>NC_138552.1:4841448-5012946 GCF_964273705.1 Natrix helvetica
TGGAATAGAATAGAATAGAATAGAATAGAATAGAATAGAATAGAATAGAATAGAATAGAATAGATGGAGTGCAGTCCAGTGCAGCAGTGTAGTAGAATGGAATGGAATGGGATAGAATAGAATAGAATAGAATGGGATGGGATGGGATGGGATGGAATGGAATGGAATGGAATGGAATAGAATAGAATAGAATAGAATAGAATAGAATAGAATAGATGGAGTGCAATCCAGTGCAGCAGTGTAGTAGAATGGAATGGAATGGGATAGAATAGAATAGAATAGAATAGAATAGAATAGAATAGGATGGGATGGGATGGGATGGGATGGGATGGGATGGGATGGGATGGGATAGGATAGAATAGAATAGAATAGAATAGAATAGAATAGAATAGAATAGAATAGAATAGAATAGAATAGAATAGAATAGAATAGAATAGAATAGATGGAGTGAAGTAGAATGGAATGGAACAGGACAGACCATAACAGAAAATGTGGAATGGAATTGAATGGAATGGAATAGAATAGTAGTGAGAGCATCAAGGACCCACTGATGCTATTTGTAATATATCTAAGTTTATCTCATTTTACTGACATTCAAAGGATGAAAGGTTGAATCAGCCTGGAGCCTGCCAGGACTGAACTCCTGGCTGGGGGAAGAGTTTGCCTGCGATACTTCAATTTAATGATTGCACCATCAGGGCTCTTTCTGGCAACTCAGCTTGAATGTGTGTGCGAGAGAAAAAGGTTAAAGGCAGCCCCCTCCTAATAGTTCTTATAGCATATTCTTGATGTAGCTAGAAGGGTGCTTAACTTTGTCAAGATTCTGTCTATTGGTGTGGAACAATTACAAAATCTGCTTAGAAGACTCACCATGTGACTTTCTTAGGGAGGTCCTGTCTTCACCCTTTTTCTCTCAAAGATAGCATTGAAGGTTGACTCGGCCTTCCACCCTTCTGAGATTGGTAAAATGAGGACCCAGATTGTTGGGGGACAAGATGATGAGTCTGTTGACTTCTTAGAGAGGGCTGCAAGTGCTTTTCCTCTTGCTCTGCAAAATAGTGTCAAAGTGGGGGCCAATTTAATCTCCATCAGGATTATATTCCCCAAATTTTGCATTGCGAAGAATGAAAAAATATAATAAAACTGGTCGGTTGGTTCTTGGTTGCTCCAGTTCTCCAGTAGATGCTTGGTCAACTCCTACACTCTGGCAAAGGCTGCTGGGAATTGTAGCTCCCCAAGGAAGAGAGGAGGGCATGGGTTCTCTCTCCGATGCTTTAGCATGGACATCAAACCTTTCAGTTGGTTCTGAATTTAATTAAAACATATGATGAATGGTTGCAGGAACTGGGCATGGTTAGTCTAGCGAAGAGAAGGACCAGGGGAGACAGGATAGTTGAGGGACTTCCATATAGAGGAGGGGCTCAAGCTATTCTCTAAAGCACCTGAAGGCCATACAAGGAATAATGGATGGAAGCGGATCAAGGAGAGATTCAACCTGGAAATAAGGAGGAACTTTAAGACAGTGAGAACAATCAACTAATGAAACATAAGTTGCCTTCAGAGGTTGTGGGAGCTTCGTCACTGGAGGCTTTCAAGATGAGACTGGACTGCCATCTGTCAGAAATGGTGTCGGGTCTCCTGCTTGGGCAGGGGGGTTGGACTAGATGACCTATAAGGTTCCTTCCAACTCCATGAATCTAAATTGCTGGCTTCCCTTTCTCCTAGTGATTACAACTCCATGCCCAGGTGAAGTTTTGCCTTACTAGACACTTAATGTACAATAAATCAGATGGTGAGGATAGCTTCTATCCCTCTCCCCAGTATGCTTTCATTCGGCTAATTTGCACTTCAAAGCAAAGTCGATATTTCTTGCTATCTACATTCAATTGGGGATATTTCCATTTTCATAGCATCTCATTGCTATGGAGAGAGGATGGAGGAAAAACTCTTCTCATTTGTAAATGCTTACATTGGGAGAACCAGAGTGGAATCATAAAAGAAAAAAAATGACTGGCATTGCAAAGATACAAGATTCACAAGAAGCTAGAAGAAGCTAAGCAGTGAGTAGTAACTGATTGATGGGGTTTGAGCGGGTGACACAGAGATGAGGAGGTCAACCTCTTCTCCAAAGCACCTGAAGGCAGGACAAGAAGCAACAAATGGAAACTAATCAAGGAGAGAAGCAACCTAGAACTAAGGGGAAATTTCCTAATGGTTAGAACAATTAACCAATGGAACAGCTTGCCTCCAGAAACGGTGGGTGCTCCATAACTGGAGGTTTTAAAGAAGAGTTTGTAGAATCTTTTGTCTGAAATGGTGTAGGGTTGCCCACTTGAGCAAGGGGTTGGATTAGAAGATCTCCAAGGTCTCCAAGAAAGGTAGCTAGATAGCTAGCAGATGGATAAATAGATAGATAGATGATGATGATAGATAGATAGATAGATGGATGGATGGATGGATGGATGGATGGATGGATGGATGGATGGATAGATAGATAGATAGATGATAGATAGATAGATAGATAGATAGATAGATAGATAGATAGAAAGATAGATGATAGATAGATAGATAGATACAGTAGATAGATAGATAGATAGATAGATAGATAGATAGATAGATAGATACAGTAGATAGATAGATAGAAACAGAGACAGATAGACACAGACAGACAGATATAGATAGATAAATGAGAGTAGAAGAAAGAAAAGAAAAAGAAAGAAAGAAAGAAAGAAAGAAAGAAAGAAAGAAAGAAAGAAAGAAAGAAAGAAAGAAAGAGACAATGAGTCTTTTAAGAAGAGACTGGATAACCTCTTGTCTGAAATGCTCAGACAGGGGGTTGGACTAGAAGACCTCTGAGGTCCCTTCCAACTCTATTATTCTGTATTCTAATTCAAATCCAGAGTTTCTGGGACAACATCCTGAGCAACACGGTAGTTCTCCACTGAACTTACTCCAACGGTCACTGGAGAAATGGAGGAAAAGACTATATCTGATCTTTTGAGCATGTTAAGACACTGGAGAGTCTTGGTGGTTAAAAGCTATTTTAGGGAAGAGATAGCACTCTTTATTTGGGGGGGGGGGAGAGAAACAGTCTCAAGTGCATCTAATACCTTTTGGCCAACCTATCTCCCAGCCGTTCTTTTGCAGAGAAGTAAACAATATCCCATTAGGTCTCTGTGATGGCATTTATGAGTATCCAAGCACCTGTGTCCCATTATGCTTAGAGTGTCTAACCACATTTTATTTTTGGAGTACCCAAAGACACAAATGAGACACACCTGCTTGCAAAGTTTAGCAGAGATGGGAATCTGTTCAAATTGTGCCAATTTCAGGCCAATAGAGGAGGAGGAGGAGGAGGAGGAGGAGGAGGAGGAGGAGGAGGAGGAGGAGGAGGAGGAGGAGGAGGAGGAAAGGAAGAAAGGAAGGAAGGAAGGAAGGAAGGAAGGGAGGGAGGGAGGGATGAAGAGGGTGGGAGGGATAGAGAGAGAAAGAAGGAGGGGAGAGAGGGAAGGAGAGGAAAAGGAGAGAGGGAGGAAGAGGCAGGAAGGGAAGCAGGGAATTTGGAAGGAAGATAGGAAGAAATAAAGAAAGGAAGAAGATGAAAAAGAGAGATTGAGAAGGAAGGTGGATAGAGGGAAGGAAAGAAAGGAAAGAAGAGGAGGAGGGAGGGAGGGAGGAAGGGAGAGTGAGAAAGAAGGAGGGAAGGATGGAGAGTGAGAAAGAGGGAAATAAGGAGGAATGGAGACAGGAAGGAGGAGGGGAGGGAGAGAAGGAGAGGAAAAGGGGAGAGTGAGAAAGAGAGAGGAAGGGAAGCAGAGAATTGAGAAGGAAAATAGCAAAGAAGTAAACGAAGGAAATTAGGAAGGAAGGAAGGAAGGAAGGAAGAAAGGAAGGAAGGAGATAAAAAAAGATTGAGAAGGAAGAAAGGTGGATAGAGGGAAGGGAGGGAGGGAGGGAGGGAGGAAGGAAGGAAGGAAGGAAGGAAGGAAGGAAGGAAGGAAGGAAGGAAGGAAGGAAGGAAGGAAGGACCATAAGCTGTCAGTGTATTTCTCGGTGGTTTTTATTTGCATTCATATACATTTAATTAAGCCACCCACCCCACTTCTTGTTTTCAGATCCAATCCTCTCTGTTTTTCTGCCCCGGGTGGGCTCTTGCTCTGGGCATTTCATCGGTTTGCTAGTTTGCAATTTCATGACCTGCTTGTTTGTTTGCATGAAAAAAGAAGAGGAAAGGGAACAATACAGCATGGAAGATTTAAAATAACCCACAGAATGCAAGTGGTCTGAACTGAAAAAGTTCACTCAAAATATTTTGAGAAGACAGACGCAGCGCAAGTACATGGGGCTTGTTAATGAAGATCACATATGACGAGTAACATATGTGGATTTTTTGTAAGCATGGAAGAATTGGAAATGAGCCCCAGCATTTCTGGATCACAATTTGGGGGTGACGTCATTGCAACATTTGACTTGAACTTTATTTTCCCCATATTTTAGCATTACTCCTCTTCATTAGTGGCTTAACTTCTTTCCTCCCTCCCTCCCTCCCTCCCTCTTCCCTTCCCTCCCTCCTTCCTTCTTTCCTTCCTTTCTTCCTTCCTTCCTTTCATTCCTTTCCTTTCCTCCCTTCATCCTTCCCTCTATCCCTCATTTCCTCTCCCTTTCTTTCTTTCTTTCTTTCTTTCTTTCTTTCTTTCTTTCTTTCCTCTCATCTACCTCCTTTCCTTTCTTTTTGTCACTGCGTTAAATGTTTGCTAGTCTGAACTGAATAGCTGAACTGAAAGAGTTACTGCGCAGGTCATAAGGTCTTATCTGACAATGATGTACTGCGCCTGCTCTTCACACATTCCAGAGACTTCTCTTTCCTTTTGATCTTTGTCCATCTGCCAGGAAGCTGGTAGACAAATTGCTTCTGCCAAAATGTAACAATTAGATAGATTTGTTTATTTCTTTATTTTATTATTTTTGTATTAAAGCTTGTTTTTAATTAGAATATGTTTTCCGAAATTTTTTATTTCTTTTTTCGCACCTTAAAGATAATGCTGTTTGGAAAAGCCGCGGTCTAAGACCTCATGTAGTTCAGGGTGAAAAATCTTCCCCTGACACTTTTCCTTTCCTTTCCTCCCTTTGTCATTCCCTCTCTCCCTCTTTCCTTCCTTCTTCCTCCCTCTTCCCTTCCCTCCCCTCTTCCCTTCCTTCCTTTCTCTCAGTTTCCTTTCCTTTCCTCCCTTCATCCTTCTCTCTATCTCTCTTTTCATCTCCCCTTCTTTCCTTCTTTCTTTCCTTCCTTTCCCCTTTTTGTCCCTCCCTCTCTCCATGTTTTCCTCTCCCCTTCCTTCTTCCTTTCCCTCTTTCCCTCCCTACCCCTCCCTCTCTTCTTCTTTCTTTCTATCACAACAATTCAATCATTTGAGCCATATTCTCCATCACCAAAGTCTTTGCAAAAATCCAAAATCCATCATGAAAGAGAAGAGAGACAAAAAAAGAAGAAAAAGATTTTGTTTGCAATTTCACCTTGCTTCTTCTTTTTTCATTCTTTCCATATTATGCAAAGAGGGAGACATATTTTATTTTCATTGTTATTCACCACCCCTAAATTCCACCGGTGAACTGGGCAGCCATATAAAAATATAATACTGTAAATCATTAAATATAGAAAGACCATTTCTCCATGGAGTTATAATGACAATGTCTGCAGAAATTCTGCTCTTCACACTCCCTAAAAAAATATCCTGAATTTGCCAAAATTCAACCAAGGAAATTCTCATGTTTATGTGTGCAAGTACAGTACCCATTACTATCTACACTTTATTGCAACATGATCAATAGAAGCAGGGGTGGGCTTCAAAAATTGCAGCAACGGGTTCTCTGACCCGTTGCTGGGTGGGTGTGGCCATGGTGGGTGTGGCCTAGTCGGCCTCCTACAGCACAGTGGGGGGCAGGGTGTATTCACCCTCCCCAGGCTCCAGAGGCTTTCCTCAAGCCTCTGGGAAGGCGAAAACTGCTTTCCCCGGGATCTGAAGGCCCTCCGAAGGCTGGAAACACGGGCTTCGCAAGGGTTCGAGCAATCCTCTAACTAGGATTCTGACCAGTTCAGCGAAGCCCCAAATCCCACCCCTGGCTGGCCATGCCCACCCCTCCCCTCCCAGGACTCTCCATGTGGCATAGTCATCATGCCAGGTAAGTGCAGGGCCCACACAGAGGGGCTACGCACACATGCACAGTAGGTAAAAACTACTGTGACTTCCAGAACCTCCAGTTGGCCCATGTTTTCCCCCCTCCGGAGGTGGGTTCCTACCGGTTCGAACCAGTTCAATCGAGTCGGTGGTAACCCGGCTGGCCATGCCTCTGAACCGGTTCTATCTTGTTTCATCTTGTTTTTTTTGTTTTTTGTTTTTTTGCTTCTGTGCATGTGTAAAAACATTTCTTACCTACTTGTCCATGTGTGCGTAGGCCCTCTGTGTGGACCCTGCACTTACCTGGCATGATGAATGTGCCACATGGAGAGACCTGGGAGGGGAGGGGTGGGCATAGCCAGCCAGGGGTGGGGTTTGGGGGTTCGCTGAACTGGACAGAATCCTAGTTAGAGGATCGTCTGAACCTGTGCGAACCCCCAGCACCCCATCCCCAAATAGAAGATAATATTTATATCTCAGGGATCACTTGTGGGGTCTTTGTTGCTCTCTCCTCACCTGGTTGTTTCTTTGCAGATGTTTCATTACCAAACTAGGTCACATCATCAGTGTTAGAAGGGAGTGGGGCTTGCTTTATGTTTATGTACCAGTGGCTTGGCCTGTCAGTGTTTTTTTTTTGGGGGGGGGTTGTTCTTGCTGGTTTCCTGATTTGGCTGTTATTTTTATTTTCTTTTTCTGAGTTGGTAGAAACCAGGTGAGTGATAGCAGATGCTACGGATAACTGGGATTTCTGCATTTCCTAGGCCTGTGCAAATGAATCTTCTGGAAAAAGAAAATGCAACGATCTACATTTTTTGTTTGTCCTTTTCTCAACCCCTGAGCTTCAACCTGGACAATTTGTGAGCTGTGAAGGCTTGTAGTTGCTAGGAGAGGATGTCAAAGGCCAGATCTTTCTCTGTGCTGTAGTAGGGAAGCCAAAATATCCTCTTGCTTGTATGCTACTCCCTTCGGGACTATAGAAACTGCAGCTTATAACAGAAGATCTCAATCAGTTTGACCCTGTAAGAAAACCTCACAGTATGAGAATTATTAGCTATGTTAGCCACACTCTTCGGGCTAACCTTATTTCTCATGAAACATCCAGGGTGATGAATTATTTTTAATACCAAGGGACAGTGCCCACCATTGTACTTACATGCTGTAGGTCCCAAATCAGAGACTGACGAAGGCGAGTTGCTGATCAACAAGGATTTGGCCATCCTGAGGGACATTTGAAAGGAAATCCAACAGAGTGATCACATTATTTGAGGAGAGTTGAAAGAATAAACACAAGGGAGTTTGAGAAAGTGGCTGCGTACAATCTGTTCTGACCGAGGCTTCCTGAAAGCATGAGGCAAACTCCTTGTCCCAACAACAAATCCTTTTATTAATTGACTGTGAATTCCACTCAGTCACATCCAGCAAAGTCTTTCAAAGGAGGATTTACAGTCACAGACCTTATCTGGCTTGGAGAGTTGCCAAGCCAATATCTTCAAAACTTGGCAAGTAGTCAGCGAACTAATTGTCTCCTGCAAACTCCACTCCTCTTTAATTTCCTTGGGAGGGCCATTCATCGTCCACCTGTGGACTTACCCCCAAGTCGACCCCTGTTCTTTAGCTGTTCCCCTCGTCTGGCAACTCTGTGCATGTGCACACTGGGAACAAACTCCAGCTGTTTGTCTGCCTCAGTGATGTCTGACTTTGAAGGCAGCTGATAACTGTCAGACAGCCCTGGCCCCCTCTCTGCCTCCGACATAGAGCCCTCATAAGAGCCTTCCCCAGACTCCAGGACTGGCCTATATTCCTCTCCAATCTCCTCACTGTCTGAAACTATTGCCAACTCTATTGGTGGGCCACAACATAATCCTTTCTTTCAGTGGATCTTGACCACCCAACCAAGCAGAGGAAGAAGATGAACTTTTTGCTAGTCAGCTAACTAAGGTATGTAGGAAGCACACCACAATAGTAATGGGAGATTTTAACTACCCTGACATCAACTGGGAAACAAACTCTGCACCAAGTGGAAGATCCAACAGGTTCCTAACAAACCTAGCAGACAACTTTGTTTTCCAAAAAGTAGAGAAGGAAACAAGGGGATCAGCCATACTGGACTTAATTCTCACTAACAGAGAGGAAATGATAGAAGGTGTTGAAGCCATAGGAACCCTGGGGGCAAGTGACCATGCAATATTGGAATTCAACATTATCCAAACACAAGTAGTAGAACAAAGTCAAACTAGAGTCTTGGACTTTAAGAAAGCTAATTTCAATAAACTTAGAGAGAGCTTGGGAAAAATTCCATGGATGAGAATCCTCGAGGGGAAAACAACTCAAGAAGCTTGGGAAATTTTGAAAAATGAGATTACAAAAGCCCAGTCTAACACAATACCAATGAAGAAGAAAAATAACAGCTCCCAAAAGAAACCAGCATGGCTGCATAAACAACTATCTGACAAACTGAAAGACAAAAAAAGTAAGTATAAAAAGTGGAAGGAGGGGGACATAACTAAGGCAGAATATCAGCAAATAGCCCGAGCCTGTAAAGATGAAGTGAGGAAAGCTAAGGCTCACAATGAAGAAAGGCTTGCCACAAAAGTAAAAATTAACAAAAAAAGCTTCTTCCAACATGTTAAAAACAAGAAAAAAGTTAAGGAAACAATTGGTCCATTGCTAGGAGAAAGTGGCAAGAAGGTGACAAGCAACAGGGAGAAAGCAGAACTATTTAACTCATGTTTTGCATCTGTCTTTACACAAAGGGATAAAACAGTCCAACCTATCAAAAGCAGCACCACAAAATTAGGAACACAAATTGAAATAGGGAAGAAAATGGTAAGTGAGCACCTGTCTATCCTAGACGAGTTCAAATCACCAGGACCGGATGGATTACACCCCAGGGTTCTGAAGGAACTAGCAGACGAGATCTCAGAACCACTGAATTATATCTTTCAGAGATCCTGGAACACCGGGGAACTACCAGAGGACTGGAAAAGAGCTGATGTGGTTCCCATCTTCAAAAAAGGAAAAAAAATTAGATCCAGGAAACTACAGACCTATCAGCCTAACCTCAATACCAGGAAAGATTCTGGAAAAAATAATCAAGCAACGAATTTGCGAACACCTAGAAGCAAACAAAGTAATAGCCAAAAGCCAACATGGATTTGTCAAAAACAGATCATGCCAGACTAATCTTATTGCATTCTTTGATAATGTGACAAAATTAGTGGACCAGAGGAATGCCGTTGATATAGTTTACTTGGACTTCAGTAAGGCTTTTGATAAGGTAGACCATAACCTACTACTAGATAAAGTAGAAGAATGTGGGATAGACAGCATCACCACCAGATGGATTGGTAACTGGCTGACCAACCGCACTCAACGTGTAGTTTTCAATGGAACTGCATCTACATGGAGGGAAGTATGCAGTGGAGTACCCCAAGGCTCTGTTTTAGGCCCAGTACTCTTCAACATCTTCATCAATGATTTGGATGAGGGAATAAATGGGGAACTCATCAAATTTGCAGATGATACCAAGCTGGCAGGAATAGCCAACACTCCAGAAGATAGGCTTAAGATACAGAAGGATCTTGACAAACTTGAACATTGGGCACTATCTAATAAAATGAAATTCAATGGTGAAAAGAGTAAGGTTCTACATTTAGGCAACAAAAACGGAATGCACAGGTACAGTATAGGTGATACCTTACTCAGTAGTAGTAACTGTGAAAGGGATCTTGGAGTCCTAGTGGACAACCATTTAAATATGAGCCAGCAGTGTGCAGCAGCTGCCAAAAAAGCCAACACAGTTCTAGGCTGCATCAACAGAGGGATAGAATCAAGATCACGTGAAGTGTTAATACCACTTTATAATGCCTTGGTAAGGCCACACTTGGAATACTGCATTCAGTTCTGGTCGCCACGATGTAAAAAAGATGTGGAGACTCTAGAAAGAGTGCAGAGAAGAGCAACAAAGATGATTAGGGGACTGGAGACTAAAACATATGAAGAACGGTTGCAGGAACTGGGTATGTTTAGCTTAAGAGAAAGAAGGACTAGGGGAGACATGATAGCATTATTCCAATATCTCAGAGGTTGCCACAAAGAAGAGGGAGTCAAACTATTCTTCAAAGCACCTGAGGGTAGAACAAGAAGCAATGGGTGGAAACTAATCAAGGAGAGAAGCAAATTAGAACTGAGGAGAAATTTCCTGACAGTGAGAACAATTAATCAGTGGAACAGCTTGCCTCCAGAAGTTGTGAATGCCCCAACACTGGAAGTCTTTAAGAAGATGTTGGATAGCTATTTGTCTGAAATGGTATAGGGTTTCCTGCCTAGGCAGGGGGTTGGACTAGAAGACCTCCAAGGTCCCTTCCAACTCTACTATTGTATTGTATTGAGTATATAATCTAATTGCTGCCTCTGTATTTTTTGACCGTGAGGGATACAATATCCACTTTTGGTCACTGTGTGTGTAGACTTTTATACTTTCCGTTGAGATAGACCATTGCTCAGGGTCTACCACCATGGAGACAAGATACACTTCATTCCCCAATTTGGGATAACATACTACAGTTTTGCGATCTAGATCAGCAGCAATCATCATCATAGTTTGAAGGGACCTTGGATGTCTGCTAGTCCAACCCACTGTTTAAGGAGGAGATCCTATGCCATTCAGACAAATGACTGCAATCACAATTACATTTTTACAGCTTTCCGCTATTGGTCTTCTTTTTTCTAATTTCTACTTTTCCATTCTACAGCCTATTGTTTTCATACAGATACCTCCTTGTTCCATGATTATTATTTTTAGAATATATACAACATATATACAACATTTACATCTCTATTGATTTCTGAATATATACCCTCTCCTTTTGTTATATTTTCTATTCACTCATTATACATTAATTTTATATCTCTTTTCAAGCCAATTATACCACCTAGTCCATATCTTAAAATACTGTTTCCTCTCTATCCCTTAGTTCCATTGTTAATTTATCCATTTCCACTCATTCTAGCACCTTTTTTTAATGATCTCTGTGTTTGAGGGTACAGTCTCTTCTTAAAAGCCTCCAGTGATGGAGCACCCATGATGTCTGAAGTAAAGTGGTTCTACTGGTTGATTGTTCTCACCCTCGGGAAATTTCTCCTTCATTCCAGGTTGAATGAAGGCATCATCAAACCTCCATTGTCACTTTCAGCAGTATGAAGATACAAGGGAAGGAGAGCGATTGTGGATTTGAAGCAAATAGAGAGATGTTTCCATCACTGTGATGTCAGCTACCTTTGTCAGGGTTCCCCCCACCCCCACCCCTTTCTAGTTGGATTGGGAAGAGACAATTCTCAGAAAGCAGCCTCCTTGATTTCTGAGTGATCTTCTGAATTGTCCAGATATTTGAATTGCTCCAACATAACTGGGATTCAAAAAAAGGATTAAAATTTGGTTCTTCAACAAAAGTTTGAGGGGACAATTCCTTCTAAGTAAGTGTATAAATTCCATTTGTACTTATAGGTGTTTGGTACTGGAAAGTTTGTCCTCCTCCTCCTTCTCATTTTCCTCCTTCCCTTCCTCTTCCTCCTCCTCCTCTTTTTCTTGTATCACTTTCTCCTCCTCCCCTTCCTCCTTCATTCTCCTCCTCATTTTCCTCCTTCCCCTCTTCTTCCTCCTCTTCCTCTTCTTCTTGTTCCACTTTCTCTTCCTCCTGCCCTTCCTTCTCATTCTCATTCTTCTCCTCATCATTTTCCTTCTTCCCCTCATCTTCATCTTCCTTCTCTTCCTCTTCTTCTTGTTCCACTTTCTTCTCCTCCTCCCCTTCCTCCTCATTCTCCTTCTCCTTATTTTCCTCCTCCTCCTCCTCCTCCTCCTCCTCCTCCTCCTCCTCCTCCTCCTCCTCCTCCTCCTCCTCCTCCTCCTCCTCCTCCTCCTCTTCTTCTTCTTCTTCTTCTTCTTCTTCTTCTTCTTCTTCTTCTTCTTCTTCTTCTTCTTCTTCTTCCATTTTCTCCTCCTCTTCCTTTCCTTCCTCCTCATTCTCCTCCTCCTCTCTGTCTCCTCCTCCTCCAGAAAACTATAAAAAATGAGAGATAAAATATAGATAGCAAGTCTAAAAATGTAAAATACAAATAGTGAGATACAAACAAGAGATTTAAAATGTTGTAGAGATTAGAGTTTTCCAATATATCATTAATTCATTTCCCAGGTGAGTCTTTCCATTCCAACCTTAATCAGGTCTATCTCTACTTAACTTCCAAGATCCATCAAGGTCAACTAAGTAATGTAACCCAATTCAACTTCTTCGCATATGTTCACTCTTTATTTTCTTTCCTAAAACTCTGTGTGAGTTTCAAATAGAAAGAAAATGTGGTTCCTTTCTCCAGGGAACGGCAACAGTATGCAAAATTCACATGTTTTCCAATAATTGCTGTGATGTAAGGTTGAAGGGAATATATATTTTGTGAACTTAGATGCTACAGGTGTATTGATTTTCGTTGGGTGGGGGAAAAGATGGAAGAGGGTCAGTAAAAAAGGAGAAATGCAGCAACTGTTAGAATAAAGTTATCACAAATGATCTACCTTAAAAAAAAATCTCAGTGTTTTTCGTTCTGCTGTGAAAGATACACACCATTTTCCTTCCCATTTCTTCCACGCTTCATTGTCCATGTGTGGTTGGCTGGGAGGCAGAAGCAAATCTGCTTGTTAACTTTAGAAGAACAACCTTGAACAATGGCCCTCTATCAGCAGCCCAGGCATAAACTGCATAACCAACAAACAAGCAGTAAACAAACAAACAAACAAAAGAAAAAGAAAAAGCATTCTTGTTGCCTACCACACTGTCAAACTTCCATTATTACCAGAGAGGACATCTATGGAGATTCTCCATCATCCAGGTCATGGTTGTCCCAAAAGTACTTTTCCAAAAGGCTACTAATGTTAGGGTTCTAAATACCATGCAGAATTAAATCATTGTCCAAGGCAAAAACATCCTTAAAGGTCCAATTTATTCTACAGGCAAGTTAGCACCTCTATGGAATTCCAACTCTGATTTGCATCCTGGAATTCCACCCAGTTGAAAGTTCATGATCTATCCCCACACCCACAAATCCATCACATGTTCCAATCATCATCTTCCACGCTGGCATCTACACCCCTCTGGTTCCGGTCAGGTGTCGAGGTGCGGAGACAAAAGATGACCTTGAGCTTCTATAAAAGAATGACAACATACATTCCACAATCCTACTCCTTTCTATTCCCCCCTCCCAATTACTACACTAGTGAAACAGCATAGAAAATTATAAGAAAGTGTGGCAGGCCAAAGATCCTAAAAAGAACATAACTACAGGCCTGACAACTAGACTTCCTTGTTTTTCTTTTATTTTCTTGAAACCATCTCATTTATCACCCAAAACGTTTGTTGGCTGCTGTTGTGGCCCACCAGCAGAGCTGGCAGCAGGTTCAGACAGTGAGGAGGTTGGGGAGGAACATGGACAAGTCCTGGAGTCTGGGGAAGGCTCAGATGAGGGCTTTGCATCAAAGGCAGAGAGGGGGCCAAGGCCATCTGGTACTTATTTGCTGCTTCCAGCGCCTCCAGAGTCTGACATCAGCAAGGCAGAAGAACAGTGGGAGCCTGTTCCCAGCGTGCACATGTGCAGAGCTGCCAGAAGGCAAGAACAATTAAGAAAATAGGGACAATTAAGATTTGGGAGTAAGGCTTGGAGATGATTGGCCCCTCCCACAGGACATAAAAAAGGAGCGAACAGGAGGTGAGCTTTTTCAGGAAGCAATTAGTTCGTCTAGTTGGTTCAAGCTTTGAAAAGTTCTGTTTGACTCTGTGCTAAGTTTGGCCTTGATTTGATTTGATTTGATTTATTAGATTTGTTAGCCGCTCCCTCTCCACGAAGGGACTCAGGGCGGCATACAATAAGTAAAAAACACATATTATACAATAAAACATTACACGGAGGAGGTATAAAAATCACACACAATCTTTACAATACATAGAAATAGTAAATAAGTTAAAATTAAAATACCCCACTAGAAAAATTACAAGTTTAAAAGATTGCCAGGAGGATTAAATGGAACTATGGTTGAGCCAGGCCGGCTAGTTGAAAAAGGTGAGTCTTGAGTTTTGAACGGAAGGAGCGGAGGTCGGTAGTAATCCTAATGTCAGGGGGGAGGTCATTCCAGAGGGCTGGGCCCATCACAGAGAAGGCCCTGCTCCTGGGCCTTGCTCTGCATTTGGCAGTTAGGCCTCTGGCAGCATTCCAAGGGAGATAAGGTGGGTGTTTATCAACATTCCCCTGTAAGACTGTGGCAACTCAAGCAGACATCTGTCGGAATCTTTACAGACTGTTTGTTAAGCCTTGTGGACAGTGAATGGCCATAATTGACAGCCGTATAAATAAAAGAGTGTTTGGGGACTAAGGTTGTGATTTATGCTTTCTCAGGAAGCCTAGGTCAGAACAGATGCAAAGCAAGATGCTTTCAAGGAAAAACAAACTAACAAGAAAGTTTGGTTGCGCTTCCATGGAGTATTCTTTATTCCCCTTTCCTTCCTTCCTTTTTTCTTTATTCTTTATTGGCCAAGTGTAATTGGACACACAAGGAATTTGTTTTTGGTGCATATGCCCTCAGTGTACATAAGGAGAATAAAATATTCATCATGATACAATACTTAGTGATAGTCGAGGTTAATAATAAGCTATCAAATCATACTAGGAAACAAATAAAAGCAATATAAATCGTAAAGATACAAGCAACAATGTTATAGTATAAGTAGAAAAGGAGAGAGATAATAGGAAAGATTAGAGGAATAATAGTAATGCAGCCTTAGTAAATAGTTTGACAGTATTGTGGGAATTGGTTGTTTAGCAGAGTGATGGCATTCAGGGAAAAACTGTTCTTGTGTCTAGTTCTTCTGGTGTGCAGGACCCTAAAGTGTCGTTTTGAGTGTAGAAGTTGAAACAATTTATATCCAGGATGTGAGGGGTCTGTAGATATTTTCACAGACCTCTTTTTGTCTCATGTGGTATACAGGTCATCAATGAAAGGCAAATTGGTAGCAATTGTTTTTTTCTGCAGTTCTAATTATCCTCTGAAATCTGTATCTGTCTTGTTTGGTTGCAGAGCCAAAGCAGACAGTTATGGAGGTGCAAATGACAGGCTCAATCATTCCTCAGTAGACTAGAATCAGCAGCTTTATTTAATTTAGGGCTGAACTTTAGGGTCCTTACTATTGTCACTGAATTTGGATTGAGTAAATTCAAAAGATGAGATGAAGAGTTTTTGGAAGAATTGGTTTGAGAGACATTAGAAGAAATGTAGAAAAGGACCATTGAGGTCATGGAGGTTGACTTCCACTTAGCTCAGTGAAAACATCTAAATTAAAACATCTGAGATGGATGGATAACCAACCTCTTCTTGGATGTATCCATGGAAAGGGAGTCAACTACTGCTCTGCTTAATGGGTTGGAGTTCTTATTTTTCTTACTGTACTGACAGAAGAAAATATTTGTAGCTCAGGATTGAAGTGTGCGGTCCTTGGTGCTCTCTGAGCTTGGTGGTTTTTCTTGCAGATGTTTCAGCACCCAACTAGGAAATATCATCAATGCTAAAAGGAGGGAGGGAGGGAAGGAAGGAAGGATAGGAGGAAGGAAGGATAGAAGGATGGAAGGAAGGAAAAGAAGAAGAGGAGGAGGACTGTGGTTTCCTTGGTGCTCTTTGAACTTGGATAATATCATCAGTGCTAAAAGGAATGAATGAATGAATGAATGAATGAAGGAAGGAAGGAAGGAAGGAAGGAAGGAAGGAAGGAAGGAAAAGAAGAAGAGGAGGATTACTGTGGTGTCTTTGGTGCTCTTTGAGCTTGGTGGTTTTCTTGCAGATGTTTCAGCACCCAACTAGGAAACATCATCAGTGCTAGAAGGAGAGAGGGAGGGAGGGAAGGAAAGATAGAAGGAAGGAAGGATGGAAGGAAGGAAAAGAAGAAGAGGAGGAGGACTGTGGTTTCCTTGGTGCTCTTTGAACTTGTGGGTTATCTTGCAGATGTTTCAGTACCCAACTAGGAAACATCATCAGTGTTAAAGGAAGGAAGGAAGGAAGGAAGGAAGGAAGGAAGGAAGGAAGGAAGGAAGGAAGGAAGGAAGGAAAAGAAGAGGAGGAAGAGGACTGTGGTTTTCTTGGTTCTCTCTGAGCTTGGTGTTTTTCTTGCAGATGTTTCAGCACCCAACTAGGAAACATCATCAGTGCTAGAAGGAGAGAGGGAGGGAGGGAAGGAAGGATATAAGGAAGGAAGGATGGAAGGAAGGAAGGAAGGAAGGAAGGAAGGAAGGAAGAGAAGAAGAGGAGGAGGACTGTGGTTTCCTTGGTGCTCTTTGAACTTGTGGGTTATCTTGCAGATGTTTCAGTACCCAACTAGGATAATATCATCAGTGCTAAAAGGAAGGAAGGAAGGAGGGAAGGAAGGAAGGAAGGAAGGAAGGAAAAGAAGAGGAGGAAGAGGACTGTGGTTTTCTTGGTTCTCTCTGAGCTTGGTGGTTTTCTTGCAGATGTTTCAGCACCCAACTAGGAAACATCATCAGTGCTAGAAGGAGAGAGGGGGGGAGGGAGGGAAGGATAGAAGAAAGGAAGAAAGGAAGGAAAAGAAAAGGAGGAGGAGGACTGTAGTGTCCTTGGTGCTCTCTGAGCTTAGGGGTTTTCTTTCAGACGTTTTAGTACTCAGCTAGGCAACATCATCAGTGATAACATGAGGATGGTAGCTATTTTTTAATGAAACATCTGCAAGAAAACCACCAAGCTCAGAGAGGAACAAGGACGTTGCTGTACTTACTGGAAGAGGTTTTTCTCAAACACTCACACACCTTCCTGTTACTTTCCCCCATTATTCTCTGTCCTAGTTGTGGAAATGAGGAAGAATTGATCCTGAGCTTCTTTTGCGTGACTGTATTTCTGGTTTTGAAGCTTTCTGCTTTATCTTCCGACAGACACCTTTCCTCAAGGCTAAACAGGCTCCGCTACTTAAAATGACTGAGGGATGTCCAGAGCGTGGCCAGATTATATGAAACTCAAGAGCATTTTCAGCTTCAACAAACAGGGTTGAAGTTCTGCCTGTAAAGAGGGAAAGGAGCATCGGACGTCTCACGGAGCTGAATAAGCTTCTTGGATGGGAAGCGAAACGTCTTCGCAGAAAAATCAAGAAAGCCCAGCTGCCTCTTGAAATAAAGCACCTTTGGGACAACCGTGACCTGGATGACAGAGAATAGCCATAGCAATAGTACTTATATACTTATATAACACTTTGTAGTGCTTTTACAGCCCTTTTTAAGTGGTTTTACAGAGTCAGCTCTTGCCCCCAACAACCTGGGTCCTCATTTTACCCACCTCAGAAGGATGGAAGGCTGAGTTGACCTTGAGCCTGGTGGGATTTGAACTACCAAACTACAGGCATCAGAATTAGCTGCAGTACTGCACTCTAACCACGGCACCACTATGGAAGAAGGAAGGAAGGAAGGAAGGAAGGAAGGAAGGAAGGAAGGAAGGAAGGAAGGAAGGAGGGAGGGAGGGAGGGAGGGAGGGAGGGAAGGAAGGAAGGAAGGAATAGCAATAGTACTTAGACTTATATACCACTTGATGGTGCTTTTGTCCATCTCCTCCCACTTATGACTGCAGGACTGTAGCTTTGTGGCTTGCATCCTTACTATTTATATTGATATTGATGGTTTCCTGATTGCTTATTTGTACCCTATGACTATCATTAAGTGTTGGACCTTATGATTCTTGACTAATATGTCTTGCCTTTTTATGTACACTGAGAGTATCTGCACCAAAGACAAATTCCTTATGTGTCCAATCATATTTGTCCAATGAAGAACTCTATTCTATTCTATTCTATTCTATTCTATTCTATTCTATTCCATTCCATTCCATTCTATTCTATTCTATAGAATGTATCTTGTCTTTTTATGTACACTGAGAGCATCTGCACCAAAGACAAATTCCTTATGTGTCCAATCACACTTGGCCAATAAAGAATTCTGTTCTGTTCTGTTCTGTTCTATTCTACTCTACTCTACTCTACTCTACTCTACTCTACTCTACTCTACTCTACTCTACTCTACTCTACTCTATTCTACTCTATTCTATTCCATTCTAACAAATAATTCTATTTAAGCAGTGAAGGCTGAGCCAAACTTGAGCTGGTCGGGATCGAACTGCTAGCAGTTAGCCTGCAATCCTGCATTCTAGCCACTGTGCTATGATGGTAGATAGATGATAGATAGATGATAGATAGATAGATAGATAGATAGATAGATAGATAGATAGATAGATAGATAGATGATGGATGGATGGATAATGATAGATAGATAGAACAAGAGCAGACTTAGACTTATTTACTGCTTCACAGCCCTCTCTAAGCAGATTACAGAGTCAGCATATTGATCTCTAACAATCTTGGTCCTCAATTTATTTTGAAATAAAATAGGTACAAACCCCGCACTCTCGATTCTGTTTGGAATGGGATGAAGCATTAACTCCTCTCTAAAATTATCATCTAATCAGGACAGCTATTTCAAGGCTCAGATTTTTTTTTAAAAAAAGAGAGCTGAACTGGTGAACAGCAGCTAGCAGTCAGCGGAAGTAGCCTACACTACTGCACTCTAACCACTGAGCCACCTTGCCTCATCTCCATGGAGAAGAATCGGACAAGATAACCTCCATCAAGGAGGTGATCCAAGTCCAATACAGGTACTCCCTGACTTGCAAAGGTTCGTTTTATGACCTTTTGAAGCTACAACTGCACTGAACAAAAAGCAACCTATGACCATTGCTTCACACTTACGGCCATCGCAGCAACCCCAGGGTCACTTGATCAAATTTCAGATGCAACTAACTCCCATCTCCCACTTTTCTGACCTTCTGACAAGCCAAGTCAACGGGGAAGGCAGACTCATTTAACAGCCATGTAACTCACTTAACAATGGCAGCGATTCACAAAGACGGACAAAGAAAGCTACAACCTTCATTGTCATTTTCAGTTTTTTTTGTTTCACACTTAGAAACTTTGCAGCATCCCCATCGTCACGTGATCGAAATTCAGACCCTCGGCAACTGACTCATATTTATGATGGTTGTAGTGTCCTGGGGTCAGGCGATCCCCTTTTGCAATTTGCTGGCAAGCAGAGTCAATGGAGAAGCCAGAATCATTTAACGACCAGGTTACTAACTGAACAACTGCAGCAATTCACTTAACGACTGGGACAAGCAAGGCAGTAAAGACTCAACAAACGTCTCATTCAGCAACAGAAATTTTGGGCAGCATTCCAGTATTCGAGAGGCTTCCACAATGAATTCTACTAAGGTCAACTAATTTTCCAAAGTACCAGAGGGCAGGACAAGAAGCAATGGATGGAAAATAACCAACAAGGGAAGCAACATGGAACTAAAGCAGTGGTGGGAGACAACTGGTATGCCCTGGTACGTGAGCAGGGAGCAACAGGTACCGTTTCAGTTCGGTGCTCCGGAGGGCCCACCTGCCCGCCCATCCCCCTTAACGATATTTGAGCCATAAGGCACCTGCGTGATGCTCCGCTGAGCAGCTGGAACATCGCGGGTGGTAAGTATGCATCCTGCACACATGCATGTGGTGGACGCCCAGCCCTGTTGCGCCATACTGGTTGCACCCACTGTACCGGAACCCACCACTGAACTAAAGAGACATTTCCTAATGGTGAGAACCATCCATCAGTGAAACAGAAGTTGCCTTCAGAAGTTGTGGGTGCTCTGACACTGGAGTCTTTCAAGAAGAGATTGGACAACCATTTGTCTGAAATGGTGTAGGGTCTCCTGCTTGAGTAGGAAATTAGACTAGAAGACCTTCGAGGTCTCTTCCAACTCTGTTATTTTATTATACTAGTGAGGCAAGGACTTTGCTTTGTTTCCATTCATTCTTTTCTTCACCAACAAAGAAGGAAAATGTCAGAAACGGCGTAGGGCAGGGGTCAGCAACTCATAGCTCTGGAGCCGCATGTGGCTCTTTCATCCCTCTCTTGTGGCTCCCTGTCACCAGTTGGCACCACAATTTTGAGAGGAGCTTCCGGTTTTGGGGGGAGAGGGAAATGGGGCGCACTAGGAGGAGACTCCATGGCAAGGGATGGGTTTTCCAGGCAGCCCCACAGTTGATAGGGTTAGGACAGGTGGAGGAAAAAGGATGCCATGCTGAGAGGAGACTCTATAGTAGGAGAACTCTGGTCAGCTCCAGAATTGAATGGGGGGCTTCCGGTTAAGACCTGTGTGGCTCTTTGAGTGTTTAAGGTTGCCGACCCGGTGTAGGGTCTCCTGCTTGGGGAGTAGATTAGATGACCTACAAGGTCCCTTCCAACTCTGTTATTCTGCTCTGTTGTAAAAACCTGACATGTTTGGAGCAAGCTGCAAGAGAAAAAACAGAGGATGGAAGTAAAGATTCTCTCTCGCGCGCTCTCTGTCTCTGTCTCTGTCTCTCTCTCCCCTATTGCTTCCCCTATTGCTTACATGGTTCTCGTGCTTTTGCAAATGCCAGCTGCATTGTCCCTGATGGAAAGTCACCCTGCGTCATTGAATCCTGACGTGCTCCCTGACAGCAGAAAGGGACATGGCTGTTTGACATCTCAGGTTGCAAGGTTGCCAGGCCTGTAATCACTAGTTAAAATTGAATTTTGTACATTGCTCCCTGCCAACAAAGTTCAGCTCCCAATAATTATTTGGATCATATTGCATCTGGATTTTATTTTCTCAGGAGAGCGATGGGGCAGTGACTGGATGTACACTTCAAATGATGAGTTCATTGTAGAAGGAGGTGATACTTCTTCCTTCTCCTTCTCCTTCTCCCTCTCCTTCTCCTTATTCTCCTCCTCCTCCTCCTCCTCTTTCCTCCTCCTCCTCCCCCTCCTCCCCCTCCCTCCCTCCTCCTCCTCCTCCTCCTCCTCCTCCTCCTCCTCCTCCTCCTCCTCCTTCTGCTTCTTCTGCTTCCCCTTCTTCTCATCTGCATGCCTGCAGAGTCCTTGATACTCTCTGAACTTGTTTTCTTGTCGACGTTTCATTACCCAGCCAGATAACATCATTAGCGCCTACTTGTATAATGAAACATCTGCAGGAAAACCAGCTCAGGAGAGCACCAAGGAACCCCCATAGTTCAACCCCAAGCTACAAATATCCTCTTCTATCACCAAGATTGAACTTCTATGCTCCAGTCTCAAGTTGCTTCTCACTGGGGAGGCTGCTCCTTTCGCCCAAGTTCACTAAGCAAAGTTATCATCGCTATTTTCCTCAAGGCATTTCTGGATGGAGTATCCATTCTATGCAGAGGAAAATGAATCTTTGCTGTTGCCTTGATCTATGTCTGGTGCTTAAATAGTATTGACAATGACATTTAAAATACTATATCGCTCGTCCACAGCCAACTTTACCCTGACGATACTGCCTTAGGGAATTCTTTCAGCTAACTTTGAAAGGGATGTAAACTTTTTAATCCCTCTTTTGCTTCCTGGGGTACATAAATATAGAAAGAAATGGTGCCTTGATATAGCCGCTTCCTTCTCACTTCTCTGTAAAGCCATTGTTATGACTGATGAATAGGAGAAACCGTACAGAAATGTAGAATCCTGACCTTTTTAAAGCATAGATAGATAAATCTGGGTCGCCATCAACAGATGAGCTGGAGACAATGGAAATGACCATGATACTCTTGTCCCCAGTAAGAAAAGGGCAGAGGTGCTGATCATAAGAAGGAAGGAAGACAGAAAAGAGAAAAATGAAATATCTTGAGGCCAACATCCCAATGAGTCAATTAAGTTTCCTTTTAAAAGAGGAATATGATTTGGGAGGAGGGAAGGGAAGGGAAGAAAAGGAATGGAGAGGAGAGGAGAGGAAAGGAAAGGAAAGGAAAGGAGTGGAGAGGAGAGGAGAGGAAAGAAAAGAAAAGAAGATGGATGAGGAAGGCAGGAAGTTAGGAATGTAGGAACATTGGGAGGGGAGGGAGAGAGGAAAGAAAGAAAGAAGGAAGGAAAGGAAAGGAAACCAAGAGAGCTTTCTATCCTTATTATAGTTCAATATTTGAATAGGAAGGAAGGAAGGAAGGAAGGAAGGAAGGAAGGAAGGAAGGAAGGAAGGAAGGAAGGAAGGAAGGAAGGAGTCAGAAAGGAAGTGGAAGTGAGTGAGTGAGTGAATCAGGGTGGAAGGAATGGAAGAAAGAAGGAAGGAAATGGAAGGAGAAGGAGGGAAGGAGAAGGAAGGGATGGAGGGAGGGTGGAAGGGAGGGAGGGAGGGAGGAAGGAAGGAAGATAGGAAGGAAGGAGAGAGTCAGAAAAAATGGAAAGGGGAAGTGAGTGAGTGAGTGACTCAGGGAGAAAGGAAGGAGGGAAGGCAGGCAGGCAGGCAGAAAGGAAGGAAGGAAGGAAGGAAGGAAGGAAGGAAGGAAGGAAGGAAGGAAGGAAGGAAGGGTTTCTTGAGCAGGCCAAAGATTTACCAAACTATACCCTAGGATGGCCAATCAGATGCCCTTAAATGCCAAGGCTATTCCAAAGGCAATCTCCATGTGTGCTCTGTCAGAGATGGAGCTGTGAGCATCATTTTTCATGTTTAAATGGACCACAGTATGCACATGCTCAAACATACACAAATTGTATTAAAAACAGCCTACTCACCAGAATTCTATAGGTGCAATATAGGCATCAAATATATCACAGTGAAAGATATACATAATTTTGTGTACACAGCCCTTTCAATGTGATAACAGAGTAAAGTAACAGTTTAAATTAAAGTTGGAAGGGACCTTGGAGGTCTTCTAGTTCACCCTCTCGCTGAAGCAGGAAACCTTATTGCCTCACTTTCAGGCAGGGTTGACACCTAGACCATTTCGTACAAATGGTTGTCCAATCTCTTCTTCAAAGCCTCCCGTGATGAAGCCCCCACAACTTCTGAAGGCAAACCATTCCACTGATGAATTATTCTAACCATTGGATGATCTGGGTGATACCAGTCCTGGGTCAACAGATGCCATACTAAGAGGGTTCAACTTGGACCAGCCAAATGAAACTCTGTCTTTTTTAATAAGTAGGATTCAAGAAGATGAATAAAGTGATTTCTTTTTTTTAAAACAAAGTTTTATTGGTTTTTTAAAAATTTACAAGGAAAAAGGTAGTGGAAAGGTACAAATTTTGGCAGTTGCGATGTGCGGTAGGTGCCCCCTCCCTCCATACTCATAATATACATTTACATAGAATTCAATACTAAATAGTAACATATAGTCAGCATATCAATTCAGTTAATAATTTCGGTCAATTTATGTCAAACAGATTTTCTTATTCATTTTTGTGATCTGAGCTTTCTCGGTATTGCCCCATCTCCCCCCGCCGCCAGAGCTCCGGCCCCTCCCATGTCCTGTGTGTCTGTTGTAGGATCATCTGGTTTTTCTAGGAGTGCTTTATTTTTTTCCATAAAGGCCTGCGCCTCTATGGGTGTATTAATTCTAACTCTTGTCTCCTCCCAGAATATTAGCATACCTTCAGGCATCAGCCATCTGAACCACACCCCCTTCTGGTATAATTTCTTCGCTAATTGTGAATAGCTTTTTCTTTTTTCCCTCACTTTCTTGGGGATCTGTTTCAGAATGGTTATTTCCCTATCTTGGTATGTCAAGGCTTGCCCCCTTTGTGCACTCAGAATTTCATCTCTTGTGCTTTTTCTGAGAAATTTAATGTGTACCTCCCTGGGTACGTTGTGTGTTCTAGCATAAGCTGAGTTCACTCTATAAACCAGATCTATTTCTGAATAAAGTGATTTCTAATGTTTCCCTTGAATCGTTTGCTTTCAAGATCTTTGCTCAAATCCATATGCATGTATTCCATGCATGTGCACCAGCAGTGGGTTTCACATTTCGTTACCACCAGTTTGCGGTCACAGGTGCCCCTTCTACGCTTCCGCCCAGCCTCAAAAACATGCCTAAAAAGAATGGCATGGACCTGGGGCAGTCCCCACCCACGATTTCCACTACCGGTTCAGTCAAACTTGTCCTAATCGGCCGAATACCACCTCTGATGTGCATGAAGTCTCCATGGAATATGTTCATTCTGGACCAGGAATTCAGAAATCCTAATTGGAAGGAGGTTGGGAGGAGAGAGAGCAGAGAAAGCAAGACGTTAGAATATAGAATAATAGAAGGGTGTTGTTTTTCCTTCTCAACTATTGATTAATCAGAGCTGGAAGGGACCTTGAAGGTCTTCTAGGTCTTCTCAACCCCCTGCTCAAGCAGGAGACCCTATACCATTCCAGAACAATGGTTGTCCATTCTCTTTTTGAAAGACTCCAGTGGTGGAGCACCCACAGCTTCTGAAGGCAAGCTATTCCATTGGTTGATTGCTCTCACTGTTAGGAACTTTCTCCTTGGTTCTACATTGCTTCTCTCCTTGGTTAGTTTCCATCCGTTGATTCTCGTCTTGCCTTCAGATGCTTTGGGAAATAGTTTGATCCCCCTTCATCTTTGTAGGAGCCCCTCAAATATTGCAACACAGCTTTCATGTCTCCCCCAGTCCTTCTTTTCATTAGAGTAGACATAGTCCATTTGCAATACCCGACTCTGCCAACTCTTGGTGTAAAATGATAACGTTTACCCCAGTGTAATTTCTTCTACCTACCCTTAAACTTCTTTGCATTCAGGGAGGATCCATGCAATAACTGTGAACAATATTTGTCTGTTTAGCTCATGAATATAAGAAAGGAAACCAAGGGAGCTTTCTATCCTTATTATAGCTCAATATTTGAACATCCCATTGTGTTTGGAAGACATCAAGGCCACTACTTGACCACAACTGTTCCTGCTGCATGGTCAATTGAAAATTCAAGGCAGAATGTAGCTGGAAGGGATCTTGGAGGTCTTCTAGTCCAACCCGCTGCTCAAGCAAAAGGCCCTATACCATTTCAGACACATAACTGTCCAGTCTCTTCTTAAAAACCTGCAGTAATGGAGCACCCACACCTTCTGGTGGCAAGTCATTCCACTGATTAATTTTCCTCACTGTTTCTCCTTAATTCCTGCTTGCTTCTCTCCTTGATTCCATCCATTGTTTCTTGTTCTGCTCTCCGGTGCTTTGGAGAGTAGGTTGACCCCCCCCCCTCTTCTTTGTGGCAACCCTCAAATATGGAAAACTGCTACCATGTCACCCCAAAGTCCTTATTTTCTCTAGACTAGCCGAGCCAAGTCCTGCAACTGCACATTTTAGTCTCCAGGTCTTTAATCATCTTACTTGTTCTCCTTTCCACTTTTTTTTCCCAAAGTCCCAACATCTTTTTTCTTGGTAATGTGGTGACCAAAACTGGATGCAGTATTCCAGGTGTACCCTTACTGGAGAGAGACTGGTCAGACATTTGTCTGAAATGGTATAGGTCTCCTGCTTGAGCAGGGAGTTTCTCACAGCCTGAATGTACAATGTGAATCAATCAGGGTGTTTAAACATATTACATCCCTACGACCAATTCGCTCACACAGAGAGGGACTTCTCCGGGTGCCGTCCGCCAAACAGTGCCGGAGGGCGACACCCAGGAGCAGAGCCTTCTCTGTGATGGGCCCAGCCCTGTGGAATGACCTCCCCCGTGACATCAGGATTACTTCCGATCTCCGCTCCTTCCGTGTACAGCTGAAGACCCACCTCTTTCAATTATCTGGCCTGGCTCAATCGCAATCGTAATCTCTCTTATTCCTCCTACTGTTTTTTAAATTGTCTTTTAAATGTCAAATTTTTAACTGCATATTGGGTTTCCTACAATTGGGGTATTTTAATGCTGATTTTTAACTGTCTAAATGATGTAATTTGTTACCTCCTCCGTGTATGTGTGTTTTGTATGTATGTACGTTTATGTGTTTTGATACATCTTCTATGTTTTATATGCTCCATTGTACGCCGCCCCGAGTCCTACTTGGAAAGGGAGCGGCTAATAAATTCAAATTATTATTATTATTATTATTATTATTATTATTATTATTATTATTATTATTATTATTATTATTATTATTACTATGCATTAGGAATGTATTTTCCAGAGGATTGGGAGGAGGAGGAGGAGGAGGAAAGGAAGGAGGAAGGAAGAGAGACAGTGAGGGAATGAGGGATGGAGAGAAAGAAGAAAGAGAAAGAAAGAAAGAAAAAAGAGAAAGAAATAGAAAGGAAAGAAACAAAGAAAAAAGAAAGAGAAACAAAGAAAGAAAAAAGAGGAAGAAAGAGAGAGAGAAAGAGAAAAAAGAAAGAAAGAGAAGGAAGGAAAGAAAGAAAGAGGGAGGGAGGGTAGAGAAAGAAAGAAAGAGGAAGGAAGGAAGGAAGGAAGGAAGGAAGGAAGGAAGGAAGGGGAAGGAAGGTAGAGAAAGAAAGGGAGAGAGAAAGAAAGAGAGTGAAGGAGAAAGAAAGAGAGAGAAAAAAAGGAAGGTAGAGATAGCAAGAAAGAGAGAGGAAGAAAGGGAGGGAGGAAGGAGGAAGAAAGGTAGAGAAAGAGAGAAAGAGAGAGAGTGAGAGAGAAAGAGAGAGAGGAAAGAAAAAATGAAAGAAAGGAAAGGAAAGGAAAGAAAAAGAAAGAGGAAGTGGGGAAGAAAGAAGAGCTAATGAGCAAAGCCCATGAATCTCCAACCAGCACCCCAGGATCCAGCCAGCCTGGGGAACCACTTCCCCCTTTTCACCCCCGTCCTCTTCCCCACTAAGTCGCAGCCCTGTTTACTGTCCTTTGCTGCAGTATATTTCTGAAATGATTACCTTGCTCCCAGTCGTTTGTATCCTAATGCTCTCCGTAGGTGACTGTAAAATGGAAATGTAAGCTGCTTTTATTGGTGCCACTACATCTTAATTGAAAAATATTAAAGCCCATTGGTATCCTACTGGTGGGCTCCCCCTCCCTCTCCCTTCCCGTGCTCTGTTTAATGGGCTAATATATACATTCCTTTCCCCCTTCCCGTTTTTTTTTTCCTCTTCTTCTTCTTCTCCCACCCTGTCGCCTTCCTTCCTAATGGAATCTTTGCGAAAGAAACTGCCGAGCTCATTTAAATTCCGGCTGGATTTAGGGGGTCTTTGAGTGATTATCCTAAAGCAGTGGAGGGCTCGCGAGGCAGTGGGACACTGCTGTGCTTCTGGCCAATGGCCTTCATCTTTATGAGCTTGCAAGACATTTAGTTTGGAGAGAGATTCCTCTCTTCGCGATGGAATACATTTGCTTTCCTGCGGCGCTGTTGTTTGCTGTCCGTTGTACGGGGAAAAAAATCAGAAATTCATCAGCAAAGGCTGCTGGCCTTCCCGTTTCCTTCTCCCTCTTTCTCCCTCTTTCTGCTGTCCTGCAGTTGCATAGAAGTTCCCTCCAAGTCAATGTCCATGGAGATTCTCGATCATCCAGGTCACGGGTTGTCCCAAAAGTTCCCTTTCAAGAAGTAGCTGGACTTTTTGTTTTGTTTTCCTGGAAGATGCTTCACTTCTCATCTAACAAGCTTCTTCAGTTCTGACTGAATGGTGGGGAATGGAAGGATTTATATTCCTTGCAGACATCTGGTCATTAGCACTCTCACTGAGAGTTGTTGATGCCACTTGGAGGTTTCTCTGGGCCCTCAGGGTCAGATGAATAGTGCAAATGGGTATGGAGCCTTCTTGGAACTGCTAAAAGGACTATGTTGCATACAGGAGATGGGTGATGTCCTATCTCTCTCTCTCTAGCCACAGCTCTCTCTCAACATAAGGTCCATCTATCTGCTTGCCTGCCTTCCTCCTCTCTCTCTCTCTCTCTCTCTCTCTCTCTCTAACTGTCTAACAATCATATCTGTCTAGCTATCAATATCTGTCTCTCTCCATCCATCCATTCAAATATCTATTTATCATCTCTCTCATTTGCCTACCTGCCTGCCTTTCCATCCATCTATCCATTATTGTCTACCATCTACCATCTATCGTCTACCGTCGATCGTCTATCGTCTATCATCTGCCTGCCTTCATGCCTAAAGACTCCATCAAAACAAAGTCAGACCTGATGACCTCATGGACCCAGGGACGTGCGGTCAGGGGAGGCAGGGGAGGCAGAGCCTCACCTCTCTTCATGAAATAATAGTATATAATATTATATACTATATATATATATATATATATATATATATATATATATATATATATATATATATATATATATATATATATATATATATATATATATATATATATATATATATATATATATATATATTATATAGTATATATTCGGGTCTTTTCCCGTGTAAGGTTGAGATTGTCTTTGCAACGTTTCGGCAGGATCTCACCTGCCATCTTCAAGCTGTGGGCTTAAAATGTGATCGGAGCTGCCGTCTTTCTGTAAGTCTTATAGAAAGACGGCAGCTCCGATCACATTTTAAGCCCACAGCTTGAAGATGGCAGGTGAGATCCTGCCAAAACGTTGCAAAGACAATCTCAACCTTACACGGGAAAAGACCCGAATACAACAAAACCAGCATATATATAATATTATATACATCCGTCCGGTCGCGCCTGGGAGCTGAGGAGGCAGAAATGTTGTCGCCGCCGACATTTCTGCCTCTGCCCTCCGCAGCTCCCAGGCGCGCCCGGACGGAGGTAGCCAGAATGGCACCGAGGCAGTCCGGTGGGCGAGCGACCGAGGATCAGGCTGCCTCGCTCGCTCGCCCGCCGAACTGCCTCGGCGCCATTCTGGCTACCTCCGTCCGGGCGCGCCAGGGAGCTGCGGAGGGCGGAGGCAGAAATGTCGGCGCTGCCGGATGACAAAGGCATGAAAGTGCAGCCACCTGAATGGGAAATCAACGAAAGGGGCTGCGCTTTCACCCCGCTCAAGCCTTGGCCCCTGCATGGGAAGCCGCCTGAATGGGAAATGGGAATGGGAAGCGCAGCCGCCTGAATGGGAAAGCAACGAAAGGGGCAGCGAGGGTGGACGGTGGCTGCAGGTGGCAAGGCTTGAGCGGGGTGAAAGCGCAGCCCCTTTCTTTGCTTTCCCATTCACCCCGCTCAAGCCTTGCCCGAGGGAGCTGGGGATCGGGCTTTGGGTTGGTGGGAGACCTTGAAGGAGTGGGGGGGGAAGGGACTGGCGCCGGTGGAGGAAGCAATGCTACGCGGATCAGTACACTCCGCTGTCCCCTTAATGTTCACTCAGGAAGGCGGAGAATGGGACCACGTGTGCTGGAGGCTGAGGCTGCCTCAGCCTCCTGCACACGTGGTCCCATTCCCCGCCTTCCTGATGACATCACCAGCCTCCCCAGCCATAACCCTCACCGCACGTCACTGCATGGACCCATCTATATACCGTACTTTTCAGAGTATAAGATGCGCTGGAGTATAAGATGCACCAAGGTTTTGAAGAGGCAAATTAAAAAAAAAGGTTTTACGCTCTGCAAACCTCCCCAAAACAACCCATTTTTTTTTGCAAAAATGGGCCCATTTCCACCACCACCACCCAAAAGGCACGAACAGCCTTTTGGGGGCTTGCAGAGTGCTCCTGAGGGGTGGGCCCCCCAAAAGCAAGCATAAAATGGCCCGGTTTTTTTTGCAAAAACAGGCCCATTTTTGTCAAACAAATTGCATGCATAGCCCTCAGGAGGCCTATAGAGTACTCCTGGGGGCCGGGGGGGGGGCAGGATTGAGCAAAAAATGGTTCATTTTTCACTCATTTCTACCTTCCCCAGCCCCCAGAGCACTCTGAAATCCTCCTAAAGGCTGTGCATGGTTATTTTGGTGAAAAGGGCAGGGTTTCGGGAGGCAAAAAAATACTGTGTTCAGTGTATAAGACACACCCAGATTTTCAACCTCTTTTTGAGAGGAAAGAGTGTGTCTTATACTCTGAAAAATAAGGTAATTATCTTGGCAACCATGGACATGTGTCTCCCCACTCCCCCCACCTTCCAATTCCTGGGCATTTTCTGGGAATGTCCTTCCATTTTCTAGATGATATTTTTCTGAGAAAAATCTCAAAGAAAGTTTAATTCATTTCTCATAGAAAAGTTGATGGGACTCAACTTAGACCACCTACTACCACCAGTAGCCTCCCACCATCCAGTATGATCCCACAGAGTTGGCCTCCTCAGGGTGCCGTCGGCCAGACAGTGTCGGCTGGTGACCCCCAGGGGGAGAGCCTTCTCTGTGGGAGCGCCTTCCCTCTGGAATGAGCTGCCCCCGAAGCTTTGCATAATCCCCGACCTCCGGTCCTTCCGACGCGCCCTAAAAAGTTGGCTTTTCCAGCAAGCCGGCCTGGCCTGTTAATTTTTAACTTATTTTAAATGTATTCTCTTTTAAATTCGGTTTGTTTTTTTGGATATGGATTTAATTTTTTTTAACTTTTGGGATGTATGTTTTTTAATGTTGTATGCCACCCTGAGTCCTTTTGGAGAAGGGCAGCATAAATCCAAACAAACAAACAAACAAAGAAACAAACAAACTCTCCTGGAGGCTAAAACATATAAAGAACGGTTGCAGGAACTGGGTATGTCTAGTTTAATGCAAAGAAGGACTAGGGGAGACATGATAGCAGTGTTCCAATGTTTGAGGGGTTGGCACAAAGAAGAGAGAAGACTATTCTCCAAGGCACCTGAGGGCAGAACAAGAAGCAATGGGTGGAAACTAATCAAGGAGAGAAGCAACTTAGATCTAAGGATAAATTTCCTGACAGTGAGAACAATTAACCAGTGGAACAACTTGCCCCCAGAATACATCACTGGATTTTTTAAAGAAGAATCTGGAGAGCTATTTGTCAGAAATGGTATAGGGTCTCCTGCTTGAGCAGGGTGTTGGACTGGAAGACCTTCAAGGCCCCTTCCAGCTCTATTCTGACTATTACTGCAGTTGTGCCCTATTCATTCTGAATCAGCTGAAGATTTCCAAAATGGGGGTTTTGTACGTAGAAAATTGGCTCAAAAATATCTCCATCAAACAAACCAGCCCAATCAACAGGCTTAAAAACTGTGTCTTGTTTTTTTTTTTAAAAAAAAATCTGAGCCTTGAAATAGCTGTCCTGATTAGATGATAATTTTAGAGGACTTAATGCTTCACCCCATTCCAAACAGAATCAAGAGTGGGGGGTTTGTATCTATTTCATTTCAGAACTAGCTGTACTCAGCCACGCGTTGCTGTGGCCCAGTCTGGTTAAATGGAAAAGAAAGAAAGCTATTCTTGTTCCTAACACCGTTTTACGGTGGTTCGGCTCCTACCTTTCCGGCCGGACGCAACGTGTGTTGACAGGGGAGCAGAGGTCGACCCTAAGCCCCCTCACCTGCGGGGTGCCACAGGGGTCGGTCCTCTCACCACTCCTGTTCAACACATACATGAAGCCGCTGGGTGAGATCATTCGTGGTTTCGGGGTGGGATATCATCTGTACGCTGATAATACTCAGCTGTACATTTCCACCCCGAACCACCCCAACGAGGCCATCGAAGTGATGTCCCGGTGCTTGGAAGCCGTACGGGTCTGGATGGATGGCAACTGACTCAAGCTCAACCCCTCCAAGGCGGAGTGGCTGTGGGTTCCGGCCCCCCCGGTTCAACCAATTGCTTCCATCTTTGGCCATTAGGGGCGTACAACTTGCCCCCGTGGAGCGGGCGCGCAATTTGGGTGTCCTCCTGGATGCCAGGCTGTCCATGGATGACCATGTGACAGCCGTGGCCAGGGGGGCGTTCCACAAGGTTCGCCTGGTGCGCCAATTGCGCCCCCTATTGGACCGGGACGCCCTACGCACAGTCACCCATGCGCTGGTGACGTCTCGCCTGGACTACTGCAACGCTCTCTACATGGGGCTTCCCTTAAAATGCACTCGGAGACTGCAGTTGGTCCAGAATGCTGCCGCGCGGGTGATTATGGGGAGTACTAGGTACTCCCATGTGACACCTCTCCTGCGCAAGCTGCACTGGCTTCCTGTGGTCTATCGGGTGCGTTTCAAGGTCTTGATTATGCACTCGGAGACTGCAGTTGGTCCAGAATGCGGCCGCGCGGGTGATTATGGGGAGTACTAGGTACTCCCATGTGACACCTCTCCTGCGCAAGCGGCACTGGCTTCCTGTGGTCTATCGGGTGCGTTTCAAGGTCTTGATTACGATCTTTAAAGCGCTCCATGGCTCAGGACCTAGTTACCTGCGGGATCGTATTCTGCCCCATACATCCCTGCGACCCATCCGCTCGCACAGAGAGGGACTTCTTCAGGTGCCGTCCACCAGACAGTGCCGAGGGGCGGCGCCTAGGAGCAGAGCCTTCTCTGTGGCAGGCCCAGCCCTGTGGAATGACCTCCCTCCAGATATTAGGACCACCACTGACCTCCGCTCCTTCCGTATAAAGCTCAAGACCCACCTATTCCAAATAGCTGGCCTGGCTCAACCATAACTGCATAACGCTCCTGACGGGTTTTTTAATTCGGTAATTTTATTTAATGGGATTTTAAATTGTGTTTTTTAATTGTCTTCACTTATTAGTCTACCTCCTCCATGCACATGTAGATGTCTTTGTTTTTATGTATGTATGTTGTCTCTATTTGTATTTTATTTGTTTTGATTGTACGCCGCCCCGAGTCCTTCGGGAGAGGGTTGCGGCTAATCAAATAAAATTATTATTATTATTATTATTATTATTATTATTATTATTATTATTATCTAGAGACACTGTCACCGCTGCAGTCGCCACCTCAGGGCGCACCCAGCGGCCGCCCCAGCCCCACTGTGCCTCAGGCTGACACCGTCGCCGCCCCGTCGGAGCCACGTTGACGAGGCCATAGCTGGCTCCCTGTGAGGGGGGTGGAGAGCATGCGCAGCCGGCCGGGCTGAGGAGACGCTCTGCCTCGACCTCCTCTGGAGCTCCACTAGGCTTGGTGGGGAGAGGCCGGCTTAAGGGTGGGAGGAGGCAGCAGAGGGATGGGGCAGGCGCCACCCCGCCGCAGACAGCAAAGGCCTGGCAGGATGGGAGGAGAGAGAGGGGAGGGGGTGGCCGAAAGGCTTCGGCTCCCCTTAGTGGAAATGGCGAAGCTCGTCAGAGGAGGGGCGGAAAGGGGAAAGGGTGCAGCCGCAGCCCAGCCACACATATAAAGGGACCGTCGGGACAAAGCTGGAGAGAGGCCGAACTGTTCCCAATATCCTACACTCAAGAAATGAACGCTATGGTGTTCTGACCCCCCCTTCCTCCGTTGCCCACACAGAACACACACTCCGGAACAGTACAAGGGAACAAGGTTTATTGCACAAACAAACAAGAGGTTCCGTGGCAGCAAGCCACGAAGACAAAACTCACAGGAACAGAACACAAAAGCAGCTATCCAACTTGCTAGAATTCCAGACTAGAACTTCTGGCATAAGTCTTCTGTTGACTGCTGCAAAGGGCGTATGTGCAGTCAACCCTTTTATAACCTGGAAAGGGAGCCTCCCAAACAGCAGCTGAGAGCTCTTTACCGCCTATAATTACGCCCACGCTCCTTGCGTCTATGGGCGTGACGGTAACGGGCATCCAGAAACTCCCTGCTGAGTTCTGACTCACTGTCTCTTGAGTCTTCCCCGCTGCTCCAAGGCATGGCATCAGGAGCCCCCCTCCTCTGGCTCTCACCGCTGCTCCATGCCTCAGGCGCCTCCTGGTGGCCGACCAGACTCTCGGATCCCTGCTTAGCATCTGAACCCTGTCCAGGGTCGCCCATCTCCTCTGGGGCTGACTCGTAGGGACTCTCACTCTCGGAGTCTGGTGGCAACAGCAACGGCACCGGCTGGGCCACAACACTATCCCTCACCGCAGGGCCCTTCCCCCGGGCCTGATGCTCGGGATGTGGTCGTGAGGGAAATTGTCCATGATAGGCCCACACCAAAGCTGGAGCATGCACAGCCGTCGCATCAGTCCAGGTCCCCCCGTCCGAGTCCTCATCCGCCCAGTCGACCAAATACTGGAACCGACCCTTGAGCCATCTCGAGTCATGTATCAGGGTCACTCTGTGCGATGGCTGTGCGTGCATCTCACGTGATGACGGCAGGGGCGAAGAGGGACTTCGGAGAGGACAAGCCGACCGTTCCGGGATCAGGAGTGAGCGATGGAACACCGGGTGTACTCGCATCGAGCGCGGGAGGGTCAGGCGATAAGCCACCGGGTTGATAACGGCCTCCACAGGGAACGGCCCAAGATACCGGTGGTCCAACTTTGTCGTAGGCCGGTGGGACGGAAGATGCTGCGTGGACAACCACACGCGATCACCCACAGCTAATTCCGGCACCGCACGTCGAGACCTGTCCGCTATCGCTTGTAATCCTCCTTCGCCTGATTCAAATAGCGGCACACCATCTGGTGAACCACCTGAAGCTCAGAGAGGAAATCCTGCGCTGCGGGGACGGGAGAGTCCACTGGGTGAGAGGGAAAAAACGAGGGTGGTACCCGACGTTCGCCATGAAAGGCGTCGTCTGTGTGGAAGAGTGCTGCGAGTTGTTGAACGCAAACTCCACCATGGGGAGGTACTTCGCCCAATTGTTCTGCTGCTGGTTCACGAAGCAGCGCAGATATTGTTCCAGAATCCAAATCACCTTCTCCGTCCCCCCCATCGGTTTCGGGATGGTGCGCCGAGGACAAACAAACTTGGACGTCAAGAGCGGCCATCAGCCCTTTCCAGAATTGGGCCGTGAATTGTGTACCACGATCGGAGACGACCCGGTCAGGTAGGCCATGCAGCTGGAACACGTGCTGGATGAACATGCGGGCGGTGGCGCGGGCTGTCGGCAATCGCCGGCAGGGGATGAAATGCGCCATCTTGGTGAGCATGTCCACCACCACCAGGACCGTAGTGAAACCGGATGACGGAGGCAGTTCCGTCAAGAAGTCCACGGACACAGCTCCCCAAGGTCTGTCCGGGGTCGGCAATGGCTGTAGCAAGCCTGGAGGAGCTCCCGTTGCTGATTTGGCCTGTCGACACTGCACACACGACGTGACGTACGTCTGCACGTCGTGTCGCAGGCGAGGCCACCAAAACGTATGGGAAACCAGGTGCAAGGTTTTGAACAGGCCAAAATGTCCCGCTGCCGGAGTGTCATGACACTGGGAAAGAACCAATCCACGGAGCGGTCCTGCAGGCACGTAGAGCCAATCCCGATACCTCAAAAGGTCCTCGTCAAAGGTCCACGGGATGTCGGCCCTACCTCTGCCCGCCGTTGTTCCACCCACTCGTCGTTCCGCTGCGCATCCCGTATCAACGACCGTAAATCCATGGGTTCCTGGATTGCAGCGAAGGATTCGATGGGTAGGACCGTCCAGGGGGGAAGTGAATCAGCAGGGTCTGAGTACTCCGGCTTTCTAGACAGGGCATCCACCCTCTGGTTCAAGGCACTGGGGATATACGTGACCTTGAAATGGAACCGGGCAAAAATCAGAGACCACCGGATCTGGAGTTGATTCAGCTTCCGCGCTGTTGTCAAAAATTCCAAATTCCGATGGTCTGTCCGGACTTCGACCTGATGCCTGGCCCCCTCCAGGTGATGTCGCCAGGCTTCGAACGCCGCCTTGATAGCCAGCAACTCCTTCTCCCAGATGGTATAATTGCGCTCTGAAGGATTGAGTTTCCGAGAGTAATAAGCGCAAGGGAAAAGGGTGCCATCAGGGGCGTGAGCCTGCAATAACACCGCCCCCACCGCAATGTCAGACGCATCCGCCTCAACTACAAAGGGGCGATGTGGATCAGGGTGTTTCAAGATCGGCTCCCTTGTAAAAGCGTGCTTCAAGTCCATGAACGCCTGTTGTTCCGTGGGCCCCCAGTGAAACGGCACTTTCTTTTGCAGGAGCCGAGTGAGGGGTGCGGTCAAGAAAGCAAAGCCGGGGATGAAGGACCGGTAATAGTTGGCAAACCCAAACGGCTGATGGCAACGGGCAACTCGTTTGCTCACTCCGGCTCCCCGGTGGGCTTCCCCACTCCTTGGGGGGCACAGGATGCCCCGAAGAGGCGTCCTGCCGGAGGGGCGGCATCGCAGGGGATCCCTGCATCAGCGGCGGCCGTTGGGAGGTCCCCTGCGCGCTCAAGGCACCGGGGAGCAGATCGGAGGGCGCGTAAGGCATCTTCGCTGACAGGCTGCATGGAGAATGAACAAGCAGAAGGAAGCAGCGGCGGTGTGGTGAGGCGCATACCCCCCTTCACTCCCTTTGTTGAATTGAAGGACTTTTCAGCAGTTTAAAACTTTTTCTTTCGGCTAACTTGGGAGGCGCGGCTGGAGGGAGGGGGATTTCCCCCCCCCTCGGACAGGCGGCTTGGAACAATTTTGCTCTCAGCCCCAGGGGAAGGAGGAGGGGGGAGAGCCAACCAATGATGCCACACCCTTGCTTAAAGTGACTTTCATTGAACTTAACCCCATAATATACTGATGATCTGAGGACTTTGGGAACTTTGAAAACTTTGTTATGCCTCTAAACCCAAAACTGGCAGGGCAAGATGGCACACTTCCGTTGTCTTCATGAACTGTGAAACCTGACTCCACCTTTAAAAATTCAGGCTTCCGGTCTTTGTCTCCGTGCTACTCAGATGAATCTCTTGTGGATTGCTACTCTTTGAACTCTCTGGGGTGAAAAAAACTCTACTCTATTGCCAGGCTGATTAGAGAAATTCTCTCCTGCTTGGATCCTCTGCCTCCTGGACTCATCTGGCTGCTCTGCTGCCCTAGCTGTCCATTCTCTACACTGACTGAGCTCTTTCTTCCATAAACAAGGCCTCCTAAAAGACCACCTCCTGGAAAGCCTGGCTTTGCTACCTCTGCCCCGACATCAGCAACTTCCAGTCCTGCTACACAATCAAAGATAACAGACCTGATGCAACCTAAAAGTACAGAGATGGATTTGCAACAAATGCTTCAGCAACTTTTACAGGGACAAGAGGAAATTAAGAAACAATTAAAGGAAATGAAAGAAGAAATTAAAGAGAACCAAGCCCAAATTCATAAGAACTCACAGAGACTGGACCTTGTGGAGGGTGGGGTGGCGGAGATGAGGGGGGTGGTGGAGGCGGTGCAGAAGGGAAACAAAGAAATTGATACCCAACAAATGAAAACAGAATTTGAGAGAATGTCCTTTTATCTCAGATTTCAAAATGTGATGGAAGTAGATGATGAAAACATAAGGGACATCATGATAAACATTTTGGCTGAATATACCCATAAAGAAAAACAACAGATGGAATGGGAGATAGATCTGGTTTATAGAGTGAATTCAGCTTATGCCAGAACACACAATGTACCCAGGGAGGTACATATTAAATTCCTTAGAAAAAGCACAAGAGACGAAATTCTGGGTGTACAAAGGGGGCAAGCCCTGACATACCATAATAGGGAAATAACTATCTTGAAGCAGATCCCCAAGAAAGTTAGGGAGAAAAGGAAAAATTATTCGCAATTAGCGAATAAATTATACCAGAAGGGGGTGTGGTTCAGATGGTTGATGCCTGAAGGTATGTTAATATTCTGGGAGGAGACAAGAATTAGAATTAATACACCCATTGAGGCACAGGTCTTTATGGAAAAAAACAAAATACACCTAGAAAAAACAGAAGATCCTACAACGGATATGCAGGACACAGGAGGGGCCAGAGCCCTGCCGGCGGGGGGAGATGGGGCAATACCAAGAAAGCTCAGATCACAAAAATGAATAAGAAAATCTCTCTGACATAAACTGACCGAAAGTATTAATGGAATTAACATGTGGATTATATACTACTATGTATTAAATTGATTGAAAGTACCAATAGAATTAATATGCTGATTATATATGACTATGTATTAATGACTTTTACCCAGATGTATACTATGAGTTTGGAGAGAGGGGGCGCCTACCACACTTTGCAACTGCCAAAATTTGTATACTTTTCCACTACCTTTTCCCTTGCAAATTTTAAAAAAACCAATAAAACTTTGTTAAAAAAAAATAGTTGGCAAACCCGAGGAGTCTCTGAACGTCTTTCATCCGTCGAGGAGATTGCCAACTACGTAACACCTCCACCTTGCCTGGCTCCATCGCAATTCCTTCAGGGGATATACGGTGCCCCAGGAACTCGATGGTAGTCTGCCAGAACTGACACTTCTCCAGCTTGGCAAATAAGCGATGTTCTCGAAGTCGCTGCAAGACCTGACGCAAGTGATGTTGATGATCCTTCCGAGACTTGGAGTAGATCAAGATGTCGTCCAGGTAGATGACGACAAACTGATCCAAAAGGTCCTGAAAGATATCATTCATAAAATGTTGGAAGACAGCTGGGGCATTGGTCAACCTGAACGGCATGACCATGTACTCGAAATGTCCGTATCGGGTGCCAAAGGCTGTCTTCCATTCGTCCCCCGCCCTGACTCAGACCAGATTGTAAGCCCCACGCAAGTACAGTTTTGTAAACACTGCTGCCTCCCGGAGCCGCTCCAACAACTCGGGAATCAGAGGCAACGGGTAGCGATTACGGATCATGATGGCGTTCAAGCGCCGGTAATCGCAACAAAGTCTTAGATCCCCGGTCTTCTTTTTGACGAACAAAACCGGGGCAGACAAGGGTGAAGACGACGTCCGGATAAACCCCCGGGCAAGATTCTTGTCAATGAAGTCCCGCAATGCGGCTAACTCTGGTTCAGACATGGAGTATAAGCGGCCCGTCGGGAGTTTCGCATCAGGTACCAGATCAATGGGACAGTCGTAAGGCAGGTGCGGTGGCAGTTCATCCGCCTCCTGATCGCTAAAAACGTCCGCGAACTCCGCTAAACCCGGCGGCACTGTCACCTCGGCAGAACTGGGCACCTGAGCCGCGCAAACATGACGGGTGTGGTCGACGCATTGCAAGGATGGGAACGAGATCCGGTTCTGCGACCAGTGGATCTGGGGGTCGTGCGCCCACAGCCAAGCCAAGCCCAACACCATGGGGAAATGCAGACCCGAAGCCACGTAAAATTGGATGGCCTCCTCATGCTCCCCGAGGATCAGGCCCAAAGGCTGCGTGGCGTTCTTGATGGGCCCAGACAGAAGCACCTGACCGTCAATGGTCTCCACTCGCATCGGAGGGTCTACCAGGCACAGAGGGACGTGATATTTTGTGGCAAACGCTGCATCCATAAAGTTTGTGGTAGCCCCGGAATCGACCAAGGCATGGGCTGGAATTCCCTGCGGACTACCTGACAAGAGAATGTGCACTGCTAGAATCAGATGTCGTGGAGGCCCCTCCGCCTCTGTTCCGGCCTGTGCCCGACCCGAAGTCTCCCTCAGATCGGGCTTTCCCCGTTCCCCAAACGGAGGTCCGTCGTTGAGGGGAGGCCGTAGACCGTGCAGCCCCTCTACCTCCCTTCTTGGGGCAACCCGTAGCCAGATGTCCCGGGTCCCCACAGTAAAAACACAACCCCCCTGCACTCCGTCTATCCATCTCCGTGCGTGACAAGCGGGGTCTGGCTGCACCCAACTCCATGGGCTCCTCCCGGGGGACAGGAGTCTCTCGTGGAACTGGCACTCTCGTAACCTCCCGGGACGCTCGGCGAGGCCTCTGCCTCTGCAGCCGGCCGTTGATCCGGAGGCATAAATGAACCAACGCGTCAAACGTTGGAGGCCTGTCCACTCTCACCAGCTCGTCCTGCAGGTCATCTGACAGGCCATCCTGAAAAGCATCCATAAGGGCTGGCTCATTCCACTCAGAGTCCTGACTGAGCAGCCGGAACTCGCTAACGTAGTCCAGTAAAGAACCACGCCCTTGGTGCAACTCTTTCAGGAGTCTGGTGGCTGTTTCTCCCTTGATGGGATCCTCAAATGTCAGCCGAAGATGAGTACAAAAGCCCTGGAAGTCGTTCAGCAGGGGGCTCGGCTGAGACAGCAAAGGAGTAGCCCACCGCGCTGCTGTGCCTGAGAACAAGCTAATAATAAATCCCACCTTCATCTGGTCGGTGGGAAAGTCCTCCGCTCTCAAGCCGATAAACAACCGGCATTGGCCCAGGAACGCCGAGAAAAGTTTCGGACTGCCATCAAACTTATCCGGCATGGCCACTGGGCATTTCCTCCTTTGCTGCTGGGGGGGTGGGGGGTTGACAGGAGCAGACAGCTGCGCAACTTGCGCTGTTAGCAAGGCAAGTTGCTGTGCGAAGAGGGCATTCTCCACCTGGAGTTGCTCCATTATTGCTGAATGGAGGGTCGTTTGGGAGAGCAGTCAAACTGTTCTGACCCCCCTTCCTCCGTTGCCCACACAGAACACACACTCTGGAACAGTACAAGGGAACAATGTTTATTGCACAAACAAACAAGAGGTTCCGTGGCAGCAAGCCACCAAGACAAAACTCACAGGAACAGAACACAAAAGCAGCTATCCAGCTTGCTAGAATTCCAGACTAGAACTTCTGGCATAAGTCTTCTGTTGACTGCTGCAAAGGGCGTATGCGCAGTCAACCCTTTTATAACCTGGAAAGGGAGCCTCCCAAACACCAGCTGAGAGCTCTTTACCACCTATAATTACGCCCACGCTCCTTGCGTCTGTGGGCGCGCCGGTAACGGGTGTCCAGAAACTCCCTGCTGAGTCCTGAGTCACTGTCACGTGACTCTTCCCCGCTGCTCCAAGGCATGGCATTGGGAGTCCTCCTCCTCTGGCTCTCACCGCTGCTCCATGCCTCAGGCACCTCCTGGTGGTCGACCAGACTCTCGGATCCCTGCTCAGCATCCGAATCCTGTCCAGGGTCACCCATCTCCTCTGGGGCTGACTCGTAGGGACCCTCACTCTCGGAGTCTCGTGGCAACAGCAATGGCACCGGCTGGGCCACAACACTATGGTATAGCGTGTGTTGCTTTTACGTCCAGCAGATGGCGCTGGTTTTCAAAAAAGCATGTTTTTACAAAAAAATCATGTTTTTACCTGTCACAGGTGTGACATCTCTATAATATGCATGTATAAAATCATGTGTGTCGTCGAATGCAACGTTGTGTCAAAATTTCAAAGCAATCGGTGAAGAACTTTCAGAGATTTGAGATTTTGAACAAACAAACATTACATTTTTATTTATATAGATGGACATATCTGCCTGAGCAGGAGGTTCGACTAGAAGACCTCCAAGGTCCCTTCCAACTCTGTTATTCTTTTCTATTGTTCTATGCCATCCATCTCACCTGTTGTTGACCCTACGTGGCTGACAATCTGATAAAAAACATCAAAACATCAGAGCAAGAAATAAAATTGATTCGTTAGTTTATTTGTGTCAGAAGTATCACAATTAAAATAACGTATGTTATATGTCATAAAGATTGAAGACCTCCAAGGTCCCTTCCAACTCTGTTGTTCTGCTCTGCTCTGAAGTTCACTATAAGCATCTCTTGAACCTGTAGAAAGGCCATCTTGGCATCCTGTTAGAAGTTTGCGAAGTAAGTTAGAAAAAGTAGTTATAGTTGGCAAGGACTAACCGATGCAATTAAGAACCCGGCAAGCCTTCAATTTTTATTTACAATATTTATGAATCAGCCTACACTCTGGCCAATCTCTGCGAAGGCAAGATGATAAAAACCAACCATAACAGCCACAAGTACAAGCATAACGAGGCCTATATTTTCTCCAAAGTCTTACATGGTGGTGGTTGGCATTCTCTGGTCATACACTTCATTTGAGATAGAAAGTGTGTTTAATGTGGCTAAGACACTGAGCTTGTCGATCAGAAAGGTCGGCAGTTTGGCGGTTCAAATCCCTAGCGCTGCGTAACCGAGTGAGCTCCCGTTACTTGTCCCAGCTTCTGCCAACCTAACAGTTCGAAAGCATGTAAAAATGCAAGTAGAAAAAATAGGAACCACCTTTGGTGGGAAGGTAACAGCGTTCCATGCACCTTTGGCATTTAATCATGCTGGCCACATGACCACAGAGACATCTTCGGACAGAGCTGGCTCTTCAGCTTTGAAATGGAGATGAGCACCGCCCCCTAGAGTCAGGAATGACTAGCACATATGTGCAAGGGGAACCTTTCCCTTTATAGTGCATCTATCTCTGATTCTCTAATGACTAATTTCCTCAGATATAATCCCTCATCCATGTAGACTTTGCAAGCAAGCTAAGGTGAAATTAGGTTGTCATACATCTCATTTTTAATTACAGATACTCCTCAACTTCTTCTTTTTTTTTAATTTTAATTTTATTAATATTCTAAGGGGCTGCCCCAAAGAAGAGAGAGTCAAGCTATTCTCCAAAGCACCTGAATGCAGATCAAGAAACAATGGATGGAAACTAATCAAGGAGAGAAGCAACCTAGAACTAAGGGGATATTTCCTGACAGAACAATTAACCAGACTTTCTGGTTTTTCTTTGAAGACATTTCTCTTCTCATCCAAGAAGCTTCTTCAGTTCTGGCAGGATGGTGGGGAATGGAAGGATTTATATTCCTTGCAGGCAACTGGTCATTTGCATCCTTTTAGAGAGTCTTTGAGGCCACTTGGAGGTTTATCTGTGTCCTCAGGGTCACCTGAGTGATGCAAATGTTCCTGTAGTCTGCATTTTGTTTCTCTGGAAATCCATTCCTACTCCCACACCCTTCAAAGGGTGTTCATTCCAAATTGTACACCTAAAGGTCTGTAGAGATTCTCAGTCATCCAGGACATGGTTGTCCCAAAGGTGCTTTTTCTGGAGGCAACTGGACTTTCCGATTTTTCTTTGAAGACGTTTCGCTTCTTATCCAAGAAGCTTCTTCAGCTCTGACTGGATGGTGGGGAATGAAACGAACACACCAGGACTAGATTCAGCAGTCCATTTGCATTGAAAAGACAAAGGCCACACTTTTGAAGATAACAAAGTCCACATTTTGGAAAGAGAGGACCACTGGTTTGAAATAGGGGTCGAAGAGGCCATCTGTGTCAAAACTGAACAGCCCTCTCTTAACAGAGGGGGATGTGTAAACATCATCTATCTCCAATCTACAACACAGTCCTTTCAACAGTTCCAAGAAGGTTCCACACCCATTTGTACCACTTAGGGGACCCTGAGGACACAGAGAAACTTCCACGTGGCCTCAACGACTCTCTAAAAGTATGCAAATGACCAGCTGTATAAATCCTTCCATTCCCCACCAACTGGTTAGAGCTGAAGAAGCTTCTTGGATGAGAAGAGAAACATATTCATAGGGAAAAAAAAAACAGAAAATCCAGTTGCCTCTTGAATTAAAAGAAAAAAGAAAAAACACCTTTGGGACTTTCCTAACCAACCTCGCATTTTGCAAATCCAAAGAGCCCCCCCCCCCTGCACCCCGGATGGTGTCAACATCTGGATTATTTTTCAATTTCTCCCTTTGCTTGTCTTCAGGAAAGCTTTGGACGCCGTTCATTCTTCCCCCACACCCCCTTCCTTGGTATTGTTTAATTTTGCATGAGTAAATATAATTACTCCTTTTGTCAGAAAGAGCAAGTTCTAATACCAATTTATAATTCATGGAACTAATTATGTTAATAAGGAAGCAATCATTTCTCAACTGCCTCCTCTGCAATTTTGAAAGATTGGGATGTGTGCGGTGTTTTTCTTCTACTTCTAAAAGTTTCTTCAAATATCTATTCCCCCTCCCTCCTCCCTTTCACCCCCTCCTCTCATTCTCCCACTTTTCGTTTACAATGTCTGTTCCTGCAGCTAGGAAGATGGATCACGCACAATTCATCTATGATATAATTATTTACCATGGCAACGCTTGGTGAATGGGAGATGGCAAAGTTGCAAATAACTCAAAAAGGAACTTAAATGGAACAGGCTGGAGAAAGAAAGATCTTTCTCCAAACATGGGAAAAATAAGATTCAGGCCAGGCTCATTCTTGTCTGCTTTATATTTTAAGACAGACACAGAGCCAAAAGGGCGAGAATCAGACTGTTATTTTCTGTTATTTTTCAACTCTGAGTTATTAAATTCTATTTGGTTCTACAAATACATTGTTAGAGGCCTGCCGTGAATGATATCCGTGCCCTAGGGGAAAAAAATAGTTAGGATACGATAATGAAGAAAAGGGAATAGAAAAGGACAAGCATAAAATCATAACAGGGTTTGCGGGAATACCATCCTGAAAATACACCAGTTGAGAGTTGAAAAGAGATAACCACAACAACAGAAAAGAAAAGGAAGAGAGGAGAGGAGAAGAGGAAAGGGGAGAGAAGGAAGAAAGAGGAATGGGGAGGAAGGAGGGAAGGATGGGGAAGAGGAAGAGATTAGTAGGGGAGAGGTAAGGGAAGTAGGAAAGGGAAAAGGAGAGGAGGAAGGAAGGAAGTAGAGAAGGGAGGGAGGATGAAAAGAAAAGAAAAAAATAGGGTGATGATGATAAAAAATAGGTGTAGGGAATGGTAAGAAAAGCAACCCAGAATGTATGTTTTAACTCTTTATATGAAAAAAAAACCACAAATATGTAAAAGTGATAAAGATAAATAAGAACAATAACTACGTGAGTGTATACCTGTAACTATATATAAGAGAATAAAAATAATAAAAAGAAACTTTTGGGGAAAAAAAGATATCTGTGCCCTGAAACTGTGCATTTATGTGCAAGCACGTTCCAAATCTGACTTCATCGCTGAAGGTTTTTAAGAAGAGATTGAACAGCCTACTTGTCTGAAATGGCAGGGGGTCTTTTGCTTGAGCAGGGGGTGAGACTAGAAGTCTTTATTCTATTCTATCCTGATTCTTCTTAAAAGCCTCCAGTGATGAAGCACCCACAGCTTCTGGAGGCAACTTCTGTTCCACTGGTTAATTGTTCTCACTGTTAGGAAGTTTCTCCTTAGTTCCAGGTTGCTTCTCTCCTTGATGAGTTTCCATCCATGGCTTCTTGTCCTGCCCTCTGGTGCTTTGGAGACTAATTAGACCCCCTCTTCTTCATGGCAGCCCCTCAAATAGTGGTAGACTGCCATCATATCACCCTTAGTCCTTCTTTGGGTAGACTAGACATACCTAGTTCTCTCATTCATTCATAATATGGATGTCCTTATTTTTTCCACTTTTTATGGTATCAGGCCAGACAAAATTAGACCAATAAAATACAATACAACACAATACAATACAATACAATGCAATGCAATGCAATGCAATGCAATGCAATGCAATGCAATACAATACAACACAATACAATACAATACAATGCCTTGGGGTACTCCACTGCATACTTCCCTCCATGTAGATGCAGTTCCATTGAGGACTACACGTTGAGTGCGGTTGGTCAGCCAGTTACGAATCCATCTGGTGGTGATGCTGTCCAACCCACATTCTTCTACTTTATCTAGTAGTAGGTTATGGTCTACCTTATCAAATGCCTTACTGAAGTCCAAGTAAACTATCTCGATGGCATTCCTCTGGTCCACTAATTTTGTCACTTTGTCAAAGAATGCAATAAGATTAGTCTGGCATGATCTGTTTTTGACAAACCCATGTTGGCTTTTGGCTATTACTTTGTTTACTTCTAGGTGTTTGCTAATTCGTTGCCAGATAGGAGTCTGCCATTAAACACCATTTAAATACCATTAATGGTATTTAGTGGTATTTATACCATTTATACCATTTATACTATTAAAAGTGGGAAAATAAAAAAGTAGGAAAGCAAAAAAGAAAAGAAGGAAGATCAACAAATCAAAAAATAATTACAAAATCGGAAAATGAATAAAAGATAGAAATATAAAATGGACTGCAGCAAATAAATAATAGGAAATGGATATAAGACGATTCAAATGTATATAAAAGTTGTTATATATAGAATGGAGAGAAAAGATATATGAAATAAAATATGTATATAGTTATAGTTATATTAGATTTACATGTACAGATAAAAGAAACACAACAGATATGTAAAAGAAGTGAAATGTGTTGCAAGGATGTCATGTTTGCATAAACAAAATATAAAGTTTAAAAAAAAGTAAAAAAAAGTGGGAAAATAAAAACATCCTGATGTTTAGCTTGCTTTTCATTACTTTAGGGAAGATGTTTATTTATTTTATTTATTTTATTTATTTTATTTATTTTATTTATTTTATTTATTATTTTATTTATTTTATTTATTTTATTTATTTTATTTATTTTATTTATTTTATTTATTTTATTTATTTTATTTATTTATTTATTTTTTATTTATTTTATTTATTTTATTTATTTTATTTATTTTATTTATTTTATTTATTTTATTTATTTTATTTATTTATTTTATTTTATTTTATTTATTTATTTTATTTTAATTTGTCAACAAATACAAGGAAACAAATAGGAAAAATGCATGAAAAAAATGACACAAATAAATGGATATAAATAAGCAAAATATAGCCATAAATACATAAAAAGAGGACTTATAAATGGGGACAGTAGGACAGGGACGGTGGGTATGCTGGTGCGCTTATTCACGCCCCCTTAGAGACCTCTTAAGAAATGTATAAGGTCCACGGTAGGCAGCTTAAGGTAAAAGGAATGGCGGTTAGAGGAACTAACAACAGGATCGGGTAGGATGTTCCACGCATTTACTATTCTATTGCTGAAATCGTTTTTCCTGCAATCAAGACTCAAACGGATTACATTTAGCTTGTATCTATCGATAGCCCTTGTGTTATTGCAGTTGAAGTAAAAGTAGTCATTAACAGGTAGGACATTATGGCAGATTATCTTGAGCACTAAACTCAGGTCGGAACATAGACGGCGTACCATATTTTTCGGATTATAAAACGCACCTTTTTCCCCCCTAAAAGAGGGTGAAAATTTGGGTACATCTTATACACTGAATGTAGCCCCACCCACCCATCATCCCCCACCCTGTCGCCTCTGCCTCCCAGCAATTTACCTCCTTGCAGCAAATGGAGGCTTGCGGGGGCTGCAATAGGCTGTAGCAATCCCTGCAGCCTGAAACAGCTGATGATCGGGAGCAATCGAAAGTGAAACTTGCTGTTTGCTCCACGTGGTAAATTGCTGGGAGGCAGAGGCAGATTTTTTTTTCTTGTGCTAATCAGGCTGCTTGTTGCAAGGAGGTAAGTGAACAACTATAAATGCCTATAGAATGTTCAAATTATTAGACTTATTTTTTTAAAGACTGCTTTATTATTGTTCTAGTTAGCTTAACAAAATGAAGAAGGTTTTTAAAATAAATGCTTGATCTGAAGAGGCCCAGTGCTATTGTATCTTCTTTTAAATAGCAGAGAATAACTACATTTCCAGAAAGCACATCAATTTTAACAGCATCTGTACAAGTATAGACTAAAATGTAACACTACAAAGTGTATATTGTCTGTACTGTTTGCTGTTTGTTGCTAGGCAGAGGCAGATATTTTTCCCTTGTTTTCCTCCCCAAAAAATAGGTGTGTCTTATACTTCGGAGCATCTTATACTCCGAAAAAATGGTTATCCAGGCCTAAAATTTCAAGCCTGGCAATATACAGAATTTCATTAAGAGTAGAGGAGTTGAGTACTCTTCGTGTAAAATACCTCTGGACCCCCTGTAATGTTGCCATGTCTGAAATGCAGTGTGGATTCCAGGCAGGTGAGCAATATTCAACTATACGTCTGTCAACGGTTTTATATGCCATAGTTAGCAGCATAGCATTTTCTTGGTCACAGTGAGGAAATATTTTTCGGTTGCTTCCTTTTGAGATTTTTTGCTTTAACCTTAAAATCTAACCTATAGCCTTGGGATTTGCCGAAGGACTCTCATCCAAGTATTAAATCGTTCCAATCCTGCTTTTTTTTCCCCTCCTATATTGGATCTCCATGACATCCCTTCTGTCTTTGGAGAGAATATAACTGTAATGTAATAATGAATTAAGCCGAGTATTAACTCTCGGGCCAAGGTTTCTGATCTGAAATATGCAAATGTTGTGGTTTGCAACCGGTCACCTGGGAGGGAGTGGAGGCTTAAGTCAGTTCATGCTGGCATCACAGCCATTAGCAGAATGTTTAATGTCTTTGGTCAAAGAAGGAAAGAGGTCGCTGTGTCAAAATCATTTACTCATCAACGATACCATTCAGAAGAAAGCCTTGGGCATAATTACTCAGGGACATATGCCCCGTATCAATATATGGAACGAAAAAGAAAAAGAAGAAAAAAAGAGGAAGGCCCATTAATCAGAATGATGATCAGTCAATGATGCACTAATGGCCATTTCCCTCGACTTTGTTACAACACCTCGTGTCCAGGAACAAAATTCAGGTAGGAACCTGTTTTTTTTTTTCTTGCACAGATTAGATCCTGAAAAATGAGGTAATGAGGTAATGAGTCAGGTTTGGTAGTTGGCTCCCATTTGATTGCCCCGTAATTAAAGGAAAGAAAATCAATAAAGGGATAGTACAGTGTTTCTCAATCTTGGCAACTTGAAGATGTCTGGACTTCAAGTCCCAGAATTCCCCAGCCAGTGGTTCAATGTTTTTAGATCTAATACTGCTCTCCATTCCCCAGAATTCTTCAGTACCACAAACAGGCGGAAATAAAAACCCTGCCCTTCCTGATGGGGAAGAACCGGTTGGGTGGCCCAGATCTCCAACAGATGCTGAATGACTTGTTCCATCAGTGCCCTCTTGCGAGGACACTGAGACACTGGGCATGGCATGAAGTGTTTCTGGGGGATGAAAAGGAATTCTAGCATGAGACCAAATTTGACAGTTTTGAGTACCCAATTGTCTGTTGTGGTCTCCTCCCAGTGGTGGGCAAAGAACGCCAGGTGGCCTCTGATCGGAAGAGAGTCCAGATAGTCATTTCCTATGTGAAAATTGGTGGTTGCCTCCTCCACGGTAAGATTTCTTGGAGGGGAAACGCTGTGTGTTTCTATTAACTTGTCCTGGTGAGATCCCTGTCTGGGAGTGTAGGATTGGCATTGTGGACGGGGGAAGGAAGATCCCCCGTCTGCTGGCCGAAATGGTGATCTCCTATAGAAGGGAGTGGGCCAACTGTCCTGTTTCTTGTAGATGGATGAAAGGACCTTGCGCTTGTCTTTGGATTCTGTGAGGTATGGGTCTAAGGGATTACCAAATAATTGGGTGTCACTGAATGGGGAGGCTGCTAGGCACCACTTGGTATGGACATCCGCCTGCCATGGCTTGAGCCAAAGCAGATGTCTGGCCATGGCCAAAGAGGCCATGGCTTTAGAAGCACATCTAGCAGCAGGGGAAACAGCCGTGGAGCCGTAGCTCATGAGCTAGCCGATCTGATTGCAAGGCAGGCTTCCTGAGTGAACTCGTGGCCACAGGCAATCAGATGGCTGAGGAGAGAGCCAGAGATCGGTTTCAAATTTCCCTCCAATTTGTAGAATAAAGGATTATTTAAGGACCCAATTTAAAAGAACAACATTTTTTTTTGAAAAATTCACCAATTAAAGATATAATTAAATAATTTGGAGGAGAGATCAATTCTCACAGCCAGTCTAGGTTAGACTGAGTCTGAAACTGGGGAGGAGCCACAAGGGCCGGATAACATCATAAGTGTAGACTCAGTCCGATTGGTTAATGGACGGAGCATACCCAGTCTGGCTGCTGTCTCTACGATAACAGGAAAATCATGGATTTAAGTTACCAGAAGCAAATTCTGATTCAACATCAGAAAAGAAAAGGGGGGGGGGGACCTTATTACAAGAGATCAACAGTGGAACCAATTACTTGGAGAAGTGGTGGGCTCCCTTCACTGGCTGTGTTGAAGTAAAAAAAAATTCAATTCTTCTACAGCCAGGCTCCTTTCAATCAGTTTCCAGCAGTAAGCAGAGGTGGGTGGAATTAAGATGGCCTCAATGATCCATCTCTACTTCCAGGAGCCTGTGAGTTTATTCTCCTTGGAACATTAATCATGATTAGTTTTATATTTATGCCAGCCTTTATACCTGATAGCGGAGCTGATCGTGGAGCGTGGAGCGCGGAGTTGAGTGTGGAGTGTGGAGTGTGGAGTGTGGAGCTGAGCTGAGTGTCAGGCGGCTAGAGAGGAACGGAGGAACGGAGAAGAACGGAGATACGAAGTGGGTCTCGTTTGGCTGTGGTTGCCCGTCTAGCTGGTGAGAGCGCCAGACGTGGAGCATGGAACGGATCATCTGGCACCAAACAGAGAACGGAGTGTGGGAGGCGTGAGGGAGAAGCGCGGAGAGGCTGGAGAGACAGGAAGATGATGAGAAAGATTGCAAGTATGTCGGTCTGTTGGTGTGCTGGCGTGTTGGCGTGTGGGCGTGCTAGCCGGGGCGTTGGCCAGAAACCTGGAGGACTGCCTCGTTGTGTGAGAGGCGAGAAGGGAGATGGAGGAAGATCTGAACGAAGCAGCTATAGGAGGGGTGAGCCGGTTAAAGTCTCTCAGAGCAGAGCAGACACAACTAAAGGGCAAACCTAGAACCTAGGCTTGAATCCTTGATACTATTCTGATTGTGACCTTGGCGTTTGCTTTTAACATCTTTTTAAACATCTTTTAAATATCTGCTTTTTAACATCGTTTTAACATCTGCTTTGCCGGTTCCTACACCATCTTGAAACTCTCCTGAATGAAACCCGGGGAGGCGACTAGCCCATCAACTCACCCTTTTCATCTTGGGTCAGGAAAACCTTCTCGACAAACAAATGATTTTACATCTATTTCTTCAGCACCAGTTACCAACTAACTGTACCCCATGATTCCATTTCTATGTACACGAAGCCGGAATTACTGCGGCTGCGGGAATCCCCTTTCTCGCAGGTCTGGCCTTCAGCCCTTTCGAGGGCCCACCTTGAGGATGGGTTTATTAACCCTGAGAGGTGGAGGAAGCGCAAATTAAGGGGTTTTTTAATAAAATATTTTTTAAGAATTTGTAGGGATCCTGGGGTTGGGGGGTGGGAGGAGGGGGGGGAACAGGTCAGGAGGGATGGTAGAGCCAGGCATCTAGGTGTGGTCGAAGGAGGAGGGAGCGGAGTGGGGGAGGAGAAGGAAGATAGCATTCCTGTGCAGGGCACTTTAATACCAACGGTCGTAGGGAGGGGCAGGTGCGAGGACAGTTTAAGAGCACGTAGTCGGTTGGGAGACCGGGGTTTTTGGTCATTCCCGGTCGTTTGTACCAACCCCTGCATACTAGGTGGTCAGGATCTACAGACCCAAGGCCTGAGACTGCTGTTATGCAATGCGAGGTCCGTTGTCAATAAGGCCCCCCTCATCCACGATCTAATTTTGGAGGGGGACCCGGACCTCGCCGGAATAACCGAGACCTGGTTGGGCCACGAGGGAGGTCTACCCCTTGTGGAAATGTGCCCTCCAGGTTATCGAGCATTTCACCAGCCTCGGGCCCAGGGAAGGGGCGGTGGGGTAGCAGTGATTATCCGGGAAGACTTAGAGCCGAGAGAGTTCACTGTGCCGCAGACATCCGGGTGTGAGTCCCTCGTCGTGAGATGGGGCCCAGGGAGGCAGTTGGGCCTGCTGATAGTATACCTGGCTCCTCGCTATACTTCAGCGGCCCTGCCCGAACTCCTTGAGCTGATCTCATCGGTGGCGGTTGAGACCCCCAAACTTTTAGTGATGGGGGATTTTAATCTGCCGTCGATGGGAGAAGCGTCTGAGGGGGTTCGGGAGTTCATGGCTTCCATGACAGCCATGGACCTGACCCAGTTAATTCAGGGCCCTACTCACGAGGGAGGCCACACCCTGGACCTTGTTTTTGTCTCTGGCCAGTGGACGAGTGATCTGGGAATAGGGGATCTAGACACTATTCCCCTGTCATGGTCGGATCACTCACTTCTCCGGCTGGACTTCCCTGGTGCCACCCCCCGCCGCGAGGAGGCGGAACTGGAAGGTATTAGATGGTTCCGCCCCAAGCGCCTGATGGAACCGGATAGGTTCCAGACGGAACTTGGGCCACCTACTGTGGACCTGACCCGCCCCCGAGTGGAGGACCTGGTAGACGCATGGAATAGTGCGACTACCGGGGCCCTAGACCGGGTGGCGCCTTTGCGGCCTCTCTTGCGGCGACGAACCACCCTGGCACCTTGGTTTACCGAGGAGCTAAGGGTGATGAAACGCCACAAGAGACGCCTAGAGAGTCGTTGGAGATCCTCCCGTTCCGAATTTGACCGAGCACAGGCACGAGCATATTTGAAGACGTACCTTGTGGCATTAAGAGCGGCCAAACGTCAACATTGTGCCGCTCTTATTGCGTCTGCAGATAACCGCCCTGCTGCCCTGTTTCGGGTAACCCGTTCCCTCTTGTTTGAGAGACCACGGGAAGCCCCATTACAGGGCAGAGCAGAGGAGTTTGGGAATTATCTACAGGATAAAGTCGCTCAAATCCGGATGGGATGGACCCCTTTCAGTGATTCAGTAGAGACGCCCGTTGCGAGTCTTGAGGGACCGCTTTGGGAGGAGTTCGACTCGGTTGCCATCGAGGATTTGGACAGGTTGCGTGGACGTCTGCGACCTACCACATGTTTATTGGACCCGTGTCCCTCCTGGCTTGTACTGGCATCCTGGGAGGTTACGCGCGACTGGCTCCTGGGCCTGGTGAACGCCTCGTTGGGTGAGGGTTCTCTACCGGCCGCCTTGAAAGAGGCGGTGGTGAGGCCCCTGCTCAAGAAGCCTTCCCTGGACCCAACGGACCTAGTCAATTATCGTCCAGTCTCCAACCTTCCTTTTTTAGCGAAGGTTGTAGAGAGTGTGGTAGCACAGCAGTTCCCACGTCACCTGGAGGAAAATGATTATCTAGACCCGCGCCAGTCCGGCTTCCGACCCGGGCACAGCACAGAGACGGCCTTGGTCGCATTGGTTGATGATCTCTGGAGGGCCAGAGATAGGGGTTGTTCCTCTATCCTGGTCCTATTAGATCTCTCGGCGGCGTTCGATACCATCGACCATGGTATCCTGTTGCACCGGCTAGAGGGGCTGGGAGTCAGGGGCACCGTCTTACGGTGGTTTGGCTCCTACCTCTCTGATCGGACGCAACGTGTGTTGACAGGGGAGCAGAGTTCGACCCGGAGGCCACTCACATGTGGAGTGCCACAGGGATCGGTACTCTCGCCTCTCCTGTTCAACACATATATGAAACCGCTGGGCGAGATCATCCGTGGTTTTGGGGTGGGATATCATCTGTATGCTGATGATACTCAGCTATACATTTCCACCCCGAACCACCCCAATGAGGCCGTCGAAATGATGTCCCGGTGTCTGGAGGCCGTACGGGTCTGGATGGATGGCAACCGACTAAAACTCAACCCTTCCAAGACGGAGTGGCTGTGGCTTCCGGCCTCCCGGTTCAACCAGGTGTTTCCATCTCTGGCCATCGGGGGCGTCCAACTAGCCCCCATGGAACAGGTGCGCAATTTGGGCGTCCTCCTGGATGCCCGGCTGTCCATGGATAACCATGTAACAGCCGTGGCAAGGGGGGCGTTCCATCAGGTCCGCCTGATGCGCCAATTGCGCCCCTTATTGGACCGGGATGCCCTACGCACAGTCACCCATGCGCTAGTGACGTCTCGCCTGGATTACTGCAATGCTCTCTACATGGGGCTTCCCTTGAGATGCACTCGGAGACTACAGTTGGTCCAGAACGCGGCCGCGCGGGTGATTATGGGGAGGACTAGGTACTCCCCTGTAACACCTCTCCTGCGCGAGCTGCACTGGCTTCCTGTGGTCTACCGAGTGCGTTTCAAGGTTTTGATTATGATCTTTAAAGCGCTTCATGGCACAGGGCCTAGTTATATGCAGGATCGCATCCTGCCCCACACATCCCTACGACCAATTCGCTCACACAGAGAGGGACTTCTCCGGGTGCCGTCCGCCAAACAGTGCCGGGGGGCGACACCCAGGAGCAGAGCCTTCTCTGTGGTGGGCCCAGCCCTGTGGAATGACCTCCCCCGTGACATCAGGATTACTTCCGATCTCCGCTCCTTCCGTGTTCAGCTGAAGACCCACCTCTTTCAATTATCTGGCCTGGCTCAATCGTAATTATTCTTATTCCTCCTAACTGTTTTTAAATTGTATTTTAAACGTTAAATCTTAATTTTTATATTGGGTTTTTACAATTGGGGTATTTTAATGCGGGTTTTTTTAACTGTCTATATGATGTAAATTGTTTACCTCCTCCGAGTCCGTGTTTGTGTATCTGTATGTATGTTCTGTATGTACGCCTATGTGTTTTATATATTTTCTATGTTTTATATGCCCCATTGTACGCCGCCCCGAGTCCTACTTGGAAAGGGAGCGGCTAATAAATTCAAACTTATTATTATTATTACCTAAAGATCCCTGCTAATCCATGATTCAGCTTTTACATCGCAGAGTGAGATTCCTTTTTATAATTATGATTCAGAATTGCATTTTGATGTAATTATGGATCGTGCACGATGGTGAACAGATGGACGTCTTCTCATCTTCTAGTGGGGCTGCAATTGGAGATATTGTATGACTAGAAATACCAACCTCTCTTTTTGGCCTAGCAAGTAAAAATATAAGCAGTCCTTGAGTTACAACTGAGTCCAAAATTTATGTCGCTAATAGCAAGAGCACTTAGACTTATATACCGCTTCACAGTGCTTTAACAGCCCTCTATAAGCGGTTTAAAGTCAGCATATTGCCCCCAACAATCTGGGTCCTCATTTTACTGACCATGGAAGGATGGAAGGACAAGTCAAACTTGAGCCAGTCAGGATTGAACTGCTAGCAGTCGGCAGAGTTAGCCTGCAGCATTCTAACCACTGCACCACCATGGCAAGCAAGCAAGCAAGCAAGCAAGCAAGCAAGCAAGGAAGGAAGGAAGGAAGGAAGGAAGGAAGGAAGGAAGGAAGGAAGGAAGGAAGGAATAGCAGCACTTAGACTTATATACCACTTCACAGTGCTTTACAGCCCTCTCTAAGTGGTTTACAGAGTCAGCATCTTGCCCCCAACAATCTGCCTCCTCATTTTACTGACTTTGGAAGGATGGAAGGCTGAGTCAACCTTCAGCCAGTCAGGATCAAACTGCTAGCAGTTGGTAGAGTTAGCCTGCAATACTGCATTCTAAGCACAGCACCACCCTGTCTGTCTGTCTGTCTGTCTGTCTGTCTGTGTCTGCTGTCTGTCTGTCTGTCTGTCCTTCTGTTATAATAGCCCTTAGACTTATATACTGCTTCACAGTGCTTTACAGCCCTCTCTAAGTCAGTTTACAGAGTCAGCATCTTGCCTCCAACAATATGAGTCCTCATTTTACCAACCTGGGAAAGATGGAAGGCTGAGTCAACCAAAGTTTGGCAGTTGGTTCCCATTTGATTGCCCCATACTCAAAGGAAAGAAAATGAATAAAGGAATAGTAAATCTTGGTATACTTACCACATCTAGGCTTTCGAGAGGCAACAGCTGAAATGTTTGTCAATTGTATGATAGCAAGAGCTATAGTGCTCAGACGTATTGGTATATATCGCTTCACTGTACTTTACTGCTGTTCTTACCTAGGTTTCCCCAAAAAGGTATGAAGCAGATTCCTGGTCCCAGCAAAACCCCTTTTATTAAATGAATATGAATTCCTCTCGTTCACATTTAGCCAAGGCCTGGCAAACAGTCCTTCAAAGGTGAAGTTATGACCACAGACTTTATCTAGCTTGGAAAGCTGCCATGTAAATATTTTCCAAATGCAGTGCGGTGCAAGGAAAGGCTTGGCACAGAGTCTCTGAGATTCATGGACAGATCTTCACACTCCTGAAATGAATGAATAAATGAACGAATGAATTATAAAATCCCACTCCGCTTTCACTCCTCTTTTATTTCCTATGGGAGGGGCTATTCCCCATCCACCTGCGCCTTTACTCCCAAATCAACCCTGATTTCTTAGCTGTTCTTTTCTTCTGGCAGCTCTGCGCATGTGCACACTGGGAACAGGCTCCAGCTGTTCCTCTGCCTCACTGCTGTCTAGCTCCGAAGGCAGCTGAGAACTGCCAGATGGCCTTGGCTCCATCTCTGCTTCTGATGCAGAGCCCTCCTCCGAGCCTTCCCCAGAGTCCAAAACCGGCCCATGTTCCTGCCCAATCTCCTCACTATCTGACTCTGCAGCCAGGTCTTGTGGCCTCTGGCGGGCCACCACAACTGCCCTCTCTAAGCATTTTCGCAGAGTCAGCATCTTGCCCTCAACAATTTGGGTAAAAATAAAACTTATGCTGTACATCTAGTTTCCTGCAATCCAGCAACCAGGTTTCCTAGTTGTGAACCTTTGAAAGAGGAGGAAGGGTGGCGAGTTTGCTTCCCCCTATTTGTCAGGCTCTTAAGTACCTGGTAGGACAAAGCTAACTAATTGTGCATTAGCGTCTCCCCGAATTGCTCACCTATTTAAAGATGTTGACTAGGCACCAATTTGCTCCTCCTAACAAGGGCGTAAAGCAGTTCCTTTCATCCGGGCTTGGCATCCTGGGCTCTGAAGGAATGAGCATTTAAACTCCAGGAAGCTCAGTTTAGATCCAGATGTTTTAATTGAGACATCCACCACTGGGCTCTCAGCCTTGTCTAACTGCCTGTGGTTTAACGACATTGCGATCCACACTGCTTTATGAGGGGCAATCAGGATCCCGTTGGATTTTGGTGATGGGCAAGAAATGGGAAGAAAGAACAGTTGATTTTTTATTTATTTTATTTATTTTTATTAAATTTGAATGCCACCTGTCTCATTATCGAGCCACTCTGGGCCACATGCAATGTCATATTTAATAGTCTAAAGCAGGGGTGTCAAACTCAAGGCTCTGGGGGTGGGGGGTGGGTCCAGCCCACGGGGTGCTTTGATCTGCCCCATGGGGCCACCTTGGAAACAGAGAAGGCGCGGCCCGGGGTGCCTCTGCCAGAGAAAATAAGGCTGCCGCAGGATTCAGTCTCTAACTTAAGAAAGGACAGGATTGGTAAGTGGATTGCTACTCAACACATCTGTAAGAAACTGTATTTATATTCTCCAACAAAGATCTGCAATTTTTATGACATTAGAACTTGATACAGTGACAAATGTTTAAATAAGGGCATCTGTCAGCTCTCTACAAGAACCATTCTCAGAAGTTAATAAAGAATGTTTTGTAGCTTAAAAGTTATGGATGCATTCTACATGTTTATTACTTAATTCCTTTCCTTTCTTTCCCTCTCCTTCCCTTTGCTTTTGCCTTTCCTTTCTCTTCTCCTTTTTCCATCTTCCTTCCCTTCCCTTTCCTCTCCCCTTTGCCCTTTCTCCTTTCTCCCTTTCCTCCTCCCCCTTTTCCCTTTTCCTTCCTTCCTTCCCTTCCCTTCCCTTTCTCTTTTACACCCTTCCCCTTTTCCTTTCCTCCTTTCCTTTCCTTGCCTTCGTTTTTGCCTTTTCTTTCCCCTTTCCCTTCTTCCTTTCCTGGCCTTTATTTCCTTTCTCCTTCTCTTTTTCCTTCTTCCTTCCGTTCCCTTCCTTTCCCTACCATTTCCTTTCGGTGATGCAACCTAAGACTCTTTAGTTAAACCTGCTTGTTGTCATGGAAACAAACACAGTAAATAAACCCTGTTTAATGGTCTAAGTGGAGTAACATGCCTCCATAAGATTGAGATGTTCATAAAATGGCAAATGGCATTTTATACATGGATAAAAACAGGAAACAGATTGTGTCCATTGCATCCAAAACCTCGAAAACGAAGAGCCATTTAATTGCAGGTTTACTTTGTTGCCTTCCATAAAACCAGGAGAGCAAATAAAAGAGAGAATGTTATCCAGAAGACTTTCTGATCATTGAACCGGGATTCCCCGGCTTTAAAAAATTGTCTTGGTTCTGTAAGGTAGTCAGGTAATCCTCAACAGACAGTTCATTTGGTGTCTGCTCAAAGTTACCACGATACTAAAAAAAAAAAAAAAAAGACTTATGATCATCAATGGTGAAAAGAGTAAGGTTCTACATTTAGGCAAGAAAAACAAAATGCATAGGTACAAGGTATATGTAGTACCTCACTCAATAGCAGTAACTGTGAGAGGGATCTTGGAGTCCTAGCGGACAACCACATAACTATAAGCCAGTTGTGTGCAGCTGTGAGAGGGATCTTGGAGTCCTAGCGGACAACCACATAACTATAAGCCAGTTGTGTGCAGCTGTGAGAGGGATCTTGGAGTCCTAGTGGACAACCACATAACTATAAGCCAGTTGTGTGCAGCTGTGAGAGGGATCTTGGAGTCCTAGTGGACAACCACATAACTATAAGCCAGTTGTGTGCAGCTGTGAGAGGGATCTTGGAGTCCTAGTGGACAACCACATAACTATAAGCCAGTTGTGTGCAGCAGCGGCCAAAAAAATGTGAACTTTGCATAAACAAAATAAAAAGTTTTTTTTTAAAAAAAAAAGGAATCAAGATCACGTGAAGTGTTAATACCACTTTATAAGGCCTTGGTAAGGCCCCACTTGGAATAATGCATCCAGTTTTGGTGGCCACGATTTAAAAAAGATGTGGAGACTCTAGAAAGAGTGCAGAGAAGAGCAACCAAGAGGATTAGGGGACTGAAGGCTAAAACGCATGAAGAACTGTTGCAGGAACTGGGTATGTCTAGTTTAATGAAAAGAAGGACTAGGGGAGACATGATAAAAGAATGCAAATGACCAGCTGTCTGCAAGGAGTACAAATCCTTCCATCCCACACCATCCAGTCAAAGCTGAAGAAGCTTCTTGGGTGAGAAATGAAACACCTTCAAAGAAAAACAAGGAAATCCAGTTGCCGCTTGAAAAAACCCATCTTTGGGACCTCAATCAAGAAATTGCCCAAGAGCCATCCATAAACAGCTCAACCGAAGAATCTTTAAGACCCCCACATAGACAGGCAGGACACCAGAATATAAACTGACAGCAAACAGCACTCCTTACTAGCACTGATGCTAGAAAGGATAATTAACCTGTTGTGAGTGGTGCAGTGGCCTAGAGGCGGTGAATTCGATCCTGGGTAGTTGGCCGATATTTCTCACAATGAGAATATATCTGCTGAAACAACCTCCACATTGGCGACAGGAAGGGCATTCGGCCAGTAAACAGTTCCATTCAGTTGCCCAAGATTCCATCCAGCAAGGGATTACGGCAGTGGTGAAATCTAAATATTTTTACTACCGTTTCTGTGGGTGTGGCTTGGTGGGCGAGGCTTGATGGAGTCATGTGACTAGGGGGGGGCATGGCTATGTAGATCAAAAGACAGAAATTCACTTTAACAACGTCCTGCTGGAGCAGGGTTGGACTAGATGACCTCCAGGTCTCTTCCAGCCCTGAATTATCCTCTGAAGCTGCTTCTAGTGCTAGGTTTGTAGTCTGTCCTCCCTCTCCTTTTTCCCTCAATCATTGCCCTCTTTTTTCTTTTTTTCTTTCCTTCCTTCCTTCCTTCCTTCCTTCCTTCCTTCCTTCCTTCCCTCCTTCCCTCCCTTTTTCTTTCTTTCTTTCTTTCTTTCTTTCTTTCTTTCTTTCTTTCTTTCTTTCTTTCTTTCTTTCTTTCTTTCTTTCTTTCTTTCTCCGCACCCCTTTCAGGGAAGCCTCCTGGTACCAAAAATGGACCCCTCCCACCCCCACATTTCTGGAGAACCTGCAGTTAAAAAATGCTTAATTTTTTTTAAAAAAAGTTCTGAAGCTAAGCTGTGCAATGTGCGATTGTTAAAACTTTTAAAAAACTTTTTTTTAGTATTTTTTACTACTGGTTCAGGCAAACTTCACCCCAGGATTACAGGGTCTTTAAAAGAGGATGATTAGCCTGTTGCATTGCACATTTGGCAACATGTCTGTCACGATGTTAAAAAGTTTGCTAGGCCTGAACTGCCTGAATTGACACTCAAGAGTTAAACTAAGAAAGCTTTATTGCGCAGGTCATAAAACAAAATGTTATCTGAAAGTGATTTATTGCGCACGCGTTACACATTCCAAAAAAATTCTTTTTCTTCTTTGTTTGGCAGCCAACTTTGGCAGACGTAGCTTTCATTATCAAAATGTAACCATTAGTTATTTTCTGTTTCATTTACTTTTATTATTTTCGTATTAAAGTTTGTTTATTAATTAGAATACTTTTAAAGACTTTTATTTTTCTCAATATCTCAAAAGATATGCGGAAGGGAATCAGCCACGGTCCATTGATCTCAGATTTCCCCAGGGCATTTTTTTTCCCCTGACAATGTCAAAATTGGAAATAAGAATTCAGATTTTTTTTTTTTAAAAAAAATGTAATTGTATTTATTTTTGCCACTTCCATCCCTCCCATGTGCCTGCTGTTTCTTAGGCCCTAAAGGGAGACATCCAACAGAAAAAGACATTAGTTAAGTGGGACTGAAGCTGTCTTGGCTAATGTGGGAGCAGTTTTCCCCCAAAGTCCCTGGCTGATGTTGCAAGAAGCATATGTCTTGCCTCAAAGATGAATCCATGCACGTCTAAATACACATGGACACTAATTGATGCTGCCTTAGCCATACATGCTTTCTTTTCCAGATAGATACATCCTAACCTCTCTGCAGAACCTCAGGAATTATATTTTGAGTTCATTAGACTTTAACTCAGGCTTCAAGGTGAGCAGCAATGAGCTGTTAAGAATTTTGCAAAGCTTCTTCTCCGGTAACATTGTATTGCTAACTAGGGCCTACAAAACTTTCGCCAGGCCAATTCTTGGAGTGAAATGTCTTCAAAGAAAAACCAGAAAGTCCACTTGCCTCTCGAAAAAGCACCCTTGGGATAGCCAAGCAAAACTTCAGGGACTTGTCCAGCTATTGGCCAGGAGTCAAGACTGACCGAAAGACACAACAACAACAACAACAACAACAACAGAAACAACAACAAGAGAAATTTGTAGTCTGTGGTAGGAAAGCAGACATCCCTTGTAGTTTGTCTAGTGATGGGTAATCTTTTTCTAAAGGTGTGAAGGGTCAGGTGATGGGATGTATGTCCAGATTTGGCCCCGAGGATCAGAGGAAGGGTCATATGTGGCGATAAGACCCAGGTGTGGATGGAATGGACATGAGAGTGAGGAATATGAATTCTGATAAAACATTTTCTCTCTCTTCATTTCTTTGCCTTAACAATTAAGAACTTTGCTCCTTTCCTGTCTCTTGTTAAAGAGGGAGGGGGGCCGTGGGATAGTTAGCACCTTAAAACCACTAGCCAGAATAGCTCGCTTACAAGAAAAAAAACCAAAACCCACAAAGAGGTGGCACACTTTGCAAGATACCTGGAGTGAAAAACAAGTGACGTAAAATCCAAATAGCCAATCAATATTATCTGCTTTGCATGCATTATTATGTTGCAGAAAATGACAGGCTTTAGACTTCTCAGGATACAGGAAAAGTTTATTTGGCCACCAGGTTCAGAAAGCTAGCCCATGGCTAACATTGCAAATTCTGAACAACCTTCATTATCGAAGCACACATTCTTATACATTCTCGAAAACAGCGCAACACGGAAATACTTAACTCATTTCTCATTGGTTATTTTGGGGGAAAAGCCTTATAAGTAGATGGGGGTCTTACTTCTCCTTTTGTTACAGGTATGGACTGCATGTCAAACGAACTTTAATTGAACCTTGTGGTTTTGGACTTTTGACATAGGGACATTTGCTGGAACATCTTGTGGTTAGAGGCTGATGACATTTTCCTGTCCCTTTAAGCAAACTTCTAACTGTCCCTTTTATGCCACGTCTTCATTCTTATATTTTAATCCATATTTTATTCTACTTTAATTAGGGGAAGGGCAAAGGGTTGAAGGCGACCATCCCTTGACTGTAAAAACTGCTGTAAGATTCTACTCTTGGCCCTTTGGTTAGCTTTTCAAATCAGGGTCCTTATATCTTGGTACCAAAATAAAAGTCTGATTCTATATCACACCTTGTGTCCGGGGACTTATCAGCTTCGACACAAAGCAAGAGCCCAGTTTTGGGGACAACAATTGTACCAAAACTGCATGCGCTATCATGTACGTGACCCCCCTGTGCATGCATGAGTGACAACACCCCCCCCCCATGAATGCAGGCATGACTCCCATGCGGGGGCAGATTTTCACCCTCCCCAGGCTGCAGAGGCTTTCCTGAATCCTGGAGAGGGCAAAAACGGCCTCCCTAGGCTTCAGGAAAGCCTCAGGAGCCTGGGGCAGGTGAAAAACAAGTCCATTGGGCCAACTGGAACTTCTGGTTGGCACATTGGGTCTGTTTTTCACCCTCTTTAGGCTCCGGAGGCTTTCCTGAGGCCTGAGGAGGGTAAAAACAGCCTCCCTCAGCACTCTGGAAGGCTGAAAATGTGCATGGCTGAGTTGAGAGCTTACAAGGGCTGTCATGCTGGCAAATATGGCTCTGCATGCCACCTGTGGTCCCGCATGTATAGGTTCGCCATCACAGGTATAGGATCTCCTGCTGAAATAGTATATGATCGCCTGCTTGAGCTGGACTAGAAGACCTCCAAGGTCCCATCCAGCTCTATTCTGATTGACTGACTGACCTGGGACCTTGAGAACATTTTTCAACCCACCCAGATCCAGCTGCCAAGTCATAGTCTAACGCTGAACGTTTCCCACCCATCTCTCCTCCTGGCGAACGGGTGATCAAATCCCAACTCAAAAGCGGTCCTAAAAAGTTCTCAACACTGAAATGGCAAAGGCCTTTTTCTCAAACACTTAGGCGTAATGTTTGTGTTGCAGAATTGGGGATGAAAATATAGTGGAGCTTGAAGTTTATTGCATTGCCTTATGGCTGCAACTAGCCAACTGTTGCGTCATTTTCCAATCAATGAACACTTGAGTGCTAACAGATTGCCTGAAGGTTGAGTGCACAGAATACTGTAGTTTTCTGTGGTTCAGTGGAGGAAATGTATCAGGGAGAAGGTAAAACTAGGAATAAGAAATACAGAGAGGGGGGAAAAAACACCCCTCCTTACTTAGGACTGGCTGATAGGCTATAGTTCGAGCCGGTTACGGTACACAAATAAACAGACTTTCAAAAGTCCCCGAGTTTGATTATCTGTGAAGGACTTGACGTATTATTCCTATTGCACAGAAGTTTCCAAAAAAATTAAAAAGAAGACAGGGGAAAAAATAACTTAAATGGCCTGGCTTAACTGTCTGTGGGATCAAATTCTAGATCTACGGATCAAAAAACTATTTTAACTTTTTAGATTTAACAGGGAGCTGACTCCTGCGAGTCCCTTGGACTGCAAGGTGATCCAACCAGTCAGTCCTAGAGGAGATCAACCCTGACTGCTCTTTAGAAGGCTAGATCCTGAAGAGGAAACTCAAGTACTTTGCCCACCTAATGAGAAGGAAGGACTCCCTGGAGAAGAGCCTAAAGCTGGGAACGATTGAGGGCAAAAGAAGAAGGGGACGACAGAGAAGGAGGTGGCTGGATGGAGTCACCTAAGCAGTAGGTGTGAGCTTAAATGGACTCCGGAGGATGGTAGAGGACAGGAAGGCTTGGAGGAAGATTGTCCATGGGGTCGCGATGGGTCAGACACGACTTCGCAACTAACAAGAACAACAAGGGAGCTGACTGCTTGTTTTGGTTTTTTTTTTGAGACTTTCTCATGGAAGATTTTGGCCATATAAATATTCATTCATTCATTCATTCATTCATTCATTCATTCATTCATAAATTAATTAATTAATTAATTAATTAATTAATTAATTAATATCTTCTTCCTATCACTTTCCTTAATGTGTCTCTTTTTGTTTAGCATGCCTCCTTCTCTCTTAAGTTCTTGTGGACCCCTTTGTGAGACAGTAGCAATTGCAATTACACTTATGTGCCATTTCATAGTTCTTTACAGCCCCCTCCAAACAATTTACAAAGTCAACAATATGCCCCCAAACAATCTGGGTCCTCATTTTACCAATCTTGGAAGGATGGAAGGTTGAGTCAACATTGAACCCTATCAGGATCGAACTCTTAGCGGTTGGGCAGAATTAGCCTGCAATACTGCGTTCTAACCATTGCACCACCATGGCAATAAGTCTGAGCAATGGGAATAAATGTGCAAGTAAAGAAATAATCATGAATCAATGAACAAAAGGTACTAAGTGAATAAATCCACTCGTAATTTAGTTAGATACCTTTACTGGATTATCTCCAAATATAACTGTAATGAGAGGACGATGGTTCTCTCTGAGCTTGGTTGTTTTCTTGCAGTTGTTTCATTACTCAAACCTAACCTGGGGCACTCACATTGCAGGACAAATCAAAAGGACCCAGCAGAGATTATACTACTTGAGACTTCTCAGGAACAACAACTGAATAAAAAAACTGCTGTTGATCTTCTACCGCTGCACCATAGAGAGTATTTTAACTCACTGTGCCTGTGTCTGGTTTGCCAATTGCACAGTGGCTGATAGGATAACACTCCAGAGGGTCAACGCCATTGTCCAGAGGATCATGGGTTGCCCTCTCTCCTCCTTGGAAGAGCTTTATAGCTCCTGCTGCCTTAGGAAACTTCAAAACATTCTTAAAGATCCTGGGCACCCTTTTTTTTAACTATTACCATTTGGCAGCCGGTACAGGATAATAAAAACAAGGACAAATAGACTGAAAAACAGCTTCTATCCCAGAGCAGTAACTCTACTGAATTCTACTGTATAGTCCAATATTAATGCAATATCAAGGGTTTTCAATTCAATTGTGTAGAATGTGAAGGATGTGGGTTTTTGTTTTATTACTTATGTTCACTGAAGATGGCATTTAATTTTGTTGCATGAGGTGCAGTGACAATAAAGTAAACTATAACTAGGTAACTTCATCAGTGCTAGTGAGGAGTGGGGTTTGCTCACTTCCATTCTTCTCTTTATGATTTGCCTATACGTATTTCCAACAGAGACACAGTGGCTCAGGGGCTAAGATGCTGAGCTTGTTGATCAGAAAGGTCGGCAGTTCGGCGGTTTGAATCCCTAGCACCACATAACAGAGTGAGCTCCTGTTTCTTCTCTCAGCTTCTGCCGAACTAGCAGTTTGAAAGCACGTAAAAAATGCAAGTAGAAAAATAGGGACCACCTTTGGTGGGAAGGTAACAGCATTCGGTGCGCCTTCGGCATTCAGTCATGCCGGCTACATGACCACGGAGACATCTTCGGATAGCGCTGGCTCTTTGACTTTGAAGCAGAGATGAAGATCGCCCCCTAGAATTGGGAATGACTAGCACATATGTGCAAAGGAAACCTTTACTTTTAGCTTTATAAGTATTTCCTAATACAATTGTAACCCCTTCCATTCTTCTCTGCTTACATGGCTCTCTCAAAAGCTCCTCGCTCTATTGCACTGATCCTTAGACAGTTGTTGGCCTGGCTTTACATCTGGTTGAGGCTTGAGGGCCTCACCTCTGCTTCAGATCCAGTTTTGACCTTCTGTTGCCTGACATCTCAGAGTACCACTGTGACTCATCTCTCTCTCTCTGATCTTCTCTCTGCCATTTCCACAACGGCCCTCAAACTTCCTTGATACCAGCAGACAAGAAAGGCGTCCAAGTTCAGCTTTCTTTGTGCTCACTCCTTTTCTCCGGGACCGATCGTGGGACATGGAAAGTAGTGACTCATATCAAAGCTACGCACGTGGCAATGTTTTATTCATGAACACACACCCCCGCCCGGTCCCTCCAGTGTAAATTAAAAGCAAAGCTAAGGGTCAGGTCTCTCAGCCTCTTTCCCCACAGCCTGTAAACCAATAAAGGGCTTTATATTAGCTATCAATACCTATCTCTGACTTGGCTTAATAACATCTTATTCCCTGTTTTCACCAACCATCAATAATATTTCTGCCTGCCTGCTCAGGACCCCATCTCGCCACGCAATTGCATTATAAAGGTCTATCAGACCAATTTGCTTCACATGACTTTTTTTGGAGGGGGGAGAGGGGGGGAGAAAGCCGGCTGGCTTTTGAAATGAGAGCAGCTGGCCGAGGAATTTTGACCGAATTCAGGGGCCCATCTGGTTTATCGCCAACGTTCGATATCTCTCCAGCCGAAAACTCTCCCAACAAACTGATAAGTTTCAGCAGAGAGACAAGGAGAAAATCTAATCTGTGGCATGATTTCTCATTAAGAGAGAGGCCCATCTCTTCCAGACTCTCATATCCTGTGTATCGGCTGGTGGGGCGGGGGACTCTGCTTTGGCCTTGTTTTCAATCTCTCCCTCTCCCCCCTCATGGATATTTTTTTTAAAAAAAATCACCTTGGTGTCTTTGTTAAAGGCGTTGGGAAGAAATCAGAATAGACTGGGAGTTCTAGTTCTCCCTTAAGTGCAGAGGCTAGGTGGGTGACTTCGGGCCTCTTGCAACCCTAGGAAGACAGTAAGGAGAAACTTCTTCCACATATCTGTGACAAGAAAGGTTGTGAAATGGGGCAAAATTCACTTAACAATGTAGCACTGGAAATTTTGGGCTCAACTGTGGTTGTAAAATAGAATAAAATAGAATAGAATAGAACAGAACAGAAAAAGAATAGAAATAGGAGTAGGAATAGGAGTAGGAGTAGAGTAAAGTAAAGAAGAGAAGAGTAGAATAGAATAGAAAGCAGAGTTGGAAGGGACCTTGGAGGTCTTCTAGTCCAATCTCCTGCTCAGGCAGGAAACCCTACGCAACTTCAGATAAATACAATACAATACAATACAATACAATACAATACAATACAATATGACAGCAGAGTTGGAAGGGACCTTGGAGGTCTTCTAGTCCAACCCCCTGCCTAGGCAGGAAACCCTATACCATTCCGGACAAATGGCTATCCAACATCTTCTTAAAGACTTCCAGTGTTGGGGCATTCACAACTTCTGGAGGCAATTTCTGTTCCACTGATTAATTGTTCTAACTGTCAGGAAATTTCTCCTTAGTTGCTTCTCTCCTTGGTTCAGTGACGTGCGGTGAGGTTTATGGCTGGTGAGGCTGGTGATGTCATCAGCGTGAGCCGCGGTCCCCTTCATGTTGACTCAGGAAGGAGGGGAATGGGACCATGTCAGCCTCCCTCCTGCGCATGTCCCATTCCCCGCCTTCCTAAGTCAACATGAAGGGGACCGCGGCTCATGCTCTGTGATCCCCTTCATGTTGACTCAGGAGTCAGGAAGGAGGGGAATTCCCCTCCTTCCTGACTCCTGAGTCAACATGAAGGGGACCACGGAGCGCGCTCTGCGGGACCGTGGCTCATGCTCCGCAATCCCTCCTCCGCGATCCCTCCAGCCTCCCTCCTGCACACGTCCCATTTCCCGCCTTCCTAAGTCAACATGAAGGAGACCACGGAGCGCGCTCCGTGGGACCGCGGCTCATGCTCCGCGATCCCCTTCATGTTGACTCAGGAAGGCGGGGAATGGGACGTGCGCAGGAGGGAGGCTGAGGCTAGAGGAGCCTCCTGCACACGTGGTCCTATTCTCCTCCTTCCTGACTCCTGAGTCAACATGAAGGGGACCACGGAGCGCTCCCATTCTCGACCACGTGTGCAGAAGGCTCCTCAGCGCCTTTTCCCTTTTCCCTTTTTTTTAAATTTTCATGATGGGAGCGGTGAGGCTCTGCCTCCCCTGCCTCCCCTGACCGCACATCCCTGCCTTGGTTAGATTCCATCCATTGCTTCTTGTCCTGCCCTCAGGTGTGAAATGATATAAAGTTTCCTGTTTGTTCAGGGGGTTGGACTAGAAGACCTCCAAAGTCCCTTCTAACTCCTGTTATTCTGTTCTGAGTAGAGGACCCCATAAAGCTCAACTGCTCCCCTCCCACAGGCTGCCACTGGAACCAGCCTCAGAGTCCGTTACTTTAAATGTCAATTTAATAAAACACAGTTCGGTTTTATCCTGGACGTGCATATTTATGGGTCTATGAATCCTCAAAGGCCAACGAAGTTGTGTTCAGGGCACAGTTACCTTTCTAGGCAACAGTGTCTCCATAATTATGTCTTTTCTACTCTTCCACAGCCCCTAAGTCAGACTAATATAAAATGCTTGCAGGCCATTCTTTGTCCTGAACTGTATAAAACGAAGCCTTGAACACAGTGGGAACAGAATGAAAGATATTATATGCGTTCAGGTCAGATTGCTAGATTTCAGGTTGCAATAAAGATTCATTCACTACATCCCTTGTCAAAGCCAGAGGTCTTAGACAAGTAACATTTGCCTTTTAAAATATGAGAGATGAATCTGAAAATTGCCGTGGACAGTCATCGCACGATTCTTCATTTAAACGTGAAATTCTCCCCTATCACTTTTAAATAGAAGATAATATCTGGGATATTCTCTTTGCTATTGTCCTGCTTTCTTTCTCTTTTGGAGTGTATCTCCTTCAATTTCTTCTTCTGTTCTTCCCCTTCTATTCTCCTTTTCCTTCTGTTCTTCTCCTTCTCCTCCTTCTCCTTCTCCTGTTCTCCTTATATTCGTCTCCTTCTGTCTCCTTCACCTTCTGTTCTCCTTCTATTCTCCTCCTCCTCCTCCTCCACCTCTTCCTCCTTCTGTTTTCCTTCTCCTATTCTCCTTCTCCTTCTGTTCTCCTTCCCCTTCTCTTCTCCTTCTCCTGTTCTCCTCCTCCTCCTTCTGTTCTCCTTTTCCTATTCTCCTTCTGTTCTCCTTCTCCTGTTCTCCTTCTCCTTCTGTTCTTATCCTCCTCCTTCCATTCTCCTTCCCTTCTATTCTCCTTCTCCTTCTGTTCTTCTCTTTTTCCTTCCATTCTCCTTCCCCTTCTGTTCTCCTTCTGTTCTCCTTATCCTGTTCTCCTTCTCCTTCTGTTCTTCTCCTTCTCCTTCTGTTCTTCTCCTTCTCCTTCTGTTCTTCTCCTTCTCCTTCTGTTCTCCTTCCCTTGTTCTCCTTCTATTCTTCTCCTTCTCCTCCCATTCTCCTTCGCCTTCTGTTCTCCTTCTGTTTTCCTTCTCCTGTTCTCCTTCTCCTTCTGTTCTTCTCCTTCTCCTTCTGTTCTCCTTCTTCTCCTTCTTCTTCCCATTCCCCTTATCTTTCTCCTTCTTTTGAAAAACACCTTTGGGACAACCATGACCTGGATTATTGAGATTCTTCATAGATCTTCACCCCTCTCAAGCTCAACAGCAAAGCAACAAAATCCCATACTCGCCTACACAACCGGTCGTCTGTCTTTGTCCTACATTTTAACAGGCGCCCAAGGCAACCCTATCAGGTGGCATATTGCTTCAGAGAGCTTTCTGGAACTAACTGTGGCCTTCCACGACTGTTTGCCTAATTTGTGTGTAATTCCAGGAGCAGGGAAGCATCAGTTCATTCAAAGGTTAGCTCACTAACTCATTAGAAATCCGGTGCTTAACGACTTGGCTCTATTTGGCTCTTCATTTCCCTTCTCTGCCCTCTTGTGATTTCCCTTCTCTTGCATTACAGCCGGTGGAATTGAGTTTATGAGAGACGGCCAAAGGTCATTTGGCATAAGCATCTTCTCTCCCTTCCTGGCCCCAAGCATTCAATTCTTAGCGGTACCTTTTGTTCACTTCCCCAAAGGGAGGGAAGGATGATCCAAGGCCACTATTAGCTTAGGCCAGCCTTTTGTCAAGGGGGTGATATTTCCTCACCTTCTCCTGATCTTCCTGCGGTAATATTGCCTTTCCTTTCTTCTCCTTCACCGTTTTATTCTCTGCCCTAGAATTCTGTGTCATAAAAAGACAGCATAAAAGGGTAGCTATTTAGAAAAACTTAATATTCCATCTAGAAGATCAGCAGGTTAACATGGCTGATGAGTTGATCGAGATATATTTTTCTTTTGTTCTTGTTTTCTTTCTTTCCTTCCTTCCTTCTTCCTTCCTTCCTTTCTTTTTCCTTTCTTTTTTCTTTATCTCTCTTTCTTGCTTTTCTTTCTTCCTACCTTTTCTCCTCCTCCTCTTTTGTTCTCTCTCTTCTTTCCTTTCTTCCTTCTTTTCTTTCCTTCTTCCTTTCTTTTTTCTTTCTTTTTTCTTTCTCTTTCTCTCACTTTCTTGCCTTATTTTCCCCTCCTCCTCTTTTGTTCTCTCTCTCTTCTTTTCTTTTCTTTCTTTCTTTTTTCTTTCTTTCCTTCTTCCTGCCTTCCTCCCTTCCTTATTTCTTTCTTTTTCTCTCTTAGTTTTTCTCTTTTTTGTTTTTCTTTGTTCCTGCCTTTTCTCTGCCTCCTCTTTTGTTATCTTCTTTCTTTCTTTCTTTCTTTCTTTCTTTCTTTCTTTCTTTCTTTCTTTCTTTCTTTCTTTCTTTCTTTCTTTCTTTCTTTCTTTCTTTTTCTTCCTTCCTTCCTTCCTTCCTTCCTTTCTTTCTTTCTTTCTTTCTCTTTCTTTCTTTTTTCCCTCCCTTTTTTCCTTCTCCTTCTCTTTCGGTTCTCTCTCTCTCTTTTTATACATATCAACTAGCAAATGAAAAGAAAGAAAAAATGATGCAGACATATAGCATTTGAAAAAAGTAGGCCAAAGTCAACATACACTGAACAAAAAGTCATTGAGCTTATATAGTTAATGTATATTTGGGTATTCCCCAAATAGATCTTACAATTTCTTTTTTATTTTATTTTAATTCAAGCCTGAAGGGAAGTCATATTGTTGATAACTGAAATTTGGCTACCAAATTTCAACAACATAGCCCTATGATGAAAGGGATTAAGGAATCCTTTGTTTTCTATCATGTATTGGAGAGATAGTTTTTTTCTCTTATAGTTATTCATAAAAGGTTCTTCCTTCCCTTTCTTTGCTGCACAGAGGCCAGCTAACATTTTCAGAAAGAGAATACAGTCTCGAGGCAGTCCTCGACTTACAACCACAATTTGACCCCAACATTTATGGTGCTAGGTGAAACATTTGTTAAGGGAATTCTGCTCCATTTTATGACCTTTCTTGCCAATGTTGCCAAGGGAATCACAGCAATTGTTAAGTTAGTGACACAAATCTGGCTTCCCCATTGACTTTGCTTGTCAGACGGTCGCAAAAGTGGATCACGTGACCTCCGGGACACTTCAACCGTCATAAATATGAGTCAGTTGCCAAGGGTCTGAATTTTGATCACGTGACCATGGGGGATGCTGTAACGGTTGTAAGTGTGAAAATGGTTGTATGTTACTTTTTTCAGTACCCTTGTAACTTTGAACGGTCACTAAATGAACTGTTGGATGTCGAGGACCGCCTATCTGTAGCAATGTTAGTCTTGCTGAGGAAGAATCAAAGTGCAGGTTTTTTTTGCATAATAGAATACAATAGTAGAGTTGGAAGGGACCTTGGAGGTCTTCTAGTCCAACCCCCTGCCTAGGCAGGAAATCCTATACCGTTCCAGACAAATGGCTATCCAACATCTTCTTAAAGACTTCCAATGTTGGGGCATTCACAACTTCTGGAGGCAACTTCTGTTCCATTGATCAATTGTTCTAACTGTCAGGAAATATCTCCTCAGTTCTAAGTTGCTTCTCTCCTTGATTAGTTTCCACCCATTGCTTCTTGTTTTACCCTCAGGTGCCTTGGAGAATAGCTTGACTCCCTCTTCTTTGGGGCTACCCCTGAAATATTGGAACCCTGCTATCATGTCTCCCCTAGTCCTTCTTTTCATTAAACTAGACATACCCAGTTCCTGCAACCGTTCTTCATATGTTTTAGCCTCCAGTCCCCTAATCCTCTTGGTTGCTCTTCTCTGTACTCTTTCTAGAATCTCCACATCTTTTCTACATCATGGCGACCAAAACTGAATGCAGTATTCCATAAATAGAGTTTGACTTATCTTTTAGAGTTAGTGTGCTTGGATGTAAACTCTGTGTTGTTGCCTTATTTCTTTGAATGAAGTTTCTGTTGGGAAGACAATTCTGAACTGGTTTTCTTTATAAACTCTTCTGCGGCTGGTTTTCAGAGAAAACATTTTTTTAATGCTTGCCTTTTTTCCCAATTGCTCCTGTTCTTTTGAGACATTCTTGGAGTCTGAATCTGATGAAGTTTGCCAAGTAAATGCAGTCTCTATTATTCACAACTTTAAAAACTCTATATAAAAATGACCCAAAATAAAACTGAGGCAAGGTACTCTCTTTCAAAGAACAAAACAAAAAACTGAGTTATTGTAACTAAGTATTGCCAGATATTGCATCTCAACTAAAGCATGGAATAAAGTACCATATTTTTCAGACTATGAGATGCACCGGAGTATAAGACACACCTTGAATTTGAAGAGGGAATTTTTTTGCACTCTGCAGATCTCCCAAACCCTCTGCATGCCTTGTTTTTTGCAAAAAAACAAGGGGGGGGGCATGCACAGCTTTGGGAGCCTCTTAGAGTGCTCCTATGGGCTGGAGAGGGCCAAAAATAAACACAAAACAGCCTTTTTATTGCTCATTTTTGCCCTTCCCAGCCCCCAGGAGCACTCTGGAAGCTTCCTAAAGATTATGCACAGCCATTTTTGCAAAGGGGGCGGGGTTTTGGAAGGCCAAAAATGCTGCATTTGGTATATAAGACGCACCCAGATTTTCACCCTCTTTTTTTTGAGGGAAAAGGGTGCATCTAATACTCTGAAAAATACAGCATATGTCCCCCTTTTGGAAATAAATAAATAAAACGTCTCCATAAATAAAATCATAACCCAAAATGAAATCTCCTCAGAGTGACTGCCTGTTCTTCTTAGGGATGGAGTATCATAGTTTTTTCTCTCTTCTTCTCAACAACCATCAGTCTTAAGCACCAATAAACATCGTTCATATATTTAAAGGTGCGTAATGGACACGCTCTTCAAAGGGTAAAGGAATTGTGAAGACATTTTTGTCAAGGAATTGCCTGGCAGCTGTCCAGATGAAGTCGGAGACACTGATGCAAACTAGTTTTGAAATAATAGAAAATACTTGTGGTTTGGGTTTAAGATTTTGGCAGTGGTTTGGTTTCCAAGCTTGTTTCAATTTAGTTTATGAATGTTTCGTTACCAGACTATGTAACATCAGCAGCAGGATTTTCTGATCCTATTCTCCTTAGCTTATAAATATATTGTGTGCCAATGTGGTCAGTTGGTCATATGATTGGTTGTTTGGAGCTACATTTACATTCTGAACAGCTGATTACTTGTAGTCTTTTATATCTATATAGATCTCTATCCATCCATCCATCCATCCATCCATCTATCCATCTATCCATCTATCCATCTATCCATCCATCCATCTATCCTTCTATCCATCTATCCATCTATCCATCTATCCATCTATCCATCTATCTATCTAATTATATCTATATCTAGATATATTATTTATATATCTATATCTATCTATCTATCTATCTATCTATCTATCTATCTATCTATCATATCTCTATCTGTCTGTCTATCTATCTATCTATCTATCTATCTATCTATCTATCTATATATATATATATATATAAAATCTATTTATCTATAATCTCTTTCCTCTATCTATACCTATACCTATCTACTGGTATCTATCTATCTATCTATCTATCTATCTATCTATCTATCATCTATCTATCTATCTATCTATCTATCTATCTATCTATCTATCTATCTAATTTATCTATCTATCTTTCAAATTTATAGGAGTCTTTCTCAGAAAGAAAAAAGAAACCAAGATAATCAGGAACACAGGAACATGATGAGGTAAATTAAACAGTATACAGAACACAAACACACACACAAACACACACACACAAGAAAAAAGGCGGGGAAAAAGGGAACCCCCCCTTCATCCTTACAGCAACCAATCATAGCACAGATTGCCTCATGCAGTGCAGTCAGCACTCTCTAACTGATCAACTACAACGGTTATGTCCTGACCTATTGTACATTTATTGTTCCCGCTACTAAACTCAATATCAGAACAGTTCTTTTTCCCCCTTAGTGGCTGTATTTCTGAAGAATAAAAAGTATATTCAGTGTATTTCTGAAGAATATGAAAATCATTTTGGGGAGCGAAGTAAGATACAACAATGTTGGGGAAGTGTGCAGAGAAGAGCAACAAAGATGATATAACTGCAGAGAAGAACAACAAAGATGATAGAAAGAGATCAGAGAAAAGCCACAAAGATGGAGGCTAAATCGTATGATGAGCGATTGAGAGAACTAGGTATATCTAGTCTTAAAAAGAGAAAGAATAAGGTTGACATGATAGCACTCTTCCAGGATTTGAGGGGCTGTCACAGAGAACAAGGGATCAATCTATTCTCCAAAGCACCAGGACCAGAAATGACTGGTGGAAGATCATTAAAGACAGATCCAACCTAGACCTAAGGAGAAATTTCTTGATAATGGGAACAATTAATCAGTTTTATGGTTTGCCATCAGTGGTTGTGTGTACTCCATCACAGGAGGTTTTCAAGGAGAGACTGGAGACCCGTTTGACCCAAATTATTGACCAGGGATTGGACTAGAAAACCTCCAATGTCCCCTCCAACCCTGTGATTTTATGTTCTTAAAATATTGAATATATATATATTTTTCCTTTGAAGAAAGTTGCCTCAAATTTTGAAAAGAATGTGACATTAGGTAGAAAAAAAATTTCACCATTTTTTCCCAGGTTGAAAAATAGGGGCAACCAGAGTTGCATTAAAGTGAACATAAGTGCATAAGGGGAAAGAACCAGATCGCCATTGGTATTATGAGAAGCCCCGCACCCTCCTAGAAGAATGAAATATTTTGGGAAATATTAAAAAGGCAAGATATTATATTTCCCTAAGGGGGTAATGGAGAAACATGCTCTTAAAAGGCAGAAAGCAGACACAATCTCTTTGACCCCAAGCAGAAACTGAGGAGGCCAGCTTTTAGAAATGCAGATTTGGTAATCCATTCAACACAGGATATTTTGAAACAAAGGCAGAATGGTAGGGTTAGGATTGTTCTACCTGAGGGTAGAACAAGAAGCAATGGGTGGAAACTAATCAAGGAGAGAAGCAACTTAGAACTGAGGAGAAATTTCCTGACAGAACAATTAATCCATGGAACAGGAGTTGCCTCCAGAAGTTGTGAATGCCCCAACACTGGAAGTCTTTAAGAAGATGTTGGATAGCTATTCGTCTGCAACGGTATAGGGTTTCCTGCCTAGGCAGGGGGTTGGACTAGAAGACCTCCAAGATCCCTTCCAACTCTGCTATTGTATTGTATTGTATTGTATTGTATTGTATATTGATTAGCCCTCACTCAAGATCCAATACAGGGCAAAGCCATTAAGCCACAACAGGAATTACCAAACACCCTTTCAGAACATAAGAACATAAGCCTTGCATCATCTCAGACCAGTCCAAACTTCAACCAAACCCGGGAGCTCAGACTCATAATGGCAAACCTATGGCACATGTGCCTGAAGCGGCATGCGGACCCATGTGCCCATTCCTCTTCTGGATTTCTGGCGCGCATGCATGCAGAACGATCATCTGGCCTTTGTACGTGCAGCAGTGCTGCAAACTGGAAGAGCTGGTCTTCCATTTTCTAGCATGAGCATGCGCACTGGCCAGCTAATCGTCACATGCGCATTCACGCCAGTAACTGGAAAACTAGCTGGATGGTGTGTATTCATGTGCTGGAAACCGGGAGTTCATTTTCCAACATGTGCACGCCCCCTGTGCAGTTCCTCTTCCGGGTTTCAGCCCAGATAGATGTGCACCCACATGTGTGCTCTGTTTACGGCCAGAAAGGTTCACCATCACTGACCTAGGATTTGCTTTTTCCCTTTTGCTTATAGTGCCAGCAATGACCCCTACTTACTCCCTACATGACCCCATGGGAACTTGACAACAGTCAATAGAATACATGTTCTTGCACAGGAACAGGAAGCTCAAGTGCAAAGCCCAGAGAAGTTGTAAAAAAAAAAAAACCTACTCTCAACTCCATTTTGTCAGCTGCCCAGAATCAAACACGCTTGGTGGTTCTGCTTCATCAATAAGTGGACCCTCTTCCCAATCAGCCTTCAGCCTCCATCTTGTCTTCAATACCTTTCTCCAAACCTGGATCTGAAACAGATATCTGTTCTGACATTAGAGACAGCACCCTCATTAGAACAATCAAGATAATTAAGAAGGAAATTCTCATGTCCTTGAAGTGACTTCATTGTGAGGAAATTAGCACTTTTTAAAGGAATATTCCAGGTAACTATGAACAACAGAGGGGAAGATAATTACTTAATTAAAACAAGAAACTAAAAAGAAGACCTTTAGGCAGCTGGGAAGAGAATGGCTGAACTGCAAAATTCTAAGGTATCACTAGGTGGCGATGAACACTAACCCTCTGGTGCTCTCTAGTGGTCATTTCAGGCTTTGCAGCCAAATCCTATGGCCCTCAATTGGAAACTTGTTAACCCAAAATAGACCTGCAGCCTTAGGCTGGAAAAGAAAAGGTCTGTAAAATATTCTCAACCTCAAGACCTGCTAGATTTGATGGTTGATTTATTCATTCATTTAGGTTGGGTGGTCTGTTTTGGTTTTCCAAGTAAAAAATAGGATTTTTTCCATTTAAAAGTCTCTGTTTTCATTGGTGAAGAAAAAAAAGGATGGAATGAATGAAAACAAAACAAAGTACTTCCTCACTAGTATAATAAAATAACAGAGTTGGAAGAGACCTTGAAGGTCTTCTAATCTAATTTCCTACTCAAGCAGGAGACCCTACAACATTTCAGACAAATGGTTGTCCAATCGCTTCTTGAAAGCCTTTAGTGTTGGAGCACCCACAACTTCTGAAGGCAAGCTGTTCCACTGATTAATTGTTCTCACTATCAGGAAATCTCTTTTCAATTCTAGGTTGCTTCTCTCCTTGATTAGTTTTCATTTATTGCTTTTTGTCCTGACTTCAGGTGTTTCGGAGAATAGCTTGACTCCCTCTTCTTTGTGGCAACCCCTGACATATTGGAACACTGCCGTCATGTCCCTCGTAGTCCTTCTTTTCATTAAACTAGACATACCCAGTTCCTGCAACTGTTCTTCATATGTTTTAGCCTCTAGTCCCCTAATCATAAAAGGGATGCACTGGCTCAGCGGCTAAGACACCAATCTTGTCAATCAGAAAAGTTGGCAGTTCGATGGTTCGAATCCCTAGCACTGCAAAACGGAGTGAGCTCCCTTGTTTGTCCCAGCTTCTACCAACCTAGCAGTTCGAAAGCATGTAAAAATGCAAGTGGAAAAATAGGAACCCCTTTGGTGGGAAGGGAACAGCGTTACATGCATGTGCGGTGTTTAGTCATGCCAGCCACATGACCACAGAGATGTCTTCGGACAGCGCTAGCTCTTCAGCTTTGAAACAGAGATGAGCACTGCCCCCTAGAGTTGGAAACGACTAGGACCAGGATGGCGAACCTATGGCACGCATGCCATAGGTGGCATGCGGAGCCATTTGTCAGGGCACGCAAGGCGTTGCCCTGTCAGCTAGCCAGTGCGCATGTGCGCACTGGCCAACTGAGTTCAGCCTTTTTTAAAGCCATTTTTGTCCTCCCCAGGCTCCAGAGACTTTATAGGAGCCTGGGGAGGGCGGAAAGAGCTTCCCCTGCCCCCTGCCCCCCCCCCAAGGCCCTCCAGAGGCTTCAGGAGCTTCCCTGAAGCCTCCGGAGCACCAAAAAACAGCATTATGGGCAAACCGGAAGTTCAGGAATTGACTTCCGGTTTGCTTGTAGGCTCGTTTTAAGCCCTCTGGAGGCTTCAGAGACCTTCAGGAGGCTTCCCTGAAACCTCCGGAGGACTAAAAAGGATCCTACGAGCAAACTGGAAGTCACTTCCGGTTTGCTCGTAGGGTCGGTTTAAGTCCTCCGGAGGTAAAAGGGCCCTACAAGCAAACTGGAAGGTCCCTGAAGGCTTCGGAGGGTTTAAACCGACCCTACGAGCAAACCGGAAGTGACTTCTGGTTTGTTCATAGGGTCATTTTTGCCCTCTGGAGGCTTCAGCGGGGGGGGGGAGGCTGTTTTTGCCCTCCCCAAGCTCCTATAAAGCTTCTGGAGCCTGGCGAGGGCCTACAAAGCATGCAAAAAATGGGGGGAACGGATCTCATGAGTGCATGCGCACTGGGGGGGATGTAGCACATTGCATTATGGGTGGGCACGCCAGCGTACAACCCCCCTGTGTCCCCGTCCGCTTATGGCACATAAGCAAAAAAAGGTTTGCCATCGCTAGACTAGGACATATGTGCAAGGGGAACCTTTGCCTTTACCTTACTCCTAATAGTAAGTAAGTAAGTAAGTAATCATCTTTGTTGCTTTTCTCTGCAGTCTTTTCAAACTCTCAACATCATTTTCATATTGTGGGGACCAAAACTGGATGCAATATTCCAAGTGTGGTCTTACCAAGGCATTATAATGTGATACTAACACTTCACGTGATCTTCACCAACAGGGAAACAAATTCCTATCCCACTGTTGAACAGCAGAAGATCAATTTTGGGGTGTTTTTTTTTTCCCCTGAAGTCTTCAAGCTTTTTCCTTAAAAGGTATTCATAACACGTTAAAATGAGGAGCTACTCCTAGAAGTAATTTCTCCTTCCCTAAGTACAAAATTTCACTGCTTGCATTTAGCATTTAAAGGAAACCATCCAGATAATTAAAATTCCTATAAATGAAATGTCAGAGTTAAATGTTCCTCTCCCCCCCTCCATTTTTTAAAATCCAATGTGAAACCTTTCTTCTAAAATAACATGTTTTAAATACCTGATATCTTTTCGAGAGAGGGGAATAATTAAAGTTCACTAAATAAAATGGGAGCATTGGTCCTCTCCTTTCCTCAGTGAATAACCTTTTTACGGAATCATTTATCTCTCTCTTAAAATTATTTCTCTCTTTCTTATAATGCAGTGATTATTTCTAACAGCAGAAATATAGTTTGGGGAGTGCAGAGAAAAGAAATTATGCACATATATATAAAAATGGAGGAAAATAATCAGATATTTTTTTTTTTTTTAAAAAGGGTTCTTGCTCCAGGCTTCTTTTCAAGTGCTCTTTTGTTTTCATTGATCTGCATATGAAACATTGATGTGCATGTGATTAGGAGACTGGAGGATAAAACATATGAAGAACAGTTGCAGGAATTGGATGTGTCTGGTTTAATGAAAAGAAGGACTAGGGGAGACAGGATAGCAGTCTTCCAATATCTCAGGAGCTGCCATAGAGAAGAGGGAGTCAAGCTATTCTCCAAAGCACCTGAGGCAGGGCAAGAAGCCATGGATCAGGGGTGAAATGCTCCCTGTTCGAACCGGTTCACCCGAAACGTTAGCAAAAAAATAATAAAAGCTACCAGTTCAGGTGAAGCGGTATTTCCGATGAACAACTGTGATGCACAATTTATATTAGCTAGAATCGTCGGTTTTCCTGCTTTCTAGCTAATCTAAATCGCCTGGCATGGCAGATCACCGGAAATACCTCACTGTTTTACTTACCTTTGCAGGTGCGCTCAGTAGCAGGCTCATCTTGTTTTGATGCTCTGTTCATGTGCAGAGGTGGCGCATGCATGCTCACATGTGCAAACCGGCAGCAAAATTTTTGAGCATGCGCAAAACATCCTCTCTCAGCGAAACGGTAGTAAACTGGTTAGGAGCCCACCACTGATTTACACCAATTGCTAAGACATCAGGCTAGAAAGTGGGAGACTGTGAGTTCAAGTCCTATCTGAGCCAGGAATGCTGGCTGGATGATATAGATAGGTATAGGTATAGGTATAGGTATAGGTATAGGTATAGGTATAGGTATAGGTATAGGTATAGGTATAGGTATAGGTATAGGTATAGGTATAGGTATAGGTATAGGTATAGGTATAGGTAGGTATAGGTATAGGTATAGATATAGATAGGTATAGGTATAGGTATAGGTATAGGTATAGGTATAGGTATAGGTATAGGTATAGGTACAGGTACAGGTACAGGTACAGGTACAGGTACAGGTACAGGTACAGGTATAGATATATAAAAGGGGGATGTTGTTGAACATTTTATTTTTCTCCTCAGCAAACTCAGATTTCACTGTATTTTATTTTCATTTTATTTATTTATTTTGCAAAGCCCCTTGTGTGCCTCTCCCCGAGTGCTGGGCAAGAATAAATTACCCCCAAAGAAAGCGTAGATTTGGGATGCTGCCAATGAACTCTTAATGCTGACAGCTAACAAACGGAGGGTGGAAAGAATGGGAGAGAGTCCGGATGTCATAGATTTTACCATAATCATCAATGCATTCCTTTTGGTTATTATGCTATTTTAATTGCACCGAGCTGATATTTCTCTGGTTGTTGTTGTTTTTATTATTATTATTATGGGGCTACAGCCACACGGGGAAAATGAAAGCACCAAATTGAAAATGAAAGAATTATGCTAAGAGTTCCGGCGCATAACATCTCCTGCTTTATACATGATGCATTTTGTGGCTCTGCTTTCATGTCACCGGGAATCGGTGAGCAAGAATGCGGCCGTCTGTTTCCTTTGTTTGCAAACACAGGGCTGGCCTGAATGCTTCACTCTCCAGGGGACGAAAGTCCTTGTGAGTTTGTGGGGTTCTCCCCCCCTTCTTCTTCCTTTGACCCTGCAAGTGCATGTATCATTTTATGGGGGTTTGAATGGCTACAGCCTGTTCCGAAATGAAGCGTTCTTGTTCCCCATAATTACTACAAGCCTTCCATCCTTGAAAAACAGCACAGAATAGAAGATGGCATTCCGGGGTCCTTGGTGCTCTCTGAGCTTGGTGGCTTTCTTGCAGATGTTTCATGACCCAAATAGGTATCAGCATCCATGCTAGAAGGAGGTGGGGGACTTGGAGAGGAGGAGGAGGAGGAAGAGGAGGAGGAGGAAGAGGAGGAGGAGGAGGAGGAGGAGGAGGAGGAGGAGGAGGAGAACTTTGGTGATCCCTCAGCTTGGTTGCTTTCTTGCAATATTTCAGGACCCGTGTAGGTATTAGCATGAGTGCTGGAAGGAAGTGGAGAATGTGGGAGGGGAGGAGGAGGAGGAGGAGGAGGAGGAGGAGGAGGAGGAGGAGGAGGAGGAGGAGGAGAACTTTGGTGATCCCTCAGCTTGGTTGCTTTCTTGCAATATTTCAGGACCCGTGTAGGTATTAGCATGAGTGCTGGAAGGAAGTGGAAAATGTGGGAGGGGAGGAGGAGGAGGAGGAGGAGGAGGAGGAGGAGGAGGAGGAGGAGGAGGAGGAGGAGGAGGAGGAGGAGGAGGAGGAGGAGGAGGAGGAGGAGGAGGAGGAGGAGAACTTTGGTGATCCCTCAGCTTGGTTGCTTTCTTGCAATATTTCAGGACCCATGTAGGTATTAGCATGAGTGCTGGAAGGAAGTGGAAAATGTGGGAGGGGAGGAGGAGGAGGAGGAGGAGGAGGAGGAGGAGGAGGAGGAGGAGGAGGAGGAGGAGAACTTTGGTGATCCCTCAGCTTGGTTGCTTTCTTGCAATATTTCAGGACCCGTGTAGGTATTAGCATGAGTGCTGGAAGGAAGTGGAAAATGTGGGAGGGGAGGAGGAGGAGGAGGAGGAGGAGGAGGAGGAGGAGGAGGAGGAGGAGGAGGAGGAGGAGGAGGAGGAGGAGGAGGAGGAGGAGGAGGAGGAGGAGGAGGAGGAGGAGAACTTTGGTGATCCCTCAGCTTGGTTGCTTTCTTGCAATATTTCAGGACCCGTGTAGGTATTAGCATGAATGCTGGAAAGAAGAGGAGGAGGAGGAGGAGGAGGAGGAGGAGGAGGAGGAGGAGGAGGAGGAGGAGGAGGAGGAGGAGGAGGAGGAGGAGGAGGAGGAGGAGGAGGAGGAGGAGGAGGAGGAGGAGGAGGAGAACTTTGGTCTTTGGTACTTTATGAGTTTGGTTGCTTTCGTGTAGACGTTTCAGGACCCAGTTAGATAACCTTAATTTTTGTCAACTTCCAATTTTAGAGACCCCATTCATCTTTGAGATTGAACAGTAGAACAGTAACAGAATAACAGAGTTGGAAGGGACCTTGGAGGTCTTCTAGTCCAACCCCCTGGACAAATGGCCAGTCTGTCCTTAAAAACTTCCAACAACTTCTGGAGGCAAGTTGTTCCACTGATTGATTGTTTTCACTGTTAGGAAATTTCTAGGTTGGTTCTCTCCTTCATTAGTTTCCGTACATTATTTCTTGTGTGTTAGAAAATAGGCTGAACACTTCTTTTTTTGTGGCAGCCCCTTAGATATAGGAACACTGCAATAATGTCACTCCTAGTTCTTCTTTTCTTTAGACTAATGATTAGTAATCATCATCTTTTAACAATCCCATAATCCCTTGCGGGGTGGAATCTGGGCAACTGAATGGAGCTTACTGCTTACTGGCCAGATGCCCTTCCTGTCGCCGATGCAGAGTTTTTTGCAACAAATATATTCTCATTGTGCCCAGAGAGAGAAATCTTTGCCTCTACCTAGGATTGAACTAAAAGCCTCCTGATTGTGAGGTGAGAGCTCCCCCTCTACACCACCGTACCACTCGAGACTAATAATTGGTAATCAATAATTATTACTGTGTTTCCCCGAAAATACAACAGGGGCTTATTTTCTTTTGTCCCACGAAATATGCCCTTGGGCTTATTATCAGGGAGGGCTTATTGTTTTGGGGCTGCCGGGAGGCTGCTCCCTTGTGAACTGGCTCCTGAAGAGCCGGGCACAGCCTCAGGGGCGAAGCAGCCATGAGGTAACCATGCTCACAAGCAGCCGCCCGGCAAATCCCCTCTCCAGCCGGGAAGAGCGCCATTCACTGACCTAGGGGGTAATCCCTAAGGTGTCAAGCCATGTGGCGCTCTGCCTGCCCCCCAGCTCCCGCGGCTTTGCACATTCGGGATACCCCCTAGGTCAGTGCATGGAGCTCTGCCCGGCTGGAGAAGGGGGTTGCGCGAGCGCCTGTTCCGCCCGCAGCTTCACCAACCCCTTGCGCAGCTCTCCCATTCCACCGCCGCTGGCCGCTGCTGCCCGCCGCTGCCCGCCGCCGCCCTGCTCCGAGCATAACTTCCAAACTCCAAAACTCGGGGCCGAGTCTTCCAGCATCAGCCACTCTAGGAGTGCTCTCTTTGGTGGGCCGGCTGCTGGAAGACTCTGTCCGGAAGACTCTCTGTCCAGCAGCTGGCCCACCATAGAGAGCACTCCTAGAGCGGCCGATGCTGGAAGACTCAGCCCCGAGTTTTGAAGTTTGGAAGTTATGTGCAGAGCGGGGCGGCGGTGGGCGGCGGCGGCGGCAGCAGCTAGCAGCGGTGGCCTGGGAGAGCCTGGCAAGGGCTTGGTGAAGCTGTGGGCGGAACAGGCGCTCGCGCAACCCCCTTCTCCACCCGGGCAGAGCTCCATGCACTGACCTAGGGGGTATCCCGAATGTGCCAAGCCATGGGAGCTGGGGGGCGGGCAGAGCGCCACATGGCTTGACACCTTAGGGATTACCCCCTAGGTCAGTGAATGGCGCTCTTCCCGGCTGGAGAGGGGATTTGCCGGGCGGCTGCTCGTGAGCATGGTTACCTCATGGCTGCTTTGCCCCTGAGGCTGTGCCCGGCTCTTCAGGAGCCAGTTCACAAGGGAGAAGCCGCCTGGCAACTCTCCCCTCTGGCCAGACAGAACGCCACTCCCCAACCTAGCAGTATCCCGAAGACGGCAAGCAACGTGAGCGCTCCCCCCCCCGGCTCCTGCGACTTGGCGCTTTCGTTATAATGCTAGGTCAATGAGCGGTGCTCTGCCTGGCCGGAGGGGGGGTTATTTTCTGTGGTGGGCTTATATTTTTGCCCATGCGAAAAATGTGGCAAGGGTTTAGTTTCGGGACAGGTTGTATTTTCGGGGAAACACGGTATTACTCACCAATCCTAATAATAATTAATAATAGTAATAAGGATTAACCCTAATCAATAATTCTGGTTGAACATTTGGATCCTTGGGGTTCTCTAAATTTGGCTGTTTCCTTGCAGACGTTTCATTGCCAAGCTAGGTAACATCATCAGTGCACAGGAGAGTGGAGTTGGTTGGTTATATAACCGTGATGGCGAATCTATGGCATGTGTGCCACAGGTGGCATGCAGAACCCACTCTCTGGGCATGCCAGTCATCACCCCATCCCAGCTCCACCATGCATGCTCCTCCCGCTGGCCAACTGGTCTTTGGGTCTCTGCCGCGCATATGCAGGAGTCAGGGCACAAGTGGGGGGATGCATCCATGTGCGGGGGGAGCACTTGCATTGCATTTTGGGGCCTTGTGTGATGCCCCCTGCACCCCATTTTGGCTTCCAGGTTGGGGCAAGAGGCCTACCAGGCCCAAAACAGGGGATGGAGGGGGTGCACAATCCCTCCACCCCAAGTCCCCATTTTTGGCCTGGAAAACTTTCTGCACCAACCTGGAAGCAAAAAAATGGGTGAGTTGGGGTCGCGATGCATGCGCAGGGTGAAAGGGAAGTGCTGAGGGGTCGCATTTGCGGGGGTTACACGCACATGCATGGGGGGAGTCACACACACATTGCATTATGGGCGCACTGTCGCCACGTGACCACAAAAAGGTTAGCCGTCACTGTTTTGTAATAGCTTCCTTGGGATGGGTCTTTTTTTACAATATTGTTGATTCCCTAATTCTGTGTTGGTGAAGCTAGGGCACGTGTCCCAGAGGTGGCACTCAGTGCCCCCTCTGTGGGCATTCAAGCCATAGCCCCAGTTTGGTGCTGCCTTGCATATGTGCGCCCCTACACCAGCCACCTTCGAGGCTCTGCTGCACATTTGCAGGGGGCAGAGCGTGTACGGGGGAGTGTGCATGCATGCATGGGGGGGCACGCACATGCATGGGAAGACAAGGCACATTTGGGGGGGTGGGGCACATGCGGAGAGACCGTGTGCATGTCCAGGAGACAAAGCGCAAGTGTGCGGGGGTGCATGCACTGCATTTTGGGGGTTGGGATATATTCGTGGGCTTTCATGCACTTGGTGTAGAAATGTTTGGCCATCACAGTCCTAATTTTTCCTTCTCCACTACTTTCCATCATAGCAAGGTAACCTGCTTTCCACTTTGACCTCAGTGATTTCCCAAGAGATTTGCATCCACAATTTTCCTTTCTTCCTATTGTTTTTTCAAAATTACTGCGTGTCCCAACCTCACACACATAAGAAGTGAACAAGGAATGAAAAAATACATGCCAGCACTTTCAATAATTCTGTGAATTTCCCGTCCGTAGTTCCTACCACATTGTGACCAAATTACAAAACAAAACAAAAAACCCTTCAAATTAATAATTCATCCTTGGATAAATATTTTAGAAGCTTGTGTGTGTGTGTCTGTGTTTGTGTGTGTGGGAGAGAGAGGAACCATAGAACAATCAACTTGTTTGAACTGTCAAAGAATTGTAAACAACCATGTTGTGATTTTTGTCTTCTTTGGTTTCTGAATGAGCCATGATTCCCTTTCTTTTGGCCAACCACATATAACAGAATAACAAATAGGTAGGGACCTTGGAGGTCTTCTAGTCCAACCCCTGCTTCAGCAGAAAAGCTTATGCCATTTCCGACAAATAGTTCTCCAATCTCTTTTTTTTAAAACGTTCATTGATGGAACACCCACAACTTCTGAAGGCAAGTCTGGTTAATTGTTTTCACGGTTAGGAAATTTCTCCTTAGTTCTAGGTTACTTTTCTCCTTTATTGATTGTTGTTGTTGTTAGTTGCAAAGTTGTGTCCATCGCAATCCCATGGACAACATTCCTCCAAGCCTTCCTGTCCTCTACCATCCCCTGGAGTCCATTAAAACTCACACCGACTGCTTCAGTCACTCCATCCAGCCACCTCATTCTCTGCCGTCCCCTTCTTCTTCTGCCCTCAATCATTCCCAGCATAAGGCTCTTCTCCAGGGAGTCCTTCCTTCTCATTAGGTGGCCAAAGTATTTGAGTTTCCTCTTCAGGATCTAGCCTTCTAAAGAGCAGTCAGGGTTGATCTCCTCTAGGACTGACCAGTTGGATCGCCTTGCAGTCCAAGGGACTCAATGCAGGAGTCTTCTCCAGCACCAGAGTTCAAAGGCCTCCATTCTTTGGTGCTCAGCCTTCCTTATGGTCCAACTTTCACAGCCATCCATTGCAAGTGGGAAAACCATAGCCTTGACTAAACACACTTTTGTTGGCAGGGTTCTCCTTGATTTGTTTCCATCCATTGTTTCTTCTCTTGCCTTCTCATGCTTTAGAGAATAGGATGACCCCTTCTTGTTTGTGGTAGCCTCTTAGATATTGGGTCACCAGATTATGTTTAATCTCCAGAACCGTAAAGCCTACAAACTTGAAATTTGGCACGTATGTTCCTTTTGGCTTCTAGGTGCTCACTAAGAAAGGATTTTCTGAAATGGCAATTAGATCATTAGTATTTCTTATACAGTAATTAACACACTCTGATGCTAAAGAGTTCTACTCCCTCTCCCCACCTGAAAAGAACTCTGTTTCAACTGCCAGTCGCCTCACATTCCGTTACCTCAGTTCAAACTTGCAGACATTCCACTCCTTCACTCAGGAGTGGCCTGGGGCTCCTTACAGTACTAAACATCGGTACCTTAACCAAAATGTCTATGCCTTCCATCTACATTATGGAACTGCTTCCGGACTCAAGTCGGTGGGAGCGATATTCCCTTATGTGTTTCAATCACTGACCACCACTGAGGCAACGGATTGTGAACTGAATTTCTCCTGCATGACCCAATCACGTAGTTTCATCGCAAAGCATGAGTATCCAGCTAGTCTTCCAATATTAGAGAGACTGTCACAAAGATGAGGTGAACAACCTACTAGCCAAAGCACCTGAATGAGGGACAAGAAGAATTGGATGAAGATCATTAAGGAGAGAACCAACCTAGAACTAAGTAGAAATTTCCTGAAAGTGAGAATGATAATCACTGGAACTGCTTGCCTCCAGAAGTTTTGGGTGGAAGGTTTTAAGAAGAGATTGGACAGCCATTTCTCCAAAAAGACATAGGGTCTTCTGGTTGGGCAGAGGGTTGCTGGATTAGAAGATCTCCAGAGTCCTTTCTAACTCTGTCATTCTGTCTATGGAGATTCTCAACCATCCAGGTCACGGTTGTCCCAAAGGTGCATTTTCAAAAGGTAACTGGACTTCATTTTCCCTTGAAGATATTTTGCTGCTTCTCCAAGAAGCTTTGTCAATTCTGATTGGACCATAATATTATTCTGTATTTTGCAGTAGTCTGGAAGGGAAGGAGAGAAACCTGAATAAATATTTATGCTCTAATTTTTGCCATCTTCAGCTTCTGGGGAATTCAAAGAAGAATAGCAATAGCACTTAGACTTATATACCACTTCACAGTGCTTTACAGCCCTCTCTAAGTGGTTTACAGAGTCAGCATATGGCCTCCGACAATCTGGGTCCTCATTTTACCCACCTTGGAAGGATGGAAGGCTGAGTCAACATTGAGGTGATCAGGATCGAACTGTTAGCAGTCATCAGAGTTAGCCTGCTATACTGCATTCTAGCCACTGCACCATGATGGTAGGTAGGTAGGTAGGTAGGTAGGTAGGTAGGTAGGTAGGTAGATGATAGATAGATAGATAGATAGATAGATAGATAGATAGATAGATAGATAGATAGATAGATAGATAGATAGATAGATACGGACGGATAATGATAAACAGGTAGAGCAGCAGTAATAACATTTAGATTTATATACTGCTTTACAGTGCTTTACAACCCTCTCTAAGCGATTTACAGCCTCTTGCCCTAAAAATCTGGGTCCTCATTTTTACTGACCTCAGAAGGAGGAAAGGCTGAGTCAACCTGGAGCCTGACGAGATTTGATCTGCCAAATAGCAGTCAGCCGGCAGTCAACAGAAGTAGCTTGCAGTACCGCACTCTAACCACTGCGCCACCATGGCTCATGTGAATACATGGGAATTTGCGATAAATCTTATCTCCAACAACTCTGTCTTGTTAGTTGGATAGAAGATAATCAGAGACCTAAAGTCATGCGAAAAAGATACTTGAATTTTTACCTAATTGACCGTGTGTGTGTCTGTGTGTGTTAAAAATGTCCTTGGGAGCCAGATATGAGGAAGAAGATCAGGTTCACCTTCACCATTCTTTTTTTTTTTTGTGAGTCCTTTTCTCAAAAGCAACTAGGCTTTCTTGCTCAGCTGAAGGTCCATCCAACTTCACTTCCCAGGAAATTCAACATGATTAATGGGCTTGCAAAGACTGCCAAAGGAATTAATAATAATTAGTGGCTTATTACTAAGTGTGGCCAGGAAGATAGGGAAACCACCTGCTTTTCATTTCAAAATTGATTTCTTCCCTTTGCTTAATCATACCATGAAAAGGAAGAGCTTCTATTTTTGGTTAGCGTCTCGTGAAAATAGACAGGTGTCACCAGGATTCTGGGAATGGACCACATAGTGGTTGTTGTAGGAAAGAAATATGCATCTACCTACATACAGTATTTACAGTGTTTAATTAACTTTTATCCCATATTTATTAGCATTTCTATGAACTACTCAAGGTGGAGAACATAGCTAATATGCCTTCTTATTTCCTCCGCAACAAGAAATCTGTGAGGGGGGGCTTGGGTTGAGAGAGAGTGACTGGCTTTCCTGCCGAAGGTGGGACTAGAACTCACTATCACCTGGTGATTGGCCCAAAGTCAACCAGCTGGCTTTTCTACCTAAGACAGAACTAGAATTCTCAGTCTCCAGGTGATTGACCCAAAAAGCCAACTGCCTTTCATGTACAAGGGGTTGTGGCCCACCAGTGGTCAGTGGAGCTGGTGGCAGACTGAGACAGTGAGGAGGTTGGGGAGGAACATGGGCCAGTCCTGGAGTCTGGGAAAGGCTCTGATGAGGGCTCTGTGTTGGAGGCAGAGAGGGGGCCAGGGCCATCTGACAGTTATCAGCTGCCTTCGGAGACAGATATCAGTGGGGCAGAAGAACAGCTGGAGCCTGTTCTTGATGTATGCATGTGCAGACCTGCCAGAAGAAGGGAACAGCTAAGGAACAAGGGCCAACTCAGGCGTAAAGGCATAGGTGGACAGTGAATGGCCCCTCCCATAAGGAATAAAGAGGAGTGAAAGGGGAGGGGAGTTTGCAGGAGAGAATGAGTTCCATTCATTAGGGTGAAGATCTGTTCCTGACTTCTTGTCAAGTAATTGCTGCTACAGCATGGTGTTTGGAAGATATCAGCCTGGCAGCTCTCCAAGCCTGATAAAGGCCTGTAATTGTGAAATCTCATGAAAGACTGTTTGCTGGGAGTTTCCTGGAGAGGAATTCCCTTTAAGCTAAGTAAAAGAGGTTTTATTGGGACAAAGGGTCGGTTCCATGATCTTGGGAAGCCTAGGTCAGAACACAAGATGGGACTAGAACTCACTGTCTCCTGATAATTGGCGCAAGTTCACTCAGCCACCATTTGTGGCTAAGGTAGTAACTTTAATATCTCTTTACATATGATCCATTTCTCCTCCTATTCTTTCTCCTCCTCTTCCTCCTCCTCCTTTGGTCAGAAGCTTTTGATTCCATACATGGTCAAATGAAGACAATACCTTTCTGCCTTCACTTAGAATTTGCAGGTAGATATCTCATTACGACAATAAACTATTCTATCTTAGACTGAAATACTCATGTTATTTTTCAAACTTACATCATCCACCCTCAACCTGCACACACACCATAGAAATATACTGCATGTGGGAGAGGAGGAGCCGGTGTCGCGACAAGACGACATGCGATCTCAATGCTCTGAGATCGCAGTCGATACTTTTGCCACTGGGTGATCCAATCGGACCTAAACCATCCCGCAGAGACGGTGAACAGGAAGAATACATCTTGCTGATCTCAGGGACATTGCAAAGTACCTGATTGATCCAAGATAAGTTCTTCAAGCCGGTGACAAAAAATCATTATGCTGATGAAGTCGGGGTGGCTCCAAAACAGAAGGATATGGAAAGAGGAAGTGTTTCCAGCTGGTGAGAAATTTTTACTGTTTTAAAAGAGACTGCCTATAAAAAAACTTAAAATTAATTTAAATTGGAGAACAGAAGAAATAAGCGGTGGAATTAAATTTGGAATGGTTTTGGACAATGGGTTATCTCACTTTTTAAATGCTATCTTCACGGATGGAATGTATGCAAGCCCTTTAAAACGAATGGATTAAGTTTTCTTCTTCTATTTTTTTTTTCTTTTACTATTCTTTGTAACCTGTGGACTAAAATTCTCCTCTTTCATTACTGTGGATGTTCTAACTCATTCAAGAATTGGACTTTTTAAAACTTGAAATACAAAAAAGATACAAAAAGAAACAAAGAAAATTGCAACAATAACACTGCTACTTGGAGGCTGGAGGTTTGTCTATTGGAAATGAAGAACTTTTACTTTTTTCACTGATTATCCTGTCTTGGCACTTCAAGGTCTCACTGCTTGTTTATAGAGAGTGATAAGAAGAAAAACATACAGATGTCCCTTTGAAGTATATCTTCAACCAGAGAAAGGTGAAAATAAAACGTTATTGTGAATCTATGCTTAATCTTGTTAAAACCTTCCAAGCTAGAGCAGTAGTGTTTGTTAGCTGGAGATAATGGCACAATTTCAATAGCAGAAAGAAGTTTTAAGTCTGCAAAAGATATTCTCAGAAATACAGAAATTATCAAACACACATGAGAGGATAGAGAAGAAGTTGGAAGACTTAGTGCAGCTAACAGCAAAATATGATGATGAAGTTGAAGATGTTTATCAAATGGAAAAAGTGGCGGTTAAAATCCTAAAAATCGAAGAGGAAAATGAATATAAAGAAATTAAAATTGCTGATATTTATGGTGATTGGTTTGTCTCTGAAAATGGAAAGAGTGGGATACTGAAAGAGGGATTAAATGGAGGGGAAATCTACCCCAGATGACAAGATACAGAAGAAGAAAAAACAAAAGAATTTATGGATTTAAAGAGAGAAATTTTATTAGCAATATCATTGATAACATTACCGACAATCAAAGATAAGCTGATTAAGGAAACAGAAAAAGGGCATTGAAATTACATGATATTTTATAAGCAAGGAGTTGCTAAGAGGAGTCCATACAAAATTGATTAAGGAGATGATTAGAGGACTGACACCACAAATGGCAGAAGATATGAGACTGTTTTGCTACTGGAAAGATACAGGTTGATAGATGGAAGAGTATACTTTAAAACTAGTTAAACTTAGTGAAATTTAGTGACAATATAGTTAAATAAATAATTTATAATGATAATAATGCATACAATGTGCAGTGTTATGATAAGTAATAATTGGATATGAATATTGAATGGTACCCATGAAAGGAAGATTAGAAATCCTTTTGGATTATATATAAAGGTTAATAAAAAAGAACTAAGTTAGATACAGTTAAGTCTTGATTATTAGGGGGAAAATGTTATGATACAGGATATAGTTAAATAAAGGAGGGATAATGATAACAACATATATACAGGTATGGGTACAAGATAAGGAAACTGGATGTAAATTATAAACAGTGATTTGGAAAGGAGGATTAGAAAACTTTGTTATTGAATATTATGGATGTTTAGCTAGAATAGGATATAAAGATTCCGTGTTATTGGAGGATTTTAGAAATAGTAAATGAAATGCCAGTATGTGGTTATGTATTAAATCTTGGTATATTTTATGATAAAGGACGTTTAAACGATTATAGTCAAATGAAAATGGAGGTATGATGATGGCAATATATATAAATATATCTGAGTTAAAATACTTGAGTTAATATGAATTATGTTTGTTGACTGTGGAAGAGATGCACGAAAGCCTTTTTGTAACCAACTGATACACTTTCTACAGTATGTAAAGAAGAATGTGTTGTGTTTGTTTTGAAAATTTAAAAAAAAATTTTTTAAAAAAGAAAAGAAATATACTGCATGTGTAGAAGTGTGTAGGGGTAAAGGTACATATAGACACGGAGGTGACACAAAGCCTGCCCGCCATTCTGTAGAAGAAAAATAGGAGGGCAGCCAATGTCTTGAAGATAAGAGTTTCATTTCCTTTTCTTTTCCTCTGTTTATTTTTCTGCATCTGGCTGTAAACTTCATCTCTGCAACTTCTCCCCCCACCCCCCCACTCTCCCTATTATCTTTCCTGTACCTGGAGCTACACAGACGGAACAGTGGCTGAGTTTGACCTTTTGGAAATCATAAGCAATTCTTTCTCTTTGTCACGGTGATAATGGAATGGATCAGATCCTTCCTGAAGACATTATAATAGAGTTCAACTCTCTACATTGTACACTAATGACAAATGTTAAAATCCACGGCTTCTTTACCGTGGGCTCAGATAGAACTCAAGGAGGAAGTCGCAAGGCAAGTGGGATGGGGCAATATTTCCCAGGATGCTCATGGAAGCCAGATAATGTCTAGGTGGGCATCAATCTCTCACCCAAATCTTGCAGGTCACTTAGCTGAGGACCAATAGGAAGCTATTCCAGATGAAGGAGTCTTTCATACTTACTAACAGGGATGAATATTGCATCCAGTTTTGGGCGCTGTGATATCTAAAACAAAATGTTGAGATCCTACAAAGAGTGCAGAGAAGAGCAACAAAGATGATTAGGGGGTCTGAAGGCTAAAACAATCTATCTAAATTCTTTCTTTCTTCTTTTTCTTTTTCTTTTTCTTCTTCTTCTTCTTCTTCTTCTTCTTCTTCTTCTTCTTCTTCTTCTTCTTCTTCTCCTCCTCCTCCTCCTCCTCCTCCTCCTCCTCCTCCTCCTCCTCCTCCTCCTCCTCCTCCTCCTCCTCCTCCTCCTCTTTCTGTTTCTTCCTTTCCTTTCCCCTTTCCCCTATCCTCTTTCCTTTCCCTTCCTTTCCTTTCCCTTTCCACTTTCTCCTTTCTCCTTCCCTTTCCCCATCTCTTCCCTTTCCCTTCCATTCTCTTTCCTCTTCCCTTCTCTTCCCTTCTCTTGTCCTTCCCTCCCTCCCTCTCTCTCCTTCCTTCCTTCTTTCTTTCCTTCCTTCCTTCCTTCTTTCCTTCCTTCCTTCCTGTTCTGTGCTTCACACTGCTATTCTGGGAGCATTTTGAAATGTCTTTATGACACCGCTGGCCAGAAATCAAGCTGCTGTTTAGAAAATAGGCATTTTGAAAACGGTTGGGGAAAGGGAAGAGGGATTAAACCTTCCACGATCGTATTATGCCATTCAGTCTGGAATTAATCAGGCGGTAGCAGGAATGGGACTCCAGAAGGAGCTGTTTGTGTCGCTTCATTCCCTTAATCCTCAACACAAACCCATTCTGGTAAATAATTTACATAGGTTTGCATTAGCTCAATTTGCAAAAAATTGAACAAACAGCACCATTTCCTGCAATCCCAACACTGTGCAATGAAAAGGAGAAGGAAAAAATAAAATAAAATCAAGCTGGCAACAGGGGATGGCATGGAACGAGGAAGCATAAAAAACTTCCATTTGAATGGAAGAATGGAGTCCATAGAAACAGAGACGGTTCGGCCAGAATTGGAGAATAAAGCCTTAATTTTGCTGGCAGCTTTTTGCAAGCCCAAACAATGAGGGTAGGTTGTGTTGTTGTTCTTTTTTTGCTTTGAGGGAAACCAGTGAGAGATTTTTTTAGGTCTACGAAAATAGGCATCTGCTTCAGATTAGCCTGGTTTGGATGTAAAGCTAGACTTTAATTTAGAATTATTTTGAATGAACAGCCTGAAGTTTTGTCATTCTAGAGTTCCTTCCTTTCATTGAATGGATAAGAGAAAAATTTGCTCAATTTGCATAGCTGCCTATCTCCAATAAATGTCTCTGAGACAAAAGACATTTTGTATTTTCTATTTTAAACATGGGTTTTCTTTCCTTCTTTCCTTCCTTCCTTCCTTCCTTCCTTCCTTCCTTCCTTCCTTCCTTCCTTCCTACCATCCATCCATCCATCCATCATCTACCTCCATCCATCAATCCATCCACCCACCCATATATATCTGTCTGTCTGTCTATCTGTCTACCTACCTATCTATCATCTATCTTTATCTATCCATCCATCCACCCCCCACAAACCATCCATCCATCCATCTCTCTCTCTCTCTCTCTCTCTCTCTCTCTCTCTCTCTCTCTCTCTCTCTCTCTCTCTCTCTCTCTCTCTCTCTGTCTCCCCCTACCTATCTCTCTATCCACCCACCCACCCACCCACCCACCCACACTCACACACTGTCCCACCACCAATCCATATCTATCTATCTATCTATCTATCTATCTATCTATCTATCTATCTATCTATCTATCTTTCTATCTATCTATCTATCTATCATCTATCTATCTATCTATCTATCTATCTATCTATCTATCTATCATCTATCTATCATCTATCTATCTATCTATCTATCTATCTATCTATCATCTATCTATCTATCTATCATCTATCTATCTATCTATCTCTATCCATCCATCCATCTATCCATCCATCCACCCATCCATTCCCACCCCCAAACAGCTACACATCATCCCTCCTTCCCTCCCTCTTCCCCTCCCTCTCTCTCCCTCTCCCATTCTCTCCTGTGCCTCTATTTCTATATAACTATATCAGTGGTGGGTTTCAATTTTTTTAGAACCTCTTCTGTAGGTGTGGCCTGCTTTGTGGGAGTCTCTTGGCAGCCATGTGACTGGGTGGGCATGGCCAACTTGTAAAATGTGGTGAAACTCACTTAACAATGCTCTTGCTTAGCAACCAAAATGTTGGCTCAGAAACTCTGGCTTTTGAAGCAGGCAAGTCTTAAAACTGTCAAGTTACAAGACCCTTCCACCCCTAACCCTTTAGGGAAAAAAAACCCATGGGTGTTCAAACTTGACAGCTTTAAGACTTGTGGACTTCAACTCCCAGAATTCCTCCTCTCGCTCTTCATCTTGGTGATGTGCGGATGGGTGGGGGGAGGGAGCTGGAACCGGTTCTAAACGGCACTGTAGATTTGTGGAACCTCTTCTATAGAAGAGGTCAGAAGAGGTAGGATCCCACCCCTGAACTATATCCACATCCATATCTAAACTTCAGATATTTTTTTAACACTTTCGGAGAGAAAAAGCTACAATTCAATCCATGGCTCTTTGGCACTTCCAACCTCTGTGAAATTCACTCACTTTGGAAAGTTGATTTTCTTCTTTTCTTTTGGAGCTGGCTGCTTCCTGCCTGCCTGCCTTCCCTTCCAGTTCACATTTTTAATGTTTTTCTTCTTTCTTATGGTGAAATCTCCAACTCAGCTCATGCAAATCATCGACCTTGATTGTCTTCCTCTTCTTTTCTTTTGCTTTCACTTTAGCTTCCTCCTCCTCCTCCTCTTCCTCATGTGAGACGGAGATACATACCAGCTGTGCTCATAAAATAAGCTTAACCAGGTCAATTCAAAATAGAATTAAGACGTTCCCATAATACTTTCAATCTTGGCCATTTAGTTCTGGGCTGGCGTAATTAGTATACATTTTGATATACGGTATGAACTCCAGAAAACAAATTCATCCAGCAAACAAGTGAGTTATGTGTACACACCCCATTTGCAGTCTACATTTTTTTTCAGTGAACCTTCCAATACATTTAATTGAACTTTCAGTATAAAATTGAAATAAAATTGCCAATGGATTGTAATGTTCAATATGAGGAGGTGTAGAAAGTTAGCGCCCATCCCTCTCTTAGAAGAATGAAATATTAAAAAGGCAGAATATTATATTTCCCTGCATGAGAAAAGGAGAAACATGTTTTTTTTAAGACAAAGAACAGCTCCCTGCAGCTCCCTGCCCCCAGGAGATATTTGGTGCCCATTGAGCAGGACTGGCCTATGTACAAGAAAAAAGAACTTCAGATCCAGGATGATGGGATTAAGATATGACCCTCCTGGACATAATAGGATTAACCCATCTAGCAGCTCACCACATGGCACAAAAATCTGGGAACATCACATTCCCCTTTCAACCAAACCTTGGAGCTCAGACAACCTATGATCCCTGCATAGCCCCATGGAAGTCTGACAGCAACCAATAGAATACATGCCCTTGCCACAGGAACAGGAAGCTCAAGGGCAAGGCTCAAGAGAGGGAATAAATAACCCTCAGTCTCCACTCCATGTGGTCAGCTGCCCAGGACTTCAAACTCATGTGGTCCTGCTTCACCATCAAACCATCTTTCCAATCAGCCTCCATGTTTCCAGTGTCTTTCTCCCTACTTGGAACTGAACCAGATGGATATTTCTTCCAAAAGAGGAATTTAATCATTCGATTGTTTTAAGTTTGAGTCTTTGGGGACCTTGCTTCTTTGCTTTCTCAAGACTTCTCAAATGCTGATCTTCCAAATTAGTCAGGACCAACCAAGGCGGCCTTTCTTAGAAGATGATTGGTCATGTGTTGGATACATTTATGATTGTTTGGGTGGCAAGGCCTTGATTTCTGGTTATCTAGGGTGGAAAGGGTAAGATAAATGTGGTTTATCACCTCTGTAGGACACCACATAGTTTTTTATTCCCCCTTGGTTTACATCAGCCAGCCCTCTCTCCTACAAAAGACATGATTGGGTCTGTTTCATTGTACTTTCTTAATTATCCCATGTCATGTACCAACACAGTATAAAATGATAGGCTGTAACACTCGGTGACATGTGATAACTATGATAAATTACAATAGCAAAGAAAGCTTTCTTTGGAGAGAGGGAGGGAAGGAAGGAATAAAGTGCAGAGGTATTTCACACATGCCATGTAGATATCTTGGATTAGGAGATAATTCCTTGTTTTGTGTTTAATGATAAGATTACAGGCATGCTAGCAATGGATCACTCATTAACATGCTCTTCTTTCTTCCTTCCTTCTTCCTTCCTTCCTTCCTTCCTTCCTTCCTTCCTTCTTTCTTTCATCTTTTTCTTTCTTTCTTCTACCTTATCTTCTTCTCCTCCCCTCCTCCTCCTCCTCTTCTTCTTCTTACAATACAATAGTAGAGTTGGAAGGGACCTTGGAGGTCTTCTAGTCCAACCCCCTGCCTAGGCAGGAAACCCTATACCGTTTCAGACAAATGGCTATCCAACATCATCATCATCATCTTCTTCTTCTTCTTCTTCTTCTTCTTCTTCTTCTTCTTCTTCTTCTTCTTCTTCTTCTTCTTCTTCTTCTTCTTCTTCTTCTTCTTCTTCTTCTTCTCATCCTCATCCTCCTTTTATTATCAATATCCTCCTCCTCCTCAGCATCCTCACCACCACCACCACACCTGTCATTGACAAATTGAACATGCCAACAAATATCCAACCAATACTCTTCTTTTCCCCTATTTAATGTTTGTTTGTTTAGAACAATCACTTTAAGGGATGGCCTTCAAGCAGGAAAGGTGTCCCTCCCCCCACACCACCTTTTTGGCAGAAAACACAATCCAGTTTCTTCAGAATGCTGGCTGTCATATGGAGGATTGTAGGCCCTTTGAAGGAGAGGTTTGTCAGAAAGGTTTATTCCCCAAATAAACCGGCTGCTTGATGAAGATCCTTGGTCCATTTCCTGCTTTAGCAATTTATGTGTGCCTAAAGGCTTGGCTCTTTGTTGGCCGCGGTTTCAATTTCATACCCATAAAACAGAGCAGAAATGGCTTAACTCTAAGCTTGGAACACAAACTGTTTCTTTCAGAAGTCTGGCTTGCCATTTCAGTGTAGATCTGAATTCAATATGGGCTCATTCCTCTACACAACTCTTTACTAACTTTGGGTAAATAAAAACAAATCAGAAATTTCCATTTCTCTATTCCTCTTGACATTTCTACCGGAGTATCAGACCATCTTATTTGTCTCTTGAGAAACCTATATGTGGGTCAAGAAGCAACAGTGCCATAGAACCACTGATTGGTTCAAAATTGGGAAAGGAGTCCGGGAAGGCTATGTACTGTCGCCCTGCCTATTTAACTTATATGCAGAGCACATCATGAGAAAGGCTGAGCTAGATGAATCAAACATTGGAATTAAGATTGCCAGGAGAAATATCAACAACCTCAGATATGCCGATGATACCATTCTAATGGCAGAAAGAGGAACTAAAGAGCCTCTTGATGCGGGTATCAGGGTTCCAAATAGCATCCAAAAGTAAATCAGAATCCAAGGCAAAGTATTGCTCAAAGTTCTATTCTATTCTATTCTATTCTATTCCATTCCATTCCATTCCATATCATTCTATTCTATTCTATTATATTCTATTCCATTCTATTCTATTCCATTCCATTCCATTCTCTCTCAAATAGATGGCCAGTTAAGAAACATGTCCTATACACTCTGTTCTGCAGTAACATATACCCACAGTCTACTACTACCCTTTCTCCATTCCTTCCAAGAAGACTTGAAAATATAGGTTAGTGTTCTGACCCCCCTCTTCGTACATCAAAGCACTCCAAGACAAGAATACTGCTAGACAATTTATTCACAGTAAATTCACACACTGACTAGACCATGGCAGCAATCCAGACTTCCAAGATACGGAACAGACACGAGAGCTTCCCCAGCGTGGGTTATTAAGTTGAATCCTGCAACCAGCCTCCTCACAAAGTCTCTCCTTATATACTATCTTGAGAGGAGCCTAATTACAACCACCTGGGTCCAATTATCTTCTGTATCTGCGTAGTTGTTCTCTACGTCTATCAGCCCTCCATTGCCACGCATCCAAGACTAATTCCCTTGTCTCCGCCCCACTGCTCCAAGGCATGACGTCAGAAGCACACTCCCTTTGGCTTTCACCGCTGCTCCATGCCTCAGGCGCCCCCTGGAGGCCAACCAGCCTCTCTGATCCCTGCTTGGAGTCAGAACCCTGTCCAGGGTCCTCCACATCTTCCAGAGCCGACTCATAGGGACCCTCGCTGTCGGAGTTTAGTTTAGTTAGTTTTTTAGTTTATTTAATTTATAGACCGCCCCCTCTCCCCAGAGGGACTCGGGGCGGTGTACAGACCATTCGTAATCAAAACAATAAAATGACATAAGACATAAGACATGCAACATAAACAACTCACACACACGGTCTGTTATAAAATCCCAAAACCAATTAAATATTAAGAACAATTTTAAAACCCATTAAAACCCCAGTATAAAATTTAAAAAGCCATCCAGGAAGGTTTAAATAGATGATAAATACAGTTACGATTATAATTGTAATTAGGCCAGACCTGCTACTCGAAACAGGTGGGTCTTGAGTTTCTTGCGGAAGGAGCGGAGATCAGAGGTGGTTCTAATATCGGGGGGGGGGGAGGTCATTCCAGAGGGTTGGGCCCATCACAGAGAAGACCCTACTCCTAGGCACCGCCCGCCCGCATTGCTTAGCGGATGGTACCCGGAGGAGGCCCTCTCTGTGAGAGCGGATTGGTCGCAGGGATGTATGGGGTAGAATGCGATCCCGCAAATAACTAGGAGTCTGTTTGCAGCTCCTGCTGGGCCACAACAGGTTAGTATAGATCATCATGGAGAACATCTATTGATGTGGTTGCCAGAGTTCCAAAATGTCTTCATGGCACAAAATCAATCACTCACTCAACCAATCAAGACTCTTTGGTTTGGTTCTTTCCTTGATTAGTTGCCACCCATTGTTTCTTGTCCTGCCCTCGGGTGCTTTGGAGAATAGCTTGACTCCCTCTTCTTTGTGGCAACCCCTGAGATACTGGAAGACTGCTATCAAGTCACCCCACTCACATATTGGAAGACCGGCACCACAGAGATTGGAATTGGTTTTTTATCTTCTCAATGTAGGGTTAAAATTTAGGTTCAGGTCCTCTGGCCTGGCATCATTACTGATTGAGGACAGATTTAAGTCAACTTGCAAAATGTCATGGGGAGAAAAGGTCCAATTTTATTGCTTCTCATCAGGGTTTATTTTTGCATTGGGCTTTGACCGTGCTTGAAGGCCCATTAAACAACAGAGTTGGGATTTGGATCTAGAAAGGGAGTGACACCACTTTTATACCCAGGACATTTTAACAATTGCTTTATTCCTGTCAATGACTTCTCCTGAATCATAATGAAAAAAATAATGTCAAAGCTTTCATTTTGGAGTGATTTGAGTGCTTTAACTATCAGCTTTGCTGGATGGACAGATACCAAAATGTCACTTTTGCCCAACATTTCAACATTTCTCTCATTGTTTTGCCAAGGCCATTTTGCAAAAACGAGCCATAGAGTATATCCATTCCCTCAAGCTTTATTTTTTTTAAAAAAAATATTAACCATGTAGAGATGAAAAGGGACACGGTGGCTCAGTGGCTAAGACGCTGAGCTTGTTGATCAGAAAAGTCGGCAGTTTGGCGGTTCAAATACCTAGTGCCACATAACGGAGTGAGCTCCTGTTACTTGTCCCAGCTTCTGCCAACCTAGCAGTTTGAAAGCACATAAAAATGCAAGCAGCAAAATAGGAACCACCTTTGGTGGGAAGGTAACAGCGTTATGTTCGCCTTCGACATTTAGTCATGCCGGCCACATGACCACAGAGACGTCTTCGCACAGTTCTGGCTCTTCGGCTTTGAAACGGAGATGAGCACCACCCCTTAGAGTCTAGCACATATGTGTGAGGGGAACCTTTACCTGTAGACATGAAAAATAAACAGCATATCTTGATTTTTTTTTAAAAAAAATTAAACATCAATGAAGGAATAATCTGGGAGGAATTAACATGATCAGCCTCAAATAAAGGAGCTTTTGATTATTTCAGTTTTAACCTTTTTATGTAAATAGTGACATCAGAACAGATAGAACAGGAGTGTCAAACTCACTGTGTCACATGACATTTTTTTCCTTCATGGAGGTGGGGTGGGCGTGTCCTGCGTGACTCTGAGATAGAATGTAGGCCACCTGGTGATCACTCCTCTCTTCTGCATTGTAAAACTAACAATGTGTTGGACACAGATGATATTGTGGCAGGAGCCAAAAAATCTAATACAACCCTTGGTTGAATAAACAGAGGCATAGAATCAAAAGCATGTGAAGTATTAATGCTGCTTGATAAAGCCTTGAGTAAGGCCACACCTGGAATACTGCATCCCATTTTGGTCACCACGTTACAAAGAAGACACTTTACAAAGAAGATGTTGAGGCTTTGGAAAAAGTGCAAAGAAGAGCAACTAAGATGATTAAAGGCCTGGAGACTCAAACATATGAAGAGCAGTTCCAGGAATTGGGTTTGGCTAATCTAGAGAAATGAAGGACTGGGGTGAAATGACAGCCGTATTTCAACATTTGAGGAGCTGCAACAAAGAAGAGGGGGGGGGGTCAACTTATTTTCCAAAGCACCAGAGGGCAGGACAAGAAACAATGGATGGAAACTAATCAAGGAGAGAAGCAACCTAGAACTAAGGAGAAATTTCCTAATGGTGAGAACAATCAACCAATGGAATAACTTGCTTTCATAAGTTGTGAATGCACTAGACATTTTTAAGAGACTGGGCAACCATATATCTGAATGCTATAGGAGCAGGGGTTGGATTAGATGATCTCCAAGGTCCCTTCCAGCTTTACTCTGACTAGGTATATCCAATGCTTAAAAGTTTGTGATGTGAAAAAAAATGATTCAGCAGAGTAACTAGATATATCCCTAGTTGGATCATATTTCCAAATTCTGTTTTGCTTTGCCATCCTATCAAGAATGGTAACAAAATCTAGGAAAATGCCAATTTTAGAATGAAATTGTTTTGACCTTCCCCAAGAACATGAAACAAACTCCTCGTCCCAACAAATACCCCATTTCATTAATTTACTGTGAATTCTGCTCATTCACAGCCGGCAAAGTCTTTCAAAGGAGGATTTGCAGTCACAGACCTCATCTGGCTTGGAGAGCTGCCAGGCAGATCTCTGCAAAACTTGGCAAGGAGTCTCTGAGAGTCACAAACCAATTAAGTGAACTAATTGTCTCCTGCAAACTCCACTCCCCTTTCGCTCCTCTTTTATTCCCTCTGGGAGGGGCCATTCATCATCCACCGGTGGTCTTACTCCCAAGTAGACCCCTGTTCTTTAGATGTTCCCTTTGTCTGGCAACTTTGCACATGCACACACTGGGAACAGGCTCCAGCTGTTCGTCCGCCTCATTGATGTCTGACTCTGAAGGCAGCTGATAACTGTCGGAAGGCCCTGGTCCCCTCTCTGCCTCTGACACAAAGCACTCATCCGAGTCTTCCCCAGATTCCAGGACTGGCCCATGTTCCTCCCTAACCTCCTCACTGCCCAAATCTGCTGCCAGCTCCTCTGTCCGCTGGTGGGCCCCAACAGAAATGCTTCCAAATATCTAAATCTTGAGACAATGAGAATTTGGCTTTAGATATCTGCAAGTTCTTACATGAAGGGACTCGTAACTCCTGGAGTATCATGTTTGTTTAAGACCATGTTTTGCACAAATCTGCCTACTGCAGTGAATTTCTCAGCAGTTTACATGCAAGTATGCATTAGGAGAAAAAGAAATAAACTTTTTTTAATAAACAGAGATAAAATGCATACTTAAATATTCAATATGCACATCTGAATATTCAACATTTGATGTTGAGAACATGCACCAACCGTTCAGTTTAGAAACAGATAATTTCAGCTCAAGTCACCTCAAATTAACAGACTTCTTAATTCCAGATTTCTTAAATTCATTGCTGTCACTCAGTGCCTTCATGTCAGTGTTGGCTCCTGGTGACTGCTTAGAGAAATCTTGGAAAGTTGGTTTTCCACTGTCTTACCAAAATCATTCAGCTGGTTTTCATGCCTAAGGCAGGACTAGAACTCACAATCTCCTGATTATTAGACCAAAGTCATGCAACTGACTTTCATGTCTGAGGTGGGATTAGAACTCCCAGTCTCCTGGTGATTGGCCCAAAGTCACCCAGCCAGCTTTCATATTAAGGCAAGACTAGAACTTACCATCTCCTGGTGATTGGTCACTCAGCTGATTTTCATGCCTAAGGCAGAACTAGAATTCCCCATCACCTGGTTATTAGCCCAAAGTCACCCAGCTGGCTTTCATGCCTAAAGTGGAACTAGAACACCCAGTCTCCTGGTGATTGGCCCAAAGTCACCCATATATTAGGACACGGATGGTAGGCACATTGGTGCACTTATTCACGTCCCTTACAGAGCTGTTTAGAATGGGGTGAGTCGACAATAGCCAGTCTAATGTTAAAGTTTTGGGAATTTGAGGATGTAGCCACAGTGGCAGGTAGAGCATTCCAGGCATTAACCACTCTGTTGCTGAAGTGGTATTTTCTGCAATCGAGTTTGGAGCGGTTTACCTTGAGTTTGTATCTATTGTGTGCTCGTGTATTATTGCGGTTGAAGCTGAAGTACTCATTGACAGCTAGGACGTTGTAGCAGATAATTTTGTGTACTACACTTAGGTCAGACCATAGGCGGTGTAGTTCTAAGTTGTCTAAGCCCAAAATTTCAAGCCAGGTGGCATAAGAGATTCTGTTGCAGCAGAGGAGTGGAGGACTCTGTGAGATATCCCTGGACTACACACACACACACACACACACACACACATGCACGCACGCACGTACGTATGTACGTACGTATGTATGTATGTATGTATGTATGTATGTATGTTGTATTTGTGCTGATATTTGGGCATACCAGGGGTTGTAACACAAATAAATAAATAAATAAATAAATAAATAATAAATAAATAAATAAATAAATAAATAAATAAATACATACATACATACATACATACATACATACATACATACATACATACATACGCCACGATGTAGAAAAGATGTGGAGACTCTAGAAAGAGTGCAGAGAAGAGCAACAAAGAGGATTAGGAGACTGGAGGCTAAAACATATGAAGAACGGTTGCAGGAACTGGGTATGTTTAGCTTAAGAGAAAGAAGGACCAGGGGAGACAGGATAGCATCTTCCAATATCTCAGGGGTTGCCCCAAAGAAGAGGGAGTCAAACTATTCTCCAGGGCACCTGAGGACAGAACAAGAAGCAATGGGTGGAAACTAATCAAGGAGAGAAGCAATTTAGAACTGAGGAGAAACTTCCTGACAGTGAGAACAATTAATCAGTGGAACAGAAGTTGCCTCCAGAAGTTGCAAATGCCCCAACACTGGAAGTCTTTAAGAAGATGTTGGATAGCCATTTGTCTGAAACGGTATAGGGTTTCCTGCCTAGGCAGGGGGTTGGACTAGAAGACCTCCAAGGTCCCTTCCAACTCTACTATTGTATTATTGTATACACACACACACACACACACACACACACACACACACACACAATGAATGGTGATGGATGAACTGCTTTTAAAAACATACACTTATCACCTGCCTGTTTTCCACAAAACTTCATTAAAAAAACAAAATAAGACTTTATTCTGATCCAGAAATCAGACGGGCTTTAAGACTGGAAAAATAAGAAATGGAATGAAATTGAAACTGACAGATCACTCTACCTCTTTTAAAGTAGTGGTTACCTTAATGGGAAGTATCAACAAAATGTAATTTAATGAACTATCTTTTTCAACCTTAGAAAGCGTATGTTTTATTCCTTTTCCCTTAAGCTGGTAGCATCTCAGCTGCCAAAGAAGGGCAGCCTATATGATTATTTCCTCTAAATGAAAGAGCAAACAGATGGACGCTTTATCCATGAATATTTTGTATAACACAAATCTTTTTGAAAACAAAGATTTTTCAGCTGACGGTGTGAAGTGGCAAGAGAAGGTGACTTTTTGCCCTGTGCAAACAACCTACCGATTAATTTATTTTCTTGCCACCTGACCACATATTTTCCTTTTTTGTTTTAAAGAATTTTATTGGTTCTTAAAATTTATGGGAAAAAGGTAGGTGGATATGCAAAAAAAAAAAAAAAAAAAAATTGGCAGCTCCATCGTGCAAGAGTTAGGAATCTCTCCAATTCTCACAACTTTTACAGAAAGAAAAAACAAAAGATAAAAGATAAGTAGAAACAGCATCTTATTATACATTGTATCAACCATGTGTTCAATCATCCCTTTTGCCTATTTCTAATATATCAACAATTAGAATGATATTCCAGATATATTTATTTTTGTGACCTGAGTCTTTCCATTATTGTTCCCTCCCCACTGTCCCCAGGTGGAGCCGCAGCCCCTCCCTCCTTCATGTCTTGTGTATTGTCACCTTTTTCACTACCTCTTATATTTCCGTCTTCTAGGAGGGCACTATGTTTTTTAATGAAGGCCTCTGCCTCCACGACTGTGTTAATTCTAATTCTGTTTCCCTTCCAGCAGATCAGCATTCCTTCTGGCAATAACTATCTAAACCAAATTCCTTTATTATATAATTTCTTTGATAAGGAGGAATACTTCCTCCTCTTATCTCTTATTTTTTCAGAATTTGCTTAAGAATGGCAATTTCTTTATCTTTATATTTTAGTGCCCCCCCACCCTTTGAGCCCCTAGAATCTCATCCCTCATGGTCTTCCTAAGAAATTTAACATGTACTTCCCTTGGAACATTATGTGTTCTGGCATATGCTGAATTAATCCTATAAACCAGATCCATATCCCACCACAACTGTTCTTTATCTCGCTTAATATATTCTGCTAAAATTGTACTCATAATATCCTTAAGATCTTCATCTTCTGTCTCCAGTAGGTTCTGGAATCTGAGAAAGAAGGACATTCTTTCATGTTTCATCTTTACCATAAAATTTTCCAATTCTATATTCCCCTTCTGGACTGCCTTAACCTCCTCCCCCAGCCCAACCATGCCTTCCTCCAGCACACCAATTCTCTGTTTATTTTCTGTTATTTGTTGCTGCACACTTTTAAGCTCTTCTCTAAAATCTGCCACCTCCTTTTTCAACTCATTTTGTCCCTGCATAAGAGCCTGAAACATTTGAGTAACAGATAAATATTTTGAACTCTCTCCAGTCCTTTCTTTTGAAAATGATGAAATTTTTATCTGTTGAGTCGTTGGACTGGATGTAGAAGAAGTCGGTGCTGAGGCTGCTTTGCCTGAGGGTGGTTTTCTGGGCCCCATTGTCTAAGTTCAGAGATAAGTACAAATCTTTTGCAAAAGAAATGGTGTCTGTGAAGTGCGCAGCTGAGCGAGTCCGAGAAGACAGGCAAATCCAAATGTGAAAATTAACCCTCCGTCACAGTTCCAAGCCAAATCCAGAAAGACCACGTAACAGGAGAGGCTCCAAGAGTCCTTCAGGGGGGATAGTATAAAGCCAGACTTTCTTCAAAGGTAGTTTCAAAAGGCAGACTTCATTTATAAGTGCGAAGAAGAAGACGGAAGCACGCCATCTTAGCTCCTCCTTTCACAGGGAATCAGGAGCAGAACATCAAAAACTTCCATAAAGCTTTCAAAACAACTCAGCAATCACCTCTTGCAGTTATGATATAAATCTTTTCACATAGTAGTTCAAGTGGCTAATTCAACTTTTTGCTCTCTCTCTCCATTCCGAGATTGAGAGATAGTCCAAATACCACTTTGCCTGAGAGGGGTAGAAGAAAAAAGCAACCCCCCTCCAATCTTCCAACTTCAAACAGATTGAATCCACAACTTACAAAAAAGCCGCTGCTCATCAATTAAAAGCAGTTAAGGAGATTGGGGTGAACTTCTCACCTCCTGCACTTCAGCTGCTGCATGTAGTTAACTCTTTCCTTCCAGAATCCATTCAGCGAAGGTGCTGCTATGCACCCCCTACGCTCCCTGGCTCCTGAGGCGAAACTGGAAACCCCCCCATGGCTGCCGCCTATCCGGGGGGTTCCAGCAAGCTGCCCTACGGCAAGTGGTCCCCCCAAGACCGCCTGTGCTCCTAAAAGGAGCTCACCGGAGAAGCGAACAGCGGACCAACGTCCATCGCCTTCGGAAGCCGGAAGCGATCTCCATATTTTATTTTATTTTTTTAGTGAAGATGAGTGGGTGGGTGGGTGGGTGGATGGATGGATGGATAATACATGGAGGGAGGGAGGGATAGATGGATGGATAAGAGATGGATAGTTATAGTTATATATGATTCCAAACTGAATTCTTTATTGTTGCACACTTTTAGACAAAGCTACCACATTGAACGCTCTACTGTGATGGCGAATCTATGGCATGCGTGCCACAGTAGCATACAGAGTCATATCTGAGGGCACACAAGGCATGTGAGGCCACCTGATTTTCGGCCTTTTGGAGGGCGTGGGGAGGCCCTTTTCACCCTCTCCAAGCTTCAGGAAAGCCTGCTTAAGCCTGTGGATGGTGAAAAACGGACCTACCGGGACAACCGGAAATTGGGAAATGGGCCATTTCCTCCCTCCAGGGTGCCATGGGGCATAGGGGAGGCCATTTTCTCCCTTCCCAGGCTCCAAGAAAGCCATGCACGCATGCTCAGGGGAGCAGCAGGTGGGGGTCATGCAGGTGGGCACAATGTGGAGGGGATTTAATTATCGGGGGTTTGTGTGCCTGTGCTTTTGACAGTTGAGGGGAAAAAAGGTTCCCCATCCCTGTTCTACTGTGTGCCAGGATTCCAACTAACAGACCCAATGCAAATCAAAACTCCAAGGCCAAGATGCTCCTCCAAGTCCAAGCTTAATAGGCATGTCATATTGGCACACCTGGTGAGAACCTGACTCTGAAGGTCCCAGAGGTTTTCCCCAGCAAAATTCAAAGTCAAAGTTTTTCCCCTCCTGCAATCCACATGTCAATCACATGGTCCAAACAGGTCCCAAATCCAGTTGGTTCCAGTTGGTTTCGGTCCGCGCCTCCCCAGCACCTGGTGAGAACCTCCTTGATTCCCAGGAGAGAGAATTTTATTTTGGCTACAAGTTCCCAGCCAATTCTACTCCCCCCTCCCATTCCTACAGCTCCAAAGCCCTGAAGATGTTCCAAAATGTGAAGTTGACACTGTATCAGGGATGGGTTCCTGCCAGTTCTAAGCTCTTCTATAAAAGAGGTTCCACAAATCTACAGTGCCATTTAGAACCGGTTCCAGCTCCCTCCCCCCCGCCCGTCTGCACATCATCAAGATGAAGAGCGAGAGGAGGAATTCTGGGAGTTGAAGTCCACAAGTCTTAAAGCTGTCAAGTTTGAACACCCCTGGGATTTTTTTCCTAAAGGGTTAGGGGTGCAAGGGTCTTGTAACTTGACAGCTTTAAGACTTGCATGCTTCAAATGCCAGAGTTCCTGAGCCAACATTTTGGTTGCTAAGCAAGAGCGTTGTTAAGTGAGTTTCACCACATTTTACAAGTTGGCCATGCCCACCCAGTCACATGACTGCCAAGCCACCCCCACTCAGTAACATGGCTGGCAAGCCACCCCCACCCGATCACATAGCCAGCAAGCCACTCCCACAAAGCAGGCCACACCTGCAGAAGAGGTTCTAAAGAATTTTGAAACCCACCACTGCACTGTATACACGATAACAATATTTATAGCATTCCAATATTTCAGGGGCTCCCACAAAGGAGGAGGAGACAACCTATTTTCTTAAAAACAGCAGAAGGGAAGGCAGGAAACAATTAATGGAAACTAATCAAGGAGAGGAACAACCTAGAATTAAGGAGAAATTTCCACACAGTGAGAACAATTAACCAGTGGAACGGCTTGCCTCCCGAAGGTGTGAATGCTCCAACACTGTTTTTCAAGGTTTTAAGAAGAGACTGGACAGCCATTTGTCTGGAATGGTATAAGGCCGTGATGGCAAACTTATGGCACATGTGCCACAGATGGCATGCAAAGCTCTCTTTGCAGGCATGCCAGCCGTTGCCCCAGCCCAGGCCACGGTGTATGCGTGCACGCTTCCCGCCAGCCAGCTCTCAATAACCCGGCATTGCTTGGGTGCTTATTTATAAGGGGGAAATGTCCAGACCAAACATAATTTTCCCCCTTAACAGAGGGAGCCCCCTTGTGGAGTATGGTGAAGTTGTTACCATGGCAACTCCACTGTGCTGTACAGTAGAAGCCATTTTAAGGCACAACAGGTTGTATCTAAACAGAACACACACCCTGAGGGGTATTAGTTAGGGGTGTCTTACACCCACAGTATCTGTTTCCAGAGAGTAAGTCATCTGTGTACCAAGTTTGGTTGAAATTGCTCAAGGCGTTTCGGAGTTATGCTGGAACACACACACACACACACACACACACACACACACACACACACACACGGTCCCTTTATTACTAGGGAGAGCAAGATAAGCCATTTCCAAGCCAGAAAAGCAAGGCAATAACAATTATCTCTGTTCTTGCATTTCTCCCGTCTCTTCGTACAGTAATGAATTGTAACAGCTCCTTCCTGCGGACTTCTCTCCCAAATAATTAATGTCCTAAGATATTCTATTTACTGGGAAAGCTGTTTGAATGAAAGAAGTGATTACTTTTGGAGTAAACAGAACAGCGAAGCACCGTTTGCAAACAAAGGCGACAGTGGTTTCCATAAAAGTCAGGACTTTTGAAAACAGCTTTTTTCCTTTTTTTCCATTTTGGGGTTTTTCTCCTCTGTGCCTTTAGCGGTTTGCTTCTTTCTTTCTTTCTTTCTTTCTTTCTTTCTTTCTTTCTTTCTTTCTTTCTTTTCCTTCATTCCTTTCTCTCTACCTCTCTCTCTCTTTTCTATCTCTTTCTGCCTTTATTTCTCTCAGTTTTCTTCTTTTTTCCTCTTTCTCTCCCTCTCTTTTTCTTCTTGTGACACTACTGTGCCTTGCAATGCATGGCTTGCAATGTCTCTACCAAAATCTCTTTCTGTCTGTATCAACTACCTTTATATCTCTGTCCATCTATCATCCATCTATCTATCTATCTATCTATCTATCTATCTATCTATCTATCTATCTATCTATCTATCTATCTATCCATCCATCCATCCATCCATCCATCCATCCATCCATCCATCCATCATCTATCTATCATCTATCTATCTACCTACCTACCTATCTATCTATCATCTATCTATCTACCATCTGTCTGTCTGTCTGTCTATCTATCTATCTATCTATCTATCTATCTATCTATCTATCTATCTATCATCTATCTGTCTGTCTGTCTGTCTGTCTGTCTGTCTATCTATCTATCTATCTATCTATCTATCTATCTATCTATCTATCTATCTAATTGTCTGTCCATCCATTGTCTACCTTCCTCCCTACCTACCTCTACCTCTTTACATACACACCTACATCTCTCTCATCTATCAGACTGTCTGTCTGTCTGTCTGTCTATCTATCTATCTATCTATCTATCTATCTATCTATCTATCTATCTATCTATCTATCATCTGTCTGTCCATTCATCACCTACCTACCTACCTACATACCTATCTACATACCTACCTACCTAATCTACTAACCAACCAACCAACCAACTATTTAACCTGTTCTCTTGGAGTGCTTAAAATAAGATGTAGCCAATTTCTCAACTGGTAAAATCACCAGATATTGAATGTGATCAGAAAAATCCAAAAGGATTTTAAACCCTGAAAAGAACCTGAATTCTTTATTAAGCAGCTTAGGAATTTGACATTTATAGATCTAAATGTGAAGCCTCCCACCTCCTTGGTCTGATGAACAGATTGCCAGGCAATTATCTTTCAGATTTCACACTTTTCCAGTTTTAATGTTCGATTCAGAAAAAAGGGACCAAATGTGTTTTTAGGATGAAACTGTTTAGAAAGGAGCAGACTGAGAAAACAGCAGCTTTGGGATGCTTGTTTTTCTATTCCTTCTAATTCCCTTTGATGCAAGAGGGATGTTAAGAATAGATACTCATCGGGATATTGGTTAAGGTGCGAGACTAGAGAGTGGGAGATGGTAAGTTCTAGTCCTGCTTTAGCCATGAAAGCCAGGTGAGCCAATCACCAGGAGACTGGGAGTTCTAGTCCTGCCTTAGACATGAAAGCCAGCTGGGTGACTTTGGGCCAATGGCCAGGAGACTGAGAGTTCAAATTCCACCTAGACAGGTAAGCCAGATGAGTAACTTTGGGCCAATGGCCAGGAGACTGGGAGTTCTAGTTCTGCCTTAGACATGAAATCCAGCTGAATAACTTTGGGCCAGTCCCTCTCTCTCAATCCAGCCCACCTCAGAGGTGTTTTTGTTGTGGGGAATACAAGAGGAAGAAGATATCTTTGATGCATTGGCCATCTTGAATTACTTGTAAAAATAATAAAAGTGGAACATAAACAAACAATCAAGTAAATGGATGAATTGTTGGGTTTGCAACCCAGCTTCAGAGAGTAGGCAGGAGGGCAAAAATATCAAAATTGCACCCACGGTCATGCCTCCTGTTTCAGGTACATCATGAGGCAGGTGGAATTTCAAAGGTCTCATGACTTTTCTGATGGCATTCTAGACTGAAAGTTGGGATTGTCATTTTTTTATTTCTTTTTAAGCCCTTCCCTTCCTCCAGACACCCTGATGCCAGTTGTAGGAGGGCTCAGTACTTTCATTAAAGTATTTCCACCCTTCCTTAAATTCTAAGTGCCTTTCGTGATTATTCTGGAGTAGTGTTACCTTAGCTGGGGGAAAAAAAAACCTGTCACTTTTCTTCTTAATAAAACTCTCTTGTTTCCCTTTATTTGTATTGTACTTATTAGTTTGTCAAACGTGTACAAGATAGCAGGTATAAATATAAACATGGACATGAACAAAAGAAATGAATACAAATAAATGGGGACAGTAGGACAAGGATGGTAGGCATGCTGGTGCGCTTATGCACACCCCCTTTAAGTCATTGTGCAACACGTAACACCAGAGTAGCTCAGTGATTGGACTCATCCAGCATCATTGGCATTATACTACTTAGAGACAGAGGACTATTGTGGAGTATCAATTGTATTTTAATATGTTTAATGTTTCAGTTCTGAGAATTGGATGGGTCTTCTAGTCCAATACCTTGTTCAGACAGAAGACCCTATTCCATTCCAGACAAATGGTTGCCCAATCTCTTCTTACAAACCTCTGGTGTTGGAGCCTCCACAGTATCTGGAGGCAAATTGTTCCACTGATTAATTAATTGTTCTGTCAGGAAATGTCTCCTTTGCTCTACGTTGCTTCCATTCTTGATTAGTTTCCATCTATTGCTTCTTGTCCTGCCCTCAGGTGCTTTGGAGAATAGCTTGACTTCCCTCTTCTTTGGGGCAGCCCTTGAGATATTGGAACACTGCTATCATGTCTCCCCTAGTCCTTCTTTCTATTAGACTAAACATACCCAGTTCCTGCAACCGTTCTTCATATGTTTTAGTCTCCAGCCCCCTAATCATCTTTGTTGCTCTTCTCTGCACTCTTTCTAGAGTCTCAACATCTTGTTTTTTGATATTGTGACAGTGACGTGCAGTCAGGGGAGTCCCGTTCCCCTGCACATGCGGTCCCATTCCCCTCCTTCCTGAGCCAACATGAAGGGGACCACAACTCGTGCTGATCTGAGGCTGGCGCTGAGGAGCACAGCGTGGCTCTTCTCCTCAGCGCAGCAGAAGGAGTTGCCGTCCCTTCCACCGTGATCCTGGGGTATTTTGCTTGCACGCTTGCAAAGATCAAAGTTGTCACAGTCCTCCCTTCATGATGATAATTTGATGACGTCACCAGCCTCACCAGCCATAAACCTCACCGCACGTCACTGTATTGTGATGACTAAAGTTGAATATAATATTCCAAGTGTGCTTGGAATTATAAAGCACTATAAAATGGTATTAACATGTGGGTTAGATTCTGAATATTTCATTACCAGGCTTGGTAACATCTTCGGCATAGTTTAGAGGATGTCATTGTGTTGGGCCACCGGCGGCCAGTGGAGCTGGCAGGAGAGTGGGACAGTGAGGAGGTTGGGGAGGAACATGGGCCAGTCCCAACAGCTAAGGAAAGCTCAGACGAAGGCTCTGCATAGGAGGCAGAGTGAGAGCTAGACAGCAGTGAGGCAGAGGAACAGCTGGAGCCTGTTCCCAGTGTGTGCATGTGCAGGGCTGCCAGAAGACAACTAAGAAAGCAGGGTCCACGTGGGAGTAAAGACACACATTGGAGGGGATTGGCCCCTCCCATAGAAAACAAAAGAGGAGTGGATGGGGAGTGGACCTTTGCAGGAAACAATGTTCATTCAGCCATATCAAGAGAGAAAAGTTCTGTTTGCAACTATAAGAGACTTTGTGCCAAGTTTTCTCTTGCCCTGCTTTTGGAACTAGTTATTTGGCAGCTCACCAAGCGAGATAAGGTTCATATTTGATAAACAACCCTCTGAAAGACTGTTTGTTAAGCCTTGCGGACTTTGAATGAAAGGAATTGACAGTCGTGTAAATAAAAGGGGATTCGCTGGGACCAAGACTCCCCTTCTTGCTTGTTAAGGAAGCCTGGGTCAGAACACAGTGTTCTGTATATAAAGGCTTAGGTGTGGGTGCGTTAAGTGAAAGGTCTTGTGACAGATGTGATGAGTCAGCTGTGAGTCTTGTGATGGTTCTTGTGATAAGGAGATGACCTCAGATCAAGGTTGTTGGGTGTGTGAGTAGGGGCCGAATTGCATGAGTTAGTTGAAGGCTGATGCTCCCTCTGGTTGGTTGGCTGTGCAGTTGATTTGGATTCTGAGGGGTTGGTAGGCTGGTTGCAGGTCAATGTGTCTGTTGATGGAATTGCTTGTGGAGTGCCAGGGGTGGCATGGCCAATGAAACCAAGCTTGTGGTTTCACAAGTTGAGAGAATGAACCTTTAGCCCCATCCTGAACCTGAGCTGCAGAAATTTGCCACTATATCAGGAGTGTCAAACGCAATTTCATTGAGGGCCACATCAGGGTTGCGTTTGACTTCATGGGCCCAGGGTAGGCATGGCTAGGGTTGGCCTGGACAGCTCAACGTCACTTGTGTCAGGGGCATCTGTGGTGGCCCAATTACTCTGCCAGTGAAAGCAAGCTCCTGAGCTCCGTTTTCAGCTGTGATGTCCTTCTGCAACCCTCTGCTCCACTTTTGCTGGCCTGTCCTTTGCTGTTTCCAGCAGCCCTTCAGGCCAGAGTTAAGCAACCTGCAGTCCGGATCCAGCCCCCGGGCCTTGAGTTTGACACCCCTGCACTATAGCAATGGTACTTACACTTCATGTGATTTTTTTTTTAAGTTGCTGAGGTCAGGAAACACTGCTGTTTTAAATCCTGGATCTTTTGAAGAACAAGCTGAAGCTACAGTCTTCCGGAGAAGCACTGAATGCCCCTCTCCTCATTTGGCCCCGGCTGAATGCGATGATCTCACTCGGAGAGATGGTGGGCCGTGCCACATGACAGCCGCCAAGTGGAAGCTGTTGTTTGTGCCCCAGCTGTGTTAAACGGGAAGGCCCCCTCCGGTGATGCTCGTCAGAAACCTGCTGAGAACATCTCAGCTGGATGCCACCTTTGGCACCAGTGACAACACTGCAGCTGTGCTAATCATCTTTGGCAACCCCTTTTTGTCGCCGAATTGCGAGGGTGGAATGTGCAATCTGTACAGGAGATGAGCTTATTCCTCAATTCCCCTTGGATGAATGTTCTGTATCTTAATAAATTATTTGTGGGATATAAAACCTTGTAATAAATTAAGGTCTCGGCTTTTGGAAGGCAAGCGTGGTTTGGAGAACACCAAATAGCTTATGCAGGGCTTGGCTGAGCCAGGTCTTTTTTCTTTCTTTCTTTCTTTCTTTCTTTCTTTCTTTCTTTCTTTCTTTCTTTCTTTCTTTCTTTCTTTCTTTCTTTCCTTTCTTTCCTTTCTTTCTTTCTTTCTTTCTTTCTTTCTTTCTTTTTTTCCATTTAGGTGGAACATTTACCTCAGACATCATAACAGTGAAGGAATGTTGACAAAGCTAGGAAAACAAAGCCTGAACATGGCTGTGGGGCAGCCATCCCAGACATCTGATTTTAATTCAGTCTTGGCCAAATCAAATATTCTTGGAAATTTCCTGAAAGAAATAGAATAGAGTTGGAAGGGACCTTGGAGATCTTCAGGTTCAACCCCCTGCTCAAGCAGAATACTCTATATCAGTGTTTTTCAACCTCGTCAACTTGAAGATGTCTGGACTTCAACTCCCAGAATTCCCCAGCCAGCTGGCTGGGGAATTCTGGGAGTTGAAGTCCAGACATCTTCAAGTTGACAAGGTTGAGAAACGCTGCTCTATATCATTTCAGACAAATGATTGTCCAGTGTCTTCTCAAAAGCCTCCAGTATTGGAGCATTCATAGCTTCTGAAGACAAGTTATTCCACTGATTAATTGTTCTCAATATCAGGAAATCCCCCCCCTTAGTTCCAGGTGTCTTCTCTCCTTGGTTAGTTTCCACCCATTGCTTCTTGTCCTGCCTTCGGGTGCTTTGGAGAATTGGTTGACCCTCTCCTCTTTGTGGCAGCCCCTCAAATATTGGAACACTTCATAACATGAAGGAACCATGGAGGTCTTCTAGTCCAATCCCCTGCTCAAGTACGAGACCCTATACTATTTTAGACAAATGGCTCTCCATTCTCTTCTTGAAAACCTCCAGTGATGGAGAACCTCCAACTTCTGAAGGCAAGTTGTTACACTGCTTCATTCTTCTCACTTTTAGGAAGTTTCTCCTTAGTTCCAGGTTGCTTCTCCCCTTGGTTAGTTTCCACCCATTGCTTCTTGTCACACCCTCAGCCATTAAAGCAGCTCTCTTAAACACACTACTGAGACAGAATGTCCAAGGGACTTCTACATAAATGTGTAGGATATTTCATTCTGAATCTTCTCTAAATAAAAAAGGAATCCAGGGATCAGTTGGCAAGATACGTATATCAAATGTAAAGCAAATGGATATCCAAAATCTTCTTAAAAACTTCCAGTGTTGGGGCATTCACAAATTCTGGAGGCAAGCTGTTCCACTAGTTCATTGTTCTCAGTGTAAGGAAATTTCTCCTTAGTTCTAAGTTGCTTCTCTCCTTGAATAGTTTCCACCCATTTCTTCTTGTCATGCCCTCAGGTGCCTTGGAGAATAGCTTGACTCTCTCTTCTTTGTGGCAGCCCCTGAGATATTGGAACACTGCTATCATGTCTCCCCTAGTCCTTCCTTTCTCTAGACTAGCCCTATCAAATTCTAGCCAATCTAGTTTTTAATATTCCCAATTGTTTCTCTCCAATCCCAGAGGAACCTTGCCACCATTCCATGCTTTGGGGCAATCTGGCCCTTTGCCAAATCCTTCTGATTTCCCTCTCATGCACCCTACAAGCAAATATTTGCATCCAAACAACAATCACAACAGCTTTGTTCTCTTTATCCCTGTGGGAGGCAACTCTGAATCTCTTTGCTAATGTCAGGAAAAGTTTCCCAGTTCCCCATCTGTCTCTGCCCCAAAGAACATTCAAGATTGAGGGATATTGTAGACCCAAATGTCGAGACTCACTCATGAAAAGGAAATTCAAGGACAAGATGCATCAAGATACAATCAGTCCATTTTGATGAAAGCATTTTTGGTGCTAAACTGAGCTCTTCTTAAATGGAACAATCTTATTACACACTTCTTCATTGCCCTTGTACCATACATTTGTGTGTGATTGTGTGTGTGTTGTAGTAACAATAAAGCTATACTAAAGTATAGATAATCCTTGACTTACAACTACAACTGAGCACAAAATTTCTGTTGCTAAATGAAATTGTATTTTTATTTTATTTTATTTCATTTCATTTCATAATTTATTTCATTTCATTTCGGTTCATTTCATTTTATTTCACTTCAGTTCAGTTCAGTTGAGTTCATTTTATTATTTTATTTTTCCTATCCTATCCTATTCTATTCATTATATTTCATCTTTCATTTCATACTTTATTTTATTTTTGTATTTTATTTTGTATTTTATTATTTTATTCTCCAAGCACTTGAAGATAGGAGAGGAAGAAAGGGATGGAAACTAATCAATGAAAGAACCAGAGGTGGCATTCCGCAGGTTCTGACCAGTTATGGAGGCCCAGTAGCGGAAATTTTGAGTAGTTCGGAGATCTGGTAAATGCCACCTCTGACTGGCCCCGCCCCCATCTATTCTCTGCCTCCCGAGTCCCAGCTGATCGGGAGGGAAGGGGGATTTTGCAGTATCCTTCCCCAGCCCCTCCCACCAAGCCACACCCACCAAGCCATGCCCACAGAGCCAGTAGCAAAAAAAAAAAATCGAATCCCACCACTGGAGAGAACCAACCTAGAACTAAAGACAAATTTCCTGATGATGAAAACATTTAATCGGTGGAATGACTTGTTTTCACTGCCTCTTCCCCCTGTCCATCAAATCATTCTCAAATGCCAGTTCAAGTAGGCCTTTAGTGTCCTTTTGAAGTTCCAAGACCACTGAAAAAAGTGACATAACCGTTTTCCACATTTATAAATGATGCAGCAGTTATATCATGTGATCAAAACTCAGTCATTTGACAACCATCTCCGGGGGGGGGGGGTGTCTGTGTTCCCATTTTTGTGACCTTCTGACTAGCAAAGTCCAGGGGGAAGCCAGATTCGCTTAATATTGTGATTAATAACTTAACAGACGTACTGATTCACTTAACAACAGTGGCAAGAGGGGCTGCAAAATGGGGGCCAAACTCACTTAACAAATGTCTTGCCAAGCAACAGAAACGTGGGGCTTGATTGTGGTCGTAAGGTGAGGAATACCTGCAACCATCAATTTCACCAGCATTTCTTCCCTTGTCTTTTCCTTTGTCGGTCTCTACTTCACTTTCACAAAACTTACGAGAGCTACTTTCTCTCTCTCTCTCTCTTTCTCTTTTTTTTTTTTTGACTCTTCTTTCTATCACTTAATAGTTAACCAGGAAAGTCACGCTGAAAATTACAGGTTCTGCCCATTTAACTGTAACAAGTCACTTGCCATAAATATACAGTGACTCAATATTATTTTTTCCCCTTTGTCGGTTTGGGGAGGTGTTGATGGTGAACAAGCTATCATTAATCCTTGCCCCGATCCCCCTTAATGCATGGCACAGCAGTCCTAGATGCACGATAAACAGAAACAGTGTAAACAAATTTGCTGCAAAATGCTCCAGAAGACAATATCTTCCACGAATTGACTGTAACAGCTTCCTTACCACAATCAATGAAACACTAATAATAATATGATTGTCTCAAAAGTGCATTTATTTTTCAAGAGGCAACTGGACTTTCTGGTTTTTCTTTGAAAATGTCCCGCTTCTTCTCCAAGAAGCTTCTTCAGCTCTGATTGAATGGTGGGGAATGGAAGGCTTTATATTCCTTGCTGACAGCTGGCAGTTGTATCTTTTAGAGACTCATTAAGGCCACCTTAATTAGGGGACTGGAGACTAAAACATATGAAGAACGGTTGCAGGAATTGGGTATGTCTAGTTTAATGAAAAGAAGGACTAGAGGGGACATGATAGCAGTCTTCCAATATCTCAGGGGTGGCCACAAGAAAGAGGGAGTCAAACTATTCTCCAAGGCACCTGAGTGTAGAACAAAAAGCAATGGGTGGAAACTAATCAAGGAGAGAAGCAACTTAGAACTGAGGATAAATTTCCTGACAGTTGGAACAATTAATCAGTGGAACAACTAGCCTCCAGAAGTTGTGAATAACCCAACACTGGAAATCTTTACGAAGATGTTGGATAGCCATTTGTCTGAAATGGTATAGAGTTTCCTGCCTAGGCAGGGGGTTGGACTAGAGCACCTCCAAGGTCCCTTCCAATTCTGCTATTGTATTGTATTGTACCTGGAGATTTATCTGGGATCTAAACAACATCTACATATCATTATAAAGAGTTAGTCAAAAAAAACCAAAAGGAAACAAAACCACAACACCTCCTCACCAGCAATCAACACCCAAACGAATAACAAGACTAACCCTAGACCAAAAATCAAGAAGTAAACAATATCCCGATCAAGGAACTACCAACTCAGACAAACAAGCTAACGGTAAACAGCCATCCAATCAAAAAACCAGCAAGGTCACTCTCACCAACACTGACAGAACAAGACAGTTTATTATTAGCACTGATGATCCTTCCAAAAGGTGCTTTTTCAGGAGACAACCATACTTTCTTGTTTTTTCTTTGAAGATGTTTCACTTCTCATCCTCATTGTTCAGTTCTCACTGGATGGTGGGGAATGGAAGGATTTTATATACCTTGCAGTTAGCTGGTCATTTGCATCCTTTTTAGAGAGTCTTTGAGGCCACTTGGAGGTTTGTCTGTGTCCTCAAGGTCCACCCAAGTAGAGCATAAGGGTGTGGAGCCTTCTTGGAACTGTTGAAAGGACTGTGTTGTAGATTGGAGATAGAGGATGTTGTATCCCTCCCCCCTCTGTTGAGAGAGGGCTGTTCAATGTTGACATAGATGGCCTCTTTGACCCCTCTTTCAAACCAGCAATCTGTCCTAAATATAGACTTTGTTGTCTTCAAAAGAGTGGCCTGTCTCTTTTAAATGCAGATGGACTGCTGAATCTTGCCCTGATGGGTTTATTGTCCTATGTTGTGCCATGAGTTTATGAAGTTGGTGTTTTGTTTCCCCAATGTACAGAACTGCACATGGCTCACTGCATTGTACTCCATATACCACATCACTCAATTTCTGTCTGGGTGTTTTATCCTTTGGGTGGCCAAGCTTCTATCTTAGTGTATTTTTGGGCTTGAAGTGTTCATGTATGTTATGTTGGCTGAAGATTCTCCTGAGCTTTTCCGATATGACTGCAACAGATGGAATGGCAATGTTGCTTCATTTATTGATACAATATATCAATAAACCATATATCAATAAATCAATACAATACCATATTTTTCGGAGTATAAGATGCACCAAGATTTTGAAAAGGCAAATTTAAAAAAAAGGTTTTTGCACTATGCAGACCTACCAAAAACAGCCCGTTTTTCGCAAAAACGGGCCTGATTTTTGTCCCCCCCAAAATTGCATGCATAGCCTTTAGGAGGCTTATAGAGTGCTCCTGGGGAATGAGGATGGGGGCAAAATTGAGCAAAAAACGGCCCATTTTTCACTCATTTCTGCCCTCCCCAGTCCTCAGGAGCACTCTGAAAGCCTCCATAAGGCTATGTACAGTCATTTTGGTGAAGGGGGCGGGGTTTCTGGAGGCAAAAAATGCTGTATTCAATGTATAAGACGCACCCAGATTTTCAGCATCTTTTTTGAGGGAAAAGGTGCGTCTTATACTCCAAAAAATACGCTAAGTATTGATACAATGAATGAGGCAATACCTTTGGGACAACTATGAGTTGGATGACTGAGAATCTCCTTAGACTTCCATCACTGGAGGCTTTGAAAAATAACATTGACAACCATTTAACCAGGATTGTATAAGGTCTCTGACTTGTGCAGAGGGGTTGACTAGAAGGCCTCTGAGGTCCCTTCAAGGCAGGATTGGGATTGAAAATTTTTAAAAAAATTTTTAGCAACTGATTCTCTGCCTGCTTGCTGGTTGCATGGCCATGGGAGCATGGTCTAGTTGGCTTCCTGCACCACACTGGCGGGAGGGGGGTGTTTTCACCCTCCCCAGGCTCTGGAAGTTTTCCTGGAGCTTCCGGGAGGGCAAACACAGCCTCCCCGGGCTCCGGAGGCACTCTGGGGTTCGGGAACAGGCCAGTTTCCACACTTCCAGTACTTCTAGTAGGCCTATTTTTCACACTCCCCAGACTGTACTTCTGGTAGAGCAGGGGTGTTGAAACCTGGCAACTTTAAGACTTGTGGACTTCAACTCCCAGAATTCCCCAGCCAGCAGAGCTGGCTGGGGAATTCTGGGAGTTGAAGTCCACAAGTCTTAAAGTTGCCAAGTTTGGACACCCCTGCGGTAGAGTCTCTGCATGGCCTTGCACTTACCTTGCCACATGGAGACTTCTGGGAGGAGAGGAGTGGGCTGGTCAGCTGGCCCTTGTAACTATTAATTCGGCGAAAAAGATTAAAATTAATATCCAGTTCACCTGAACTGTTCCAAACCTGCTGAATCTCACCCTTGCGTCCAGTCCTATCATTCTGTGTTCATGTCAGCCAATTGTATTTATTAGCTTCAAACCAAGGAAATTTATGCACACCCAATGCATTAACAAAAATGATGCCGTTATGTTTTTGGATACAGGAAGATAGATGAGCAACCATTATAGTTCTCTGTCGAGAAGTTCGGGCAGTTGAGATCCCTTTCTCCTTTAAAGACATTTGTATGGGTTTTTTTTTTTTAAGTCACCATCGTTTTGCTAGCAAGGTTAGCTTCTTCTTTTCTTGTCCCATAAAATAAGCCCCAAGTTACTCGTTTTGGAATAAACATTCATGCGTTTGTCACTTGCAAATGTGTGAGGTTTCCTTTTCTTTCTTTTTTTTTCAAAGGAAAAAAAAAACCCTACTTGAATTGTCCTTTTTTAAAATGCAGCTGACCTATCTTATCTGGGATATGATGCCACCAGCTTTTTTTTTTTTTTTTTGACACTCTATCAAAACGCAAGCAGTAAAAAATAAAAATAAAAAGTGGGGGAGAAGAGAAATGGAGGGACGAAGGAAGGAAGCCAGCATCCCTGGAATAAATTGTTTATGTCCTCGTAGCATGTTTAAATAGTTTTTACATGTAGAACATTAAATTTTTATCAACAAATCAAGAAAGGGACACTTGTACACAGAAATCAATTCGCTCGGCAACTATCTTCAAGGCTGATTTGTAATTTATTTTAGCCATAAAACATCTCTCTCTCTCTCTCTCTCTCTCTCTCTCTCTCTCTCTCTCTCTCTCTCTCTCTCTCTCTCTCTCTCTCTCTCTCTCTCTCTCTCTCTCTCTCTCTCTCTCTCTCTCTCTCTCTCTCTCTCTCTCTCTCTCTCTCTTAGATATAGGTTTATTTCTTCTGGGCAAAAAGCAATTCTGGCAGGTTTTTTCTGGCACGTACCTGAGACAGCCACACCGAGAGCAATAAAGATAAAGAAATTACATAGGAAGAGAGGTGCAGAGGAAAAGATGGAGAGTTTGAATGGCCCTTCTGTTATGGCGCTGCCGATAGATGGAGAATGTGTATTTAAGGATTGCGCCTTTATCCCCTGAAAGGAGAACTTTTGTTACAAAGAGGTTACTCCGTAGCCCATCTCTAGATTAAAGCGAGAGGAATGTCTTACAGGGGTGGGATTCAAAAAATTTAGCAACCGGTTCTCTGCCAGGTTGCTGAGTGGGCATCGGTGCTCCACCACTGGAGGTTTTCAAGAAGAGACTGGGCAGCCATTTGTCTGGAATGGTAGAGGGTCTCCTACTAGACCAGGGGGTTGGACTAGAAGACCTCCAAGGTCCCTTCCAGCTCTGTTCTGATTGAACCAAAGCTCTGATTGTTGTCTGTGTGGTGTGTGTGTGGAATGCCGCTCAGAGTTCCCTGTGTGTGAGTTGTGTGTCCTTATAAATTTGTTTAGTGACATAAACAAACTTGGATCTTCAGCCAACTTGTTTTCCACTTCTCATAGTACAGCTGGCTATCTTACTCATTTCTGCAACTTTATTTTTAACGTTATGCTGTATAAATAGAGCAATGACTTTCTTCAGAGGCATGTTTATCTTATCCCCTCCCCCTGCAGTATTATTTTTAGTGATATTGCTGTGTCAAATCTGCATTTATCTCTCTCTCTCTCTTTCTTCTTTCTCTCTCTCTCCCTCCTTCCCTCCCTTATCTATCTATCTATCTATCTATCTATCTATCTATCTATCTATCTATCATCGTCTGTCTGTCTGTCTGTCTGTCTGTCTGTCTATCTATCTATCTATCTATCTATCTATCTATCTATCTCTATCTCTCTGCCTATCTGCCTATCTTATCTCTCTCTCTCTCCCTACCTACCTATCATCTATCTCTATTCCTCTGCCTACCTCTCTATCTCATCTCTATCTATCTATCTATCTATCTATCTTTCTTTCTTTCTTTCTTTCTTTCTTTCTTTCTATCATCTATTCATATAGGATGAGAGAAAATAAATTATTTGATTCTAAATTTGCAGGCAGGCAAATAAACAAGAAACATTTTAGTTCAAAGCTAAAAAGAAAAAGCGAGTGATCTTTCTTTGCAAACCTGTGTGGATTTCCCATGGATTTGCATCTGAATGTCACTACAACTGTGTGTTTCAAAGCAAGTGCTTGTATTTATTTGGGGATTTCCAGAAAAGGAGAAGAAATAAGAGCATTTATAATGTAGTGCATAATTCATTTGCTGTGGATAGCTTCCAAGTCTCCTTTTCCCCTCCACTTGTTTCTTTGGTTTTTAATTTATTTCAATAGCTTTTTTTTTTTTTTAGGAAAAAAATATATGAATCCCACGGTCATTCAACACCAGCCTATTCCACCCCTTTCTGGAAAAAACAACAACAACTCTTTTTTTCCCCCATCCTTAAATGCCATAGTGGTCCTGCGATGTTTTGAAAAACAGGAATCACAAAGCAGAGCAAAATGTACTACCAAAGTGGAAATAGCTGGTTCCTATTATTTCAATAACAGTTGTTTTCCCGCATATCACTCGTTTTTTTTCTTTCTGGTCAAACAAACAAACAAACAAACAAACAAACAAACACCCAGCCTTCGTCTCACCACACATTTTGCAGAAAGAAACACATTGTGACCAAACGTTGCCTCTATAAATTCCCCTAAAATGAAATCCAGAGTGAATTCAAGATCTATTCATCAGCTCCTGAAGAAAAGTGCCATTCACTCAAAAGAGGTCAGTTGGTTCTGTTAGCTGAAGTGACATTGGCTACAAACCTGGAGGCATTTTTTTTGAGGCATATTATATGAAATATGAGGAATCTTGGACAAAGGTGGGAGAACATTGATGATGAGTGAAATATAAGGGGTGAGAGGAACGTTGGTTCCCCCCCCCCAAACCATCATTTCAGTTTCTATCAAATTCTGCACTCCAGAGACAGACTGTTGAAGAAATGCTGACTGATTTGCAAGAGATTCAGCTCAATCAAATGAAATGGACTCTACTTTGGACGTTCCATAGAGTAACTGTGGACATCCTTGGTTATGAAGATGCTCCATCACTGAAGGATTTCAAAAAGAGACTGGACAACCATCTGTCTGAAATGATAATGGCTTTCCTGCTCAAACATGGGGTTGGACTAGAAGACCTCTAAGGTGCCTTCTATTATTCTATGTTCTCTCCTTGATGAACCTCCTACTTTCTTCTCAAGATCTTGACTGTAGCTCCAGCCCCATCTGAGAATTACGCTAAGACCGAAGGCTTATTTCAGAAATTAATCGGGGACTAATGGCCAAATATGGTGACAACTACTTTGTTTTGTTTTTTGATGATGATGGTGATTATCTTTTATTCATTGAACATGAAACTCAGTCAACTGAACATTCAAAAATGCATCGCAAACACCATTGACTGGTGCTAATGGTTGATACGGGTTGCTGCCAGCGTCATAGGTACTAACCAAGTATCTTCTTAAGGTGTACAATGCTCCAAATAGCAGAGTTTTTTTACTTCCACTGGTGTTATTACAGAAAGCTGTAATTCCTTGATGTACTTTGTAAAATTCTTGGACATGGTGCCAAGCGCCCCGATGACAATGAGTATCACTGTCACATGTTTCACCCATAATCGTGTACTTTTGATGGCCAGATCGTGATATTTCATGATTTTTCACCAGTTCTTTTTTTTCCCGACTTCAGCATCTGCTGGTACTGCGATATCAATAAATTGTACGCTTCAGTTTCCGACAACTGTGATGTCTGGCTTCTTGTGTTCCAAATGACGATCTGTCTGTTTTTGTAAATTGTTGTTGTTGTTGTTATTTTATTATTATCCACATTGGTGCAATGGTTTGAGTGCATACAGCAGGCGACTTCTGCTGACTGCCGACCGACTGCAATTTAGCAGTTGAAATTTCACCAGGCTCAAGGTTGACTCAGCCTTCCATCCTTTGAAGGTGGATGAAATGAGGACACAAATTATTGGGGGCAATATGCTGACTCTGTAAACCGCTTAGAGAGGGCTGTAAAAGCACTATAAAGCAATATATAAGTCTAAGAGCTATTGCAATTCCTTCCTTCCTTCCTTCCTTCCTTCCTTCCTTCCTTCCTTCCTTCCTTCCTTCCTTCCTTCCTTCCTTCCTTCCTTCCTTCCTTCCTTCCTTTCTTCCTTCCTTCCTTGCCATAGTGGTGCAGTGGTTAGAATGCAATACTGCAGGCTAACTCTGCCAACTGCTAGCAGTTCAATCCTGACTGGCTCAAGTTTGACTTGCCTTTCCATCCTCCCAAGGTCAGTAAAATGAGGACCCAGATTGTTGGATGCAACAGGCTGACTCTGTAAACCACTTAGAGAGGGCTGTAAAAGCACTATAAAGCGATATATAAGTCTAAGAGCTATTGCAATTCCTTCCTTCCTTCCTTCCTTCCTTCCTTCCTTCCTTCCTTCCTTCCTTCCTTCCTTCCTTCCTTCCTTCCTTCCTTCCTTCCTTCCTTCCTTCCTTCCTTCCATGATGGGGGTTAGAATGCAGCATTGCAGATTAACTCTGCCCACTACCAGGAGTTCAATCCTGTTGGGACTCAAGATTGACCTAGATTTTTAAGGTAGGTAAAATGAGGACCCAGATTTTTGGGGGCAATATGGGGAGAAAGGAAACCTATTGTTTAACTAAGCAAGATTTCAGGCAGGAAATTCTGGGCTGGTTTTGTTTTTTCAGTTTTGAGATGGTGTATCCAATATAGTTTTACTTTTCTGGACTAAATTCTCTTGAAAGTTTCTTTCTTTGGTCGGACCATTGATGGTCCCTAAAATTGTTTCTGCAGCTGCACTTTGTATCTTCTGACACCTGTTATTTATTTATTTTATTTTCATAAACTTAGATTGCATTGTTCTCATTCATATTCCTTTGTTTGTATTAACATTGTTCGCCACCACTGTTATTATCCTATTTCTCTCATTTTTGTAAGAAGGAAAGGATGCACATGGAATTAATGGTTTCATTAGTATTCCATCCACCAAGGACATATCATGGGCAACCAGTGGCAACCATTAAAGCAACTCTCTTAAACACACTACTGAGACAGAATGTCCAAGGGACTTCTATATAAATATATAGCATATTTCATTCTAAATCTTCTCTAAATAAAAAGGAATCCAGGGATCAGTTGGCAAGAGATATCAAATGTAAAGCAAAAGTTAAAAGCAAACCTGAAAATGCTTCTTATTGGATAACAGAATAACAGAGTTGGAAGGGACCTTGGAGGTCTTCTAGTCTGATCTCTGGTCAAGCAGGAGACCCTAAACATTTCAGACATGTGACTACCTTGATGCTTCTTAAAAAATATCCAATGATGAAGCAACCACAACTTCTGAAGACAAGTCATTTTGCTGATTAATTGTTCTCACTGTCAATAAATTAGCCTTAGGTCAGGTTGCTTCTCTTCTTGATGAGTTTCCACCCATTGCTTCTTGTCCTGCCCTCAGGTGCTTTGGATAATAGAGTGACTCCCTCTTCTTTGTGGAAGCCCCTGAGATATCAGAACACTGCTATCATGTCTCCCTTACTCCTTCTTTTCACTAGACTAGCCCTACCCAATTCAATACATAGCAATGCACCTTCTTGTTAGAATAGCAGAGTTGGATGGGACCTTGAAGGTCTTCTAGTCCAACCCCCTGCTCAGGCAGGAAGCCCCACACCACTTCAGACAAATGGTTATCCAATCTCTTCTTAAAAATCTCCAGTGTTGGAGCATTCACAAATTCTGGAGGCAAGTTGTTACATTGATTAATTGTTCTAACTGTCAATAAATTTCTCCTTAGTTCTAGGTTGCTTCTCTCCTTCATTAATTTCCACGCATTGCTTCTTGTCCTGCCTTCAGGTGTTTTGGAGAATAATTTGACTTCCTCTTCTTTGTGGCAGCCCCGGAGGTATCAGAACACTGATATCATATCACCCCTAGTCCTTCTTTTCATTAAACTAGACATACCCAGTTCCTGCAAAGTAATAAATTAATAAAACAATAGGGCATTGTGCTGAACAACAATCATTGTTATTGTTAGAACTTTTGCAGGACAGTTGCAGGAACTGGGTATGTCTAGTTTAATGAAAAGGACTAGGGGAGACATGAAAGCAATATTCCAATATCTCAGGGGCTGCCACAAAGGAGAGGGAGTCAAGCTATTCTCCAAAGCACCAGAGGGTAGAACAAGAAGCAATGGGTGGAAACTAATCAAGGAGAGAAGCAACTTAGAACTGAGGAGAAACTTCCTGACAGTTAGAACAATTAATCAGTGGAACAGCTTGCCTCCAGAAGTTGTGAATGCCCCAACACTGGAAGTCTTTAAGAAGATGTTGGATAGCCATTTGTCTGAAGTGGTGTGGGGTTTCCTGCCTAGGCAGGGGGTTGGACTAGAAGGCCTCCAAGGTCCCTTCCAACTCTGCTATTGTATTGTATTGTAAACTTTTTTTTCAAAACCTATAATTCTACACCAAATGTATCTTAGTGTGGTTTGGATCTCTGGTCTTTTATACAAAATTCATCCTTATATTTCAGGTTCTCTTGATGAATTATTGGATTATAGAACGCTTGTTGCTTTAATTTATGCTTCACGTGGTTATCACATTGATCTTACAAGGAAGTTTTACTTGACACATTCGTCCTTCATTTCATGATTTTAGAACTGGGAGGCTTGGAGAGGGAATCTTCTCAGGGGTTCTTGGTATTCTCTGAGCTCTGTTGTTTTCTTGGAGATGCTTCATTACCCAAACGATGTGACATCATCAGGGCTCATTTCAACTCTCAGCTACAAATATTCCACAGAGAATCTTCTTCTCTAAAACTTAAGATCTTGAGAAATAGTATTAAGTACACCTTGGTTCACCGTCTCAGCTTCCTTTGGACAATCAGCAGAGTTGGTTCTTCTAAACTGCAGGTGAGTTTATTGGAAGAAAAATCCAGTCCGGTTCTGAGCCTGGAGGGGGAAAAAAACCAATGGAGGTTGGCTACAAGGAAATGAGCTCTCTATTTATACAATACAATACAATAGCAGAGTTGGAAGGGACCTTGGAGGTCTTCTAGTCCAACCCCCTGCCTAGGCAGGAAACCCTATACCACTTCAGACAAATGGCTATCCAACATCTTCTTAAAGACTTCCAGTGTTTGGGCATTCACAACTTCCGGAGGCAACTTCTGTTCCACTGATTAATTATTCTCACTGTCAGGAAGTTTCTCCTCAGTTCTAAGATGCTTCTCTCCATGATTAGTTTCCACTCATTGCTTCTTGTTCTACCCTCAGGTTCTTTGGAAAATAGTTTGACTCCCTCTTCTTTGTGGCAACCCCTGAGATATTGGAAGACTGCTATCATGTCTCCCCTAATCTTTCTTTTCATTAAACTAGACATACCCAGTTCCTGCAACCATTCTTCATATGTTTTCGCCTTCGGTCCCCTAATCCTCTTTGTTGCTCTTCTCTGAACTCTTTCTATTGTCTCCACAACTTTTCTACATCGTGGCGACCAAAACTGAATGCAGGATTCCAAGTGTGGCCTTACCAAGGCATTATAAAGTGGTATCAACACTTCACGTGATCTTGATTCTATCCCTCTGTTGATGCAGCCTAGAACTGTGTTGGCTTTTTTGGCAGCTGCTGCACACGGCTGGCTCCTATTTATGTGATTGTCCACTAGGACTCCAAGATCCCTTTCACAGTTACTACTGTTGAGCAAGGTACCACCTATACTGTACCCGTGCATTTGGTTTTTGTTGCCTAAATGTAGAACCTCATTCTTTGGTTTTCTAGAAACTTCAGTGACAGCAGCATGTTTCTGGGGTGGCTGAGTGAGTGATGGATCTTTATAGGGTTCTGGGGTTTTGTGTTTGAAATGCTCCAGGGGGTTGTGCAATGTAGTGAGCCTTTTGTCTTTTGCTATTTTGATGGTGGTAGGTTAATCCTCTTACATCCTAAAGGTCCTGTCCGGTCCTTATAATTTGGGTGGGGGAATGTAAATTCTTAATCCCATCAGCTCCAGCCATTGGTGGGAGCTGTGGCTGAAGGGGTTTTGTTTATGAATACATTGGCCCAGTCTTTTTGAATGGATACATTCTGCATTCCTAAAGGCTTACCTCTTCATGCCTTTTGGGTTGAAGCTGTTGTCCTATGGCAGGAAGACTGGATACCTGCAATTTGCATGAGAGATCATTCACTCTCAGTTTCTCAGAAAAAAAAGTCTTGTATTTTTCACACAAGCCCATTACCATCAAAGAGAAAATGAAACTAGTTTATCAACAGGCTGGAATTTGGTAGGAGCCCCGCTGAGCTACTCATGGGCCGCCGTTTACGGTCTCACCTGGACCGTCTGCACCCAAATTACTCTGCCACAGCACCCCCAGACTCCACAAGCAAAATTCGGAGCTTTAGCATAGGGGATTCAGTATACGCCCACAACTATGCAGGGGGGACATTGTGGATACCGGCAAGGGTCATTGGCATCACGGGTCCACGATCGTATCTGTTAGAACTGGAAGATGGGCGGAACTGGAAAAGGCACATCGATCAACTTCGGGGTCGCCTGGCACACTCAGACCTACGAACCGAGAACGAGAGCTACCTACCAATGCAAAGTCAGCCACTCGAGAGCCCCAACACAGAGAACTACGACACCTGCGAGCCCAGGACAGAACAAGAGGCCGAGCACGAAACGGACCCAAGCAACGTAAGCGAGCAAACCCCCGAACGCCCAAGCAACGAAAGCCTGAAAACCCCCGAACTCGAAACAGAGAAAGCAACCGATCCTGCAACTACTTCTGACCAACCCGAACTGCGACGCTCCACCCGAGTAAGGCAAACGCCAACATACCTTAAGGACTACATAATTAACCGCAATGTTCCGTCTAAGAGGGGAGGGGTGTTAGATATTAACATATATCGTAGGAAGTCTCCTCTCTGGTCCGCTGCTACAGCGGGAAACAGGTATCGCTCTGATTGGTCGAGAGGCGTACACAAGTCCTATAAAAGGGGAACCCTCCAGCCACAGAGCAAGCTGGATCACTACTACTACTAATAAAGAGCTGTTAAGTCACTTCGTGTCCGCAGTCTGTTCTCTCGTTGCCCAGATCTAACAGGAGTGAGCTCCCGTTACTTGTCCCAGCTTCTGCCAACCTAGCAGTTCAAAAGCACATAAAAATGCAAGAAAAATAGGGACCACCTTAGTGGGAAGGTAACAGCGCTCTGTGCACCTTTGGCATTTAGTCATGCCGGCCACATGACCATGGATACATCTTCGGACAGTGCTGGCTCTTCAGCTTAGAAACAGAGATGAGAACCACCCCCTAGAGTCAGGAACAACTAGCACATATATGCGAGGGGAAACTTTACCTTTATTAATGGATTTCTTCAAGTCTTCCCGTCAATGTTACATCATTGCAGGAGAGTGAGTGGCCCATTGAATCAATATTCCATTGTTATAGAGCCATGGGCAACAATCTGAAGTTAGAACTGAGATCCAGAAAATTAAGCAGGCACTAGAAATGGAGAACATAGAAGAAGGCACAACTATGAAACAAGACAAGAGACAAAATCAAACAACAAGATCTAAAATGGCAAAGCACATCAGAGAAGTGACCAACTTTTCTTTTTAGCAAAGTTTCTTTGAACCAAGAAACTCAAATGCTACTCAGGAAAAAACAAACACAACGACTGGTCTAGAAGAATCTATTTAAGAAGTTTATTTAATGGGAAACTGTCAAGAAATTACGCAGCAGCTGTCGTGATGAAGTTGGAGGCACTGACACAAACTTTTAATCTGTTATATAAATATAAATATAATTAACATTCAAATTTACAGCAGTCTTTGTCATCATCCAGAAAGAAAAAAGAAAGAAAACAAGATAGGAATACAGGAGCATCATGAGATAAATTAAGCAATATACAGATAGTGAGGAATACAGGAACATCATGAGGTAAATCAAGCAATATACAGGTAGTCAGGAATATGGGAATATCATGAGGTAAATCAAATAATATATAGATAGTCAGGAATACAGAAACAACAAAAACACCAAGGATGTCATAGCTCAATCCCGAGCTACCAATATTGTCTTTTGAGAATATTTAGGCACATCTGCTACAACAAGGAAGGTTGGGGGATTTCATTGAATTTATCCCTTAGTAGAGAAGTAGTGATGAAATCAGCAATTAAGCACCATCCTGTCTCAGATGGATCAATGATCAAACACCCCAATACAATTAATATCCCAAATTCCTTTTCAACGGGAAAAATGGAAGGAGTTGAAGACAAATAGAGAAGAACAGCTTCACACACACCCATGCCCCACTCACTAGAGATCATTTCATTTCACTGATAACACAGAGCAGATAAAAAGTTTCAGCTTGATTTCATGCCTGTCACACCTCCTACATCATACCACATTTATGGAATATTTCAAAGTATCGGCATTCCTTTCTGTGACAACCCATCAAATATTGGAACAGTGTTGTCATGTCTCCCTCTAGTCCTTCTTTTCACTAGACTAGTCAAACCCAATTCCTGCAACTGTTCTTCATATGTTTTAGTCTCCCGCCTCCTAATCATCATTATTGCTCTTCTCTGCACTCTTTCTAGAGTCTCAACATGAAAGCTAGCTGGGGTACTTGAGCCAAGCACCAGGAGATGTTGAGTCCTAGTGCCACCTTATGCATGAAAGCTGCAGTGGTGGAATTCAAAATATTTTACTACCAGTTCTGTGGGTGTGGCTTGGTAGGTGTGGTTTGGTGGGAATGGCATATACTGCAAAATCCCCATTCCCTCCCCACTCTTGGGGAAGGTTATTGCAAAACCACTATTCCCTCCCCACTTCAGGGGAAGGATGCTGCAAAATCCCCATTCCCTCCCCACTCCTGGGGAAGGTTACTGCAAAATCACTATTCCCTCCCCTCCCCACTAACCTGCTTTCCAGCTCTGTTCTCCTGTGCAGGGCAACAAAAGATGACCTAGCTGATCAGGTGGGACTTGGGAGACAGTGAATAGATCGGGGGCAGGGCCTGCCAGAGGTGGTATTTGCCGGTTCTCTGAACTACTCAAAAATGTTCACTACTAGTTCTCCAGAACCAGTCAGAACCGGCTGAATACCACGTCTAGAAAGCTGGTTGAATGGCTTTGGGCCAATCACCTGGAGATGTTGAGTTCTAGTCCAACCTTAGGCATGAAAACCAACTGGATGATTTGGGATCAAGTCCTTTTCTCTCAGCCCCACCCACCTCACAGAGTTGTTGTTGACATGGGAAGAATAGGAAGAGAAAGAAGTACTAAGTATGTTTCCCTGCCTTGAGCTATTTATAAAATGTAACCGCGGTGGGATATAAATAAAAATAGAAATTATGAGAACGAACAAAACACAGGGACCACGAATGCAAATCCCACTTTATTTGGTTCCTTAGGTTGGACCACACATTGAATCATAAACAGCCCAGATGTGCTGAAGTTCTACACCATGCTAAGCTGGGAAAAATATAAAACAAATATAAAACCAACCAATCATTTTTATGCAAATACAGCCATCTGCTACTTTTAAGTTCCCTTTTGTTTTACCCAACCTGGTTAATTCAGCCATGGAATCGTCAGCCTGACGATTGTTTAAACCCTGGGCAACTTTTGACTGAATTTCCCTGTATAATTTATCCCAGAAGGTTGTTTTGATAGAAGCAAGCAGGAAAAAAATAAGCATTGCTTTGGAAGTCACAGATCTCTCTCAACGATATTCAGATTTAATCTATCTCTGCAATACTGGAGAAAGTGATTTGAGTAGTCCTGGAGAGTGGGACTCTATCTTGAGAAAGTTCAAATTTAACACCTCTCTGAAACTTTAACCAAAAGGATTATTCCAGGAGTTACCTGTTCTGACCGAGGCTTCCCAGGAGCAGGAAGCAAACTCCTTGTCCCGACCAAAAACCTTTTATTAATTTGCTGTGAGTTCTGCTCCTTCACATCCAGCAAAGTCTTTCAAAGGAGGATTTACGATCACAGACCTTATCTGGCTTGGAGAGCTGCCAGGCCGATATCTGCAAAACTTGGCAAAGAGTCTTGGAGAGTCACGAACCAATTAAGCGAACTAATTTTCTCCTGAAAATTCCACTCCCCTTTTGGTCCTCGTTTATCTCCTCTGGGAGGGGCCATTCATCGTCCACCTGTGGCCTTACTCCAAAGTTGACCCCTGTTCTTCAGCTGTTCCCTTCATCTGGCAACTCTGTGCATGTGCACACTGGGAACAGGCTCCAGCTGTTTGTCTGCCTCTCTGATGTCTGACTCTGAAGGCAGCTGATAACTGGCATACAGACCTGGCCCACTCTCTGCCTCTGACGCAGAGCCCTCCTCAGAGCCTTCCCCAGACTCCAGCACAGGCCCATGTTCCTCCCCAACCTCCTCAATGTCTGAATCTTCTGCCAGCTGCATTGGCTGCTGGTGGGCCACAACAGAAATGCTTCCAAATGTCTAAATCTTGAGACAATGAGAATTTGGCTTTAGATATCTGCAAGTTCTTACATGAAGGGACTCGTAACTCCTGGAGTATCATGTTTGTTTAAGACCATGTTTTGCACAAATCTGCCTACTGCAGTGAATTTCTCAGCAGTTTACATGCAAGTATGCATTAGGAGAAAAAGAAATAAACTTTTTTTTAATAAACAGAGATAAAATGCATACTTAAATATTCAATATGCACATCTGAATATTCAACATTTGATGTTGAGAACACGCACCAACCGTTCAGTTTAGAAACAGATAATTTCAGCTCAAGTCACCTCAAATTAACAGACTTCTTAATTCCAGATTTCTTAAATTTATTGCTGTCGCTCAGTGCCTTCAAGTCAGTGTTGGCTCCTGGTGACTGCTTAGAGAAATCTTGGAAAGTTGGTTTTCCACTGTCTTACCAAAATCACTCGGCTGGCTTTCATGCCTAAGGCAGGACTAGAACTCACCATCTCCTGGTTATTAGACCAAAGTCACCCAGCCAGCTTTCATATTAAGGCAAGACTAGAACTTACCATCTCCTGGTGATTGGTCACTCAGCTGACTTTCATGCCTAAGGCAGAACTAGAACTCCCAGTCTTCTGGTGATTGGCCCAAAGTCATCCAGCCAGCTTTCATTCCTAAAGACGGACTAGAACTCAACATCGCCAATGGGATTGGCCTAAGCAGTGATGGCTAACCTTTTTGTTGTGGTGTGCCAAAAGCAAAATAATGCAACACATGTGAAACCCACCACTTGCCTGCACCCCAGACCCCTGTGCATGCACGCGACCCCACCCCCACATGCACGCGACCCCCTGCACAAGCGTGTGTGACAGGTGATAACTGGCATACGGCTGTGGCTCTCTCTCTGCCTCCGATACAGAGCCCTCATCAGAGCCTTACGCAGATGCCAAGACTGGCCCATGTTCCTCCCCAACCTCCTCACTATCTGAGTCTGCTGCCACTTCCGCTGGCCACTGGCAGGCCACAACAATACCATTGGGTGACCGGGAATAAGCTTTCTTTCTTTCTTTCTTTCTTTCTTTCTTTCTTTCTTTCTTTCTTTCTTTCTTTCTTTCTTCCTTCCTTCCTTCCTTCCTTCCTTCCTTCCTTCCTTCAGTGTTCCAATAAATACACCTATAGAAAGCAGAATGCTGAGGCAGGCAAATTCCTCAAAAAACAATTTATTGGATACATCATACTTGCACAAGTGGTGAAAGCCGACTCTGAAAATTCCCACAACTTCCACCTAATTAAAAGATAAAAGTATTCCCCTTTCCCACAAGTCATTGGTCATGCTGTCCAATCAAGGTGCTGGCTGGTTGCTTGGTTTACTCCTCTCCTGACCAGCCACCTGTTGAAATGTCCTTGATTCCCACAGGAAAACTTTATTGTTTGGCTACAAAAACCCATCTAGCTATTTTTCCCCCATCCTGCCCCTTTTTCTGCTTTGTGGCAACCCTGAAGCCTCTGAGATGTTCTCAGCCAGGTTCACTTCAGAGTTGACACCTATTGTGACCTGCCAGCCACAACAATGAAGAGATTGGGGAGGAACATAGGCCAGTCCTAGAGTCCGAGGAAGGCTCTGTGTCGGAGGCAGAGAGGGGGCAAGAACCGTATGCCAGTTATCAGATGCCTTTGGAGTCAGACATCAGTGAGACAGACAAACAACTGGTTCCTGTCCCCAGTGTGCGCATGCACAGAGTTGCCAGACGAAGGGAACAGCTCAAGAACAGGGGCCGACTTGGGAGTAAGGTCACAGGTGGACAATGAATGGCCCCTCTCAGAGGGAGTAAAAGAGGAGTGAAAGGGGAGTGGAGTTTGCAGGAGACAATTAATTCACTTAATTGGTCTGTGACTCTCCGAGACTCCTTGGCAAGTTTTGCAGATATTGGCCTGGCAGCTCTCCAAGCCAGATAAGGTCTGTGACTGTAAATCCTCCCTTGAAAGACTTTGCTGGATGTGAAGGAACAAAACTCACAGTGAATTAATAAAAGGTTTTTTTGTTGGGACAAGGAGTTTGTTTCATGCTTTTTGGAAACCTCAGTCAGAACAAAACCTTCCTTCCTTCCTTCCTTCCTTCCTTCCTTCCTTCCTTCCTTCCTTCCTTCTTACCTACCTACCTACCTACCTACCTACTTATCTACCACCTTCCTTCTGACTTAGTCTCTGTAGCAAATGAGAACTAGGTATGTCTAACCTAATGAAGAGAAGGACTGGGGTGATATGATAACTGTCTTCCAATACTTGAGGGACTTTCTCAGAGTAGAGGGTGTCAACAGAGCACCAGGACAAGAACTAATGGATTGAAGTTCATTAAAGAAAAAAATATGGAGAAGTTTCCTGACAGTGAGAACAATTAATCAATGGAACAGCTTGCCTCCAGGACCTATCTAGTCCAAAGGGTTGGATCAGAAGACCTCCAAGGTCCTTCCCATCCTATTATTCTCTCTTTTATGTTCTAAGTGCAAATCCTTTACAAATTGACATCCTTCAGGTATATGAAATGAGCTACCGTATCCCCCTCTCAACCATCTTTTTCTGACTATCTTTTTCCCCCAGCACCTTTTCTTCAGTTTGAAGTGAAGATAGAGAGGATATGTTCTCATTATTTCCTCTTCCTGATTGCATGCATTGAGAGTATGGCAAGTAGTCCATCCATCTGAAGTGATCTTGAGGCTCTGCATTGCCATGGGAGGTCAAGATAGATGAATTATTTCCATTAATAGTTGCAATTAAAATGAAGATCTTCAACTCAAAAGAGCGATGAATGAGGAGAACAATTAGCTGATTTTACAGTCGTTGAAAGGATGGGTAAGAGTGGATGAAATGGTCCAATTGAGAAGGTTAAAAAGTGACCCTTTGGGTGCAAGATATGAAGGGAAAATGAGGAAGTGAGTGAATAAGAATGTGACTCCCACTGTTTTGCTTTTTTTATCAGAATCATAAAATAATTTTACACTCTACTGCGAATTGTTTCACACTCTACCAAAGTTTAAAGCAGAATCCTATTTTGTTGTTGTTAGTTGCAAAGTCATGTCTGACCCATCGCGACCCCATGGATGATGTTCTTCCAGGTGTTCCTGTCCTCTACCATCCTCTGGAGTCCATTGAAGCTCACGCCAACTGTTTCAGTGACTCCATCCAACCACCTCATTCTCTATCGTCCCTTTCTTCCTTTGCCCTCAATCTTTCCCAGCATTAGGCTCTTCTCCAGGGAGTCCTTCCTTCTCATTAGGTGGCCAAAGTATTTGAGTTTCACTTTCAGAATCTGGCCTTCTAAAGAGCACTCAGGGTTGATCTCCTCTAGGACTGACCGGTTTGATCGCCGTGCAGTTCAAAGGTATGACTTGCCTCCAGAGGTTGTGAGTGCTCCATCATTGGAGGCTTTCAAAAAGAGTCTAGACAGCTGTTTGTCTAAACAGGTATAGGGTCTCATGCTGGAGCAAGAGGTTGGGTTAGAAGACCTCCATGGTCCCTTCACCTCTGTTGTTCTATGCGCCATGTGGAAAACAACATCTTGAAGGAATGGGATCCTGTTAGCAAGATGGAAACGTAGAAGGAATGTGTGCCAGTTGGGACAACCTTCAAGCCCTCAGTTCTTGGTAGGCTTTCAATTGTCAGTTTGCTTTATCAAAGCTCCTATGGCAACGCACCTGATGTGTCTCTTCTGGCAATGACTCTTTCTTAAGGATAGTAAGAGTAGAAGGGGAAGGAAGTTGAGGTTTGCTCATTATGAACATTTGTGCTTACATCTTCTATCTCCCACGCACACGTATATCATTTTCTCCTTCTACCCCAAAATCTATATATGTATATAAAAGCCAAGTACCACTCACTCATCATGAAATCTCCAGAACAGTAAAGCCTACAAACTTGAAATTTGGTACGTATGTTCCTCTTGGGTCCTAGGTGCTCTCTAAGAAAGGATTTTTTTTTGAAATGATGATCAGCTCATTAGTATTTCTTATACAGTATTTATATATGTAGATTAACACACTCTGATACTAAGGAGTTAAACATTCTACTCCCCTTCCCCACCTGAAAAGAACTCTGTTGCAACTGCCAGTTGCCTCACATTCCATTCCCTCAGTTCAAACTGGCAGATGTTCCACTCCTTCACTCAGGAGTGGTCTGGGGCTCCTTACAGTAATAATCATCGCTAGGTCACCAAAATGTCTACCCCTTCCACCTATGGAACTGCTTTCAGACTCAAGGCGGTGTGAGCGATATTCCCTTACATGTTTCAATCACCAACCACCACTGAGCCAATGGATTGTGAGCCAAATTTCTCCTGCGTAGCACGATCACATAGTTTCATTATGAAGCCCTGGTATCCAGTGTGTGTGTGTGTGTGTGTGTGTGTGTGTGTGTGTGTGTGTGTCTGCGCACGCACGCATGCACACAGATATATACACATTTCTTTTGTCTGTAGGACAAGTGATGCAGTGGTAAGAAAGAGGCAGTATCAGGGGTTTTTTGAGAAATTCTTGCTATATTCACTATGGTGTAAGTCCAGTATATTTCAAGTCTGTATTTTGCTAACTGCTGAAGTTGCAATGTGTACGCATAGACCCTTATGCCTGTAGAGAGGTCATGTGAACAGATAGACCATGTTTAATCCACAGTGATGCTCTCTTCTTTATTTCCTCTAACCCTAACCCTCTCATGTTCATTCAATCTTTATAAAATCCATAAGAAGGCTCACGCTCAAAGGTTTTGACCAAGTCTCTCAGACCAAATCTGATACAGTTATATTCCACTAATCTCCTTGCCCTATTTAATCTCTTTTTCTGCCCACTATAGTTTTTCATATATATATATATATATGTGTGTGTGTGTGTGTGTGTGTGTGTGTGTGTGTGTGTGTGTGTGTGTGTGTGTGTGTGTGAAAAAATCACTCACGCCGCATCCCGAAATCTTCAGAACTCTAAAGCCTACAAACTTGAAATTTGGCACATAAGTTCCTCTTGGCTTCTAGGTGCTTGCTAAGAAAAGATTTTTCAAAATGACCATCAGATCATTAGTATTTCTTATACAGTAATTAACATGCTCTGATGCTAAGGAGTTAGACATTCTACTCCCCCTCCCCACCTGAAAAGAATTCTGTTCCAACTGACAGTTGCCTCACATTCTGTTACCTCAGTTCAAACTGGCAGACGTTCCACTCCTTCATTCAGGAGCAGTCTGGAGCCCCTTACAGTACTAAACATCGGTACCTCATCAAAATGTCTACACCTTCCACCTATGGAACTGCTTCCAGACTCAAGGCGGCGGGAGCGATATTCCCTTAGGTGTTTCAATCACCAACCACCACTGAGCCAATGGATTGAACCGGAGTTAATTGGATTTCTCCTGCATTGCCCAATCACATAGTTTCATCATGAAGGACAGGTATCCAGTTAGAAATATATATCTGAAAGGTAGGGAAGAAAAAAAAAATCTCATATATCAAACACACAAATGTGCTCACACACACACACACACACACACACACACACACGATTCAGCATTTAATTCAATTATCAAGTTGGGGAAATGCCAGGTTTCTAAGTTATCCTTCAGTTTGAGAGGCAAAATGTGTGTTCAAATGCAAGTAAATGCAAATGAACCTTTTCAGGAGGCAACTGGACTTTTACCTTTGAAGACTTCACTTCTCATCCAAGAAGCTTCTTCAGCTCTGGCTGGATGGTGGGTAAGGGAAGGATTTATATTCCTTGCAGACAGCTGGTCATTTGCATCCTTTTTAGAGGGTCCTTGAGGCCACCTGGAGATTTATCTGTGATCTCAGGGTCACCTGAGTGATGCAAATGGGTGTGGAGCTATCTTCGAACTGCTGAAAGGACTGTGTTGTAGACTGGAAACAGATTTAGAATTTAGAATGGAATAGAGCTGGAAGGGACCTTAGGGGTCTTCTAGTTCAGTCAATCAGGAAAATCTATGCTATTTCAGATAAGTAGCTGTCTAGTCTCATCTTAAAAACCTCCATTGATGGAGCAACCATGATTTCTGAAGGCAACTTCTGTTCCACTGGTTAATTGTCCTCCCTCTCAGGAAGTTTCTCCTTAATTCCAGGTTGCTTCTCTCCTTGGTTAGTTCCCATCCATTTATTCTTGTCCTGTTAGGTGAAGAGTACTAGAATGAAGCCCTATTCCTCCCCCTCTCTTCAAAGAAAAATCAGAAAGTCCAGTTGCCTCTTGAAAAAGCACCTTTGAGACCGCAGTGACCTGGACAATGGAGGATCTCCATAGACAAATACAAGTAAAGTATAAAGATCACCCTATCATTACATAGAATAAATGTGTTTTCAGCCTTTTGACATCAAGTTTGATGTTCTTTGAAACCCCAGAAAGTATACTGTAGGAAGTTAGCGCCCACCCTTCTCCTAGGAAAATGAGATATTTTAGAGAATATTAAAAAGGCAGAATATTTCCCCTGAAAGGGAGGCAGAAACTCTTCCCCCTGCCTTTGTCAATGGACCATTAAGTCTATTCTACATAACAAAGATCTGTCTCGTTCAGGCAGAACCACAGTAGGAATTGCCGAAAGCCCTTTCATTACATCATCACCCAGCAAGAGTCAACCAAGCTTGGGACTCAGGACAGCCTACAAAGTTAACCCTGCATGGCCCCAATGGGAGTCTGGCAACCAATCAGAATACAAGCTCAAATTCGAAGCCCAACCGAGGGTATAAATCTATCTCTATCTCTCACCCATGTGCTTTTTTTGCCCAGGACTTCAAACCACGTGGTCCTGCCCACCATTAAACCATGTTTGCAAGAAGTCTCCATGTCTTTCTCCCCACTTGGAACTGAACCCAGTTGGGCATTTCTTCCAACAATACAATTCAGTGATTGCAAATCAGAAAGAGTATAGAATTCAGGGATGAAGTTTTAATATTTCATTTATGCATCAGATATGAATAACAACAGCTATGTTCTAGTTGTCCTTCAATACAATACAATACAATACAATACAATACAATACAATACAATACAATAGTAGAGTTGGAAGGGACCTTGGAGGTCTTCTAGTCCAACCCCCTGCCTAGGCAGGAAACCCTATATCGTTTCAGACAGATGGCTATCCAACATCTTCTTAAAGACTTCCAGTGTTGGAGCATTCACAGCTTCTGAAGGCAAGTTGTTCCATTTATTAATTGTTCTAACTGTCAGGAAATTTCTCCTCAGTTCTAAGTTGCTTCTCTCCTTGATTAGTTTCCACCCATTGCTTCTTGTTCTACCCTCAGGTGCTTTGGAGAATAGTTTGACTCCCTCTTCTTTGTGGCAACCCCTGAGATATTGGAACACTGCTATCATGTCTCCCCTAGCCCTTCTTTCTCTTAAGCTAGACATACCCAGTTCCTGCAACCGTTCTTCATATGTTTTAGTCTCCAGTCCCCTAATCATCTTTGTTGCTCTTCAGCTTTGGAAGTAAACGGTATGTTGAATGCAAGGAAAGAGTTAAAATCATTGTATCATCACATAGAATAAATGTCTTTTCGGCATGTTGATATGAAGGTTGTGTTATTTGCAGTCACAAATGGGTTATACAATTCAGTTATGAAGATGTGGTACTTAATTTAAGTATCAAATAGGGGGGACCCATTTCTAATCTCTGTTCCAGATTTCTAAATTGTCCTTCAAGATTGGAGCCATAATCTATGTTCAAATGTAAGGAAAAAAACTGGAGATGATTGTATTATTACACTGAATAGAGGTATTTTCAGTGTTTTGATATCTAGGTTGCTGTTATCGGCAATCACACATACCAGTGGCAACCCCCTTATTGTTGCCAATAAAATGACACCAAGTTTCAACTCAACTTGAGTCATATTTATTTTTCTTTTTTCTTAAAAAAAAAACTTAATTGCCTTCACTCTGAAGCTCTCTAAACCTCTGACCTAAATCAGGTTTGTTTGTTTTTTTGCAACTTTAACACATGTAGACTTCAACTCCCAGAATTCCCCTGATGGGGGAATACTGGGAATTGAAGTCCGTACATTTTAAAGTTGCCAAAGTTGAAAAACATTGGCCTAAGCCAGTGATGGCTAACCTTTTTGTTGCCACGTGCCGAAAGCCACCCACACCCATAATGCATTGTGTGTGTGACACACATCCTTAGCCCCTCCCCCTGCACATGCGCGCATGAGCCCCCTGTGCTCTCCCACCCCTGTGCATGCGTCTGCACCCTTGTTTATGCCCCAATAGTTTTTAAGAAGATGTTGGACAACTATTTGTCTGATGGCGTGTAGGGTTTCCTGCCTAAGCAGGGGGTTGGACTAGAAGACCTCCAAGGTCCCTCTAAACTCCACTATTCTATGTTCTAAGCTTCTTCACCTTGGACTGGATGGTGGAAAATAGATTTCTATTTCTTGCAGGCAGCTGGTCATTTGCATTCTTTTAGAGCAGGGGGTCTCAACCTACCTAATGCCGCGACCCTTTAAGACAGTTCCTCACGTTGTGGTGACCCCCCAACCATAAAATTAGTTTTTGTTTTCCGTATTTTTTTCGAAAATTTGCGTTTTCCGATGGTCTTAGGTGACCCCTGTGAAAGGGTCATTCGACCCCCAAAGGGGTCCCGTCCCACAAGTTGAGAACCACTGTTTTAGAGAGTCATTGAGGCTACCCCTTCAAGGTCCCTTCCAACTCTGTTATTCTATTCTATTCTATTCTATTCTATTCTATTCTATTCCATCCCATCCCATCCCATCCCATCCCATCCCATCCCATTACATTACATTACATGTATTCTATTCTATGCTATGCTATGCTATTCTTTCTATCCTATCCTACTTTCCCAAATATTGGAAATCTCACATCTCTTCTGGCATCACTACACTGCAGTCTTTCAAGTCAACTGAATAATTTCAGTGACCTATTTATGCTCCGTTGATCAGGACATTCATTCACCCCGAATAGGTCGCTTGAAAACTGATAAGATAACCTTCCTATTTATTTACTTTTTTGTATCGATTCTGATTTCTATTAACTCCTGCATCTCTTGCATAGATATTGGCCTTAAATACCTGGACAATACCTTTTTAGCAAAGTTGGAGGTGAATCTAGCTGTTTTCTGCAGAGGGCTGAATATTCTAGGGATTTGAAATGCATCTAAAAAAAGGGAGCATCCCCCCTCCAAAAAAAGGGGGTCTTCCCTACAACAGATCTTACAACATCACTTCTTGGCAAATCACTCCTCAAGTAAATTCCTTACAAACTGGGATATTTTCATACTTCTTGTCCTAGCCAGGGGAGAGTCTCAATCAACCAGATCGTGATTGTTCCAAAGGTGTTTCCCCCCCCCCCAAAAAAAAAAGTCAACTGGGCTTTCTGGTTTTCCTTGAAAGCATTTTGCTTCTCATCCAAGAAGCTCCCATTGATCAGGATTCTGATAATTCTGACAATTGGTCAAAAAGGTTCTTATGTTGAAATGTGTCATGCTCCAGCATATAACTTTTATATACTGTTGTTGCTCTGTACCCCCATCTAGTGGCCACAGAGACAAATATCAAGAGCCTCGGTGGCGCGGTGGTTAGAGTGCTGTATTGCAGGCTACTTCTCGTAATCGCCTGCCTGCAATTTGGCAGTTCAAATCTCACCGGCTCAAGGTTGATTCAGTCTTCCATCCTTCCGAGGTGAGTAAAATGAGGACCCAGATTGTTGGGGGCAAGAGGCTGACTCTGTCAAACCGCTTAGAGAGGGCTGTAAAAACACTATACAGTGGTATATAAATCTAAGTGCTATTGCTATATTGTTTGAAGCTGACCAAACTCATTTACCCATCAGCACACACTCTCAAAACAAGTGCATGCTGGGAAGCCAAGCTCCATTTCCTTTAGCATTTGTAGAAGGCAGATGTACAAAGAAGAATCCATCTTCATCTGTGGCATGTGGACATCTAAGGACAAACCCACATCCCATATGCAGAGCATTGCTGGTGAGATTTAGATTGCTTGTATCGATTTACTATTATGTTCAGCGGTAACTCAATGGTTCTCATTGTATGTATCCTTATTTTCCCCAGTTTCACCCTATCCTGTTCTTTCAATAAGGCATTCAGATCTATGCACACCGTCCGTTTTTTAGAGGATAGGTAGGTTTAGTTACATGTCGAGCCGCACACAGATTAACGTGTAGTGAGGACAAAACAAAATGACAGAATTAAAGCTCAGGCCTTAACCAGACTTTAGGGTTGCGGAGATTTCCGTTAGAAACCACAAACATGTGATCGAAACCACAGAAATCACACAAGTATTTTTTTTAAATAACGTCTTCACTTATTTACTGTCTGCTGACTCCTTCTTATGTAACCAAGCGAAAGTAAGCAATCTGTAAATACTTGCTTCAAGTGGCATTCAGGGTTTTTCCAATCTTATGGGAGGACCTACCTGTCAGCGTTCCAAATATCATGCAGAATTAAATCATTGTCCAAAGCAAAGTTATCCTTAAAACTCCAGTTTAATAAGACAGACATGTTGGCATTATGCTGTGAAATTTCAACTCTAATGTACATCCTGTGGGTTCACCCAGTTGAAAGTTCATCATCTATCCCCACACCCCATAATTCATCACATGGTCCAATCTTCATCTTCCACACTGGCATGTACACCCCTCTTCTTCCGGCCAGGTGTCGAGGTGTGGAGACAAAAGACGACCTTGAGCTTCTAAGAAAATCCATAACAATACATTCCACAATCCTACTCCTTTCTATTCCCCCCTCCCAACTACTACACTCATGAAACAGCATAAGAATTTAATAAAAAGTGTGGCAGGCCAAAGATCCTAAAAGGAACAGAACTACAGGCCTGACACTACCTTTGCTCAAATTGTAAGAAGAAAAAAATCCAGTTTCAAGCCGGGAGGAAGAGACAGGAGCCAATGAATTTGGAGGCAAGCTGCAATGGGAAAGGAGGGCCTCCATTTATTTAGGAATCAGAAGCAAAGTGACTCAGCATCGGTTCGGGGACAGCTGATAGCCTGGTGTGGGGAGCAGAGTGATTTTTATACCATTGTACGATTGGGAAGCCTGGTGGAGTTATTTGATTCGCTTCGATTGTGTATTCTAATCGTCTCTATTTGGTTTTCTGGGTGGGGCTCAGGGTCAAGGCTAGCCGTGGGAAAGGTGGAGAATGTGACCTCTGTCTGGCTTCGTGTTTTCTGACTTAATCTGTTAGATACTTGCTCTAATTTCAGTGGTTTCCACCAAGGTCCACTGTTCTGGTGGGAACAGAGGTTTAATCCTATTGGTCGAAGGGTCTGACAGCTCCCTATAAAAAGGCTGCTGTCAGACTCAACCTTCGCTGGATTGTTCTCACTTGTTGCTGTTAATAAAGAGCTGTTGTTACCGTTAAGCCTGTATGTGCCTATCCGTTACCCAATCTAACATAATCCTGTCGATCTCAGTCTTATAATTGGGCTTACTTGAGATCATTCTGGTCGGAAGGCAGGGATTGCTTTAGCTTCTATGGATGGTTCTGCTTTGTCTTTTTTAGGAGCATGAAAATAGAGGAGGGGGGCAGGGGGGTTGCGGTTGCCGCTATTGCCAGTTCGCTCAGGGACACGCCCCGCAAGCGTGCTTGATGCGTGCTGCATGCGCAATGGAAAAAAATTGCTCTGCACATGCGCAGAAGGCAAAAACAAGATAGCAGCACCTATGGCACTGCCGAGAGAACCGGTTCCGGGGTGTGGCAGGAGTGGGTCACTGCTGCTCCCAGTGACCCAGGCTGCCAAATTACTACTGGTTTGGCTGAACTGGTCTGAACTGGTAGGAACCCAACTCTGAGGGGGGGGGGTGTCTTATGATTAATAATAACACTTTATTGTCAGTGCACAACAGATGTAAAATGAGATTGGTTCAGCTCCTTCAGTGCACACACACACACCACAACACAATACAACTCACAGTGAAGACAAAAAGTCCCCAACCCAATAAATAATATTAATAAACACACAGTCTTATTGCACCAGTGTGAACGTGTTACACGCTGCACCGGCCATGCAAGTCTATGTTATTACGTAGTTGTGATGTTATTTCGTATTCAGGAGTCTGGCAGCCTACAGATAAAAACTGTCTATGCTTCTATATCTTCTTCCAGATGGTAGGAGGGCAATCTAATCTATTTTAATCTATTCTTCCATTCCTCGCCATTCAGATGGAACTGAAGAAGCTTCTTGGATGAGAAGAGAAACATTTTCAAAGGGTGAAAAAAGTCCCAATGCCTTTTGGGAAAATTACCTTTGGGTCTTCTTCTCCTTGTTTCACAACTGGAAAATCGCAAAACTTTAACCAAGTGTGAGTCCCTCTTCAGAGTCTCCTTTCTATTAAACAAATACTTCTGTTTACGTTTTTGTTCCAACTGTTTTTTTTTTTTCCTCCTTCTTGACAGACAGTTTCCCTGCAGCTCACGGCTTGCTCTATTCGGTGTACTTTAATTTTGAACTTTAAGATTTTTTTTTTTTTTTAAAAAAAAACACAGTCCATTCAGAAGTGAATTCTCCGGGAAAATTGAGCTTTGTCATGGATGGAAGGTTGCTAAAATAATTGGTCACATATCTTGCATGAAACCTTTCAAAAGGAAGGCAAATGAGAAGGAAATGAAATTCATTTCATACTTCTTCAAGCACGCTAAAAGACTTTCTCGGCAAGTCCTTGGTAAAGTACCACTAGCTTATTGGAGATTCGTATAACTACCATCACATTGTGCCTTGTCACAATTTCATATAAGGGGTGACTGCCTGCTCTAATGTCAGGGTTCCAAATAGCATCCAAAATTAAATCAGAGTCGGAGGCAAAAGATTCCACAAAGTTCCAATTTATTAAGAGAGCCATGTTGGAACAGCTGAGAAAACCCGAATCTGGAAGCTTCCTGGTTTTCCCCACCCAGTTGAAAGTTCAAGATCTTGACCCCACCATACCCACAAGTCCATCACATGGTCCCATCTTCCACTGCCATGCTGTCAGTTCCACCCATCCAGTTCCGGTCAGGTGCAGAGGTGCATAGACAAAGGATGACCTTGGCTTTCTAGACAGAATGTTGTTATGGCTACATACCATCTAACTCCATACAATCCCCCCTCCCATTTTCCCACCATAGAAAATGCACAGTAAAATAATAGAAAGTGTGGCAGGCCAAAGATCCAAAGGAAAAGATGGCTGCAGGCCTGGCATCTGAACTCACAGTTCCTACCAAACTTCCTTTATAGGTTCTGATCAAAGCATATAACCTCCTGGATCAAAATGGACTGACATAAATAAAAATATTGGATGAATGAAGGTGAATATATATGTCCCAGGATAACTTTGCAGGATCCAATCTGGGTCGTTCACCGGGACCAGAGGTTTAGTGTTCAGAGCTTTCGGACTTGTGCTGGAGCCCTTCCTCGGGGAACTTGTTCTGACCCAGCTCCCCAAACACAACAAACCCTCTGAAGTGAAGTCAAAAGATGCCTTTATTAGGAGTGCCAGCAGTCGCTGTGTTTCCCAACGCAGGCTAACAAGTCCGTCCAGCTAGAAAATGAATGCCATATCTATTCATCTCCGCCCCCTGCCTTTTATCCCTAGAGCTAGGATGGGGTTCTGCTAGCAACAATGGCTCTTCCATCCCAAGGATCGGCCCATAGATTTCCACTGCTCTCCTCTCCTCTGCCTTCTGTGCATCCGCACATCAGGCACTGGACCCAGCTGTTGCTCCTCTTCCTCATCATCCACCTCCAGCCCTGGGGGCTGTTGACTCTCCATCTGACGGATGGCCCAGGCTCCACCTCTCTCTCTCTCTCTCTCTACCAGCCTTTATTCCCTCTTCCCCCTTGGAGCTCCCAGGTTGTCTTGCTGCTGATCCTAACTCCCATACCTCCTCCTTCTATGATTCAGCTGCTGGAGGGGCCAGCAGCCAACATAACTTCTCTCTAGCAGAGTGTGTGCTTTAGGTTATTCTGCGTGTAGGATTTATAGGGAGCCCGATTATGTGTTGCTTTTCAGTTGTTGATTAGGGTGTTGCAGGCTGGCTATTAACTTTTGGCTGTCATTTCTTGTGGTGCCAAGCCCTCAGCACCAAAATACTTGGTGGTAAACCTGTATTTCTGTTGGCACTGACGAGGGGCCCATTTCAACTGGCTTCAATCACTTCCCTGGCTGTTTTTGTACCTGCTCATCCAACAATCTTAGTACCCACAAAAATGAAAGTATACATAAGGCAATTTACCACCAGCTTATCAGGAACTTAGCAGGTGAGGGCTTGACAGCCAATGACTTCATAGCCCACCACCAATACCCCAGTCAACAACTGAAAAGCCACATAATCAGGAACCATATAAATACCACACAGAGATTAGCCCAGAAGCAATGTTGAGCCTTCAAGACCAGTAGTGTCAAATGCAAGGAACCAATAATGACACAAATATTTACTTACAGAGAGGCGCAGTGTTTTAAAGGCATCAGTGATGGCCTATCTTGTTCCAACTTTTTAAGTCCCAGCATTGCATGGCGGGGTGAGCTCCCGTCACTTGCCTCAGCTTCTGCCAACCTAGCAGTTTAAAGCATGCTGCCCCACAAGTAAATAAATAGCTATTATTATGTGTGAGAGACAGAGGGTGCAGACAGACCCTCATTAATAGTTCCTGGACTATATTATAGTGGAGTTCTTCACTTTGGCAAGATTGTGTCTATAGGTGTGAAGCCATAAAGAACTCAGCATGGGAATATCACAAATGTGTCATTCTTGGTTTTAGGCCTGATACGTAGTATTACATAATGACAGCCAGTATGGTAGGTTCCACCAAGGTCCTCAGATCCGGCGGGAAAATACTTGAAGCCGATTGGCCGAGCTGTTTGACAGCTCCCTAAAAAAGGGCTAGCTGTCAAATGGAGCAGTGCTGGATTGTACATAGTTGTCTTAATAAAGAGCTGTTGTTTCTCACTGAAGCCTGAGTCTGCCTCATCCATTTAACTGACCTAACACATAGCGACTGGTGAATTCTGGGAGTTGAAGTCCACACATGGTGTCTGAAGAATTCTGGGACTTAAAGTCCCCCCTATGATGTGATGGACTATAGGGAAGGGAGAAGGGGGTGTATTCCAGAGTTAAATAGCAAGAGAGATGAGTAGCCTCAGACCCATTGTCTTTTTCACTTCGTTGCTTTTGGTGCATCTTGATTGTTGTCTTAATGTTAGCTACTTAGAGAAGCATTGTGTGACAGGGAGGTGTGAGGAATATAGTAAGGAGGTGGTCTCCCAGAAGAGAAGGGCTGCATTCCAGAGGTGGAAGAGACAACTCAGCTCAGATATCATGTGTGAGAGAAAGAGGGTGAAGACCAGAAGTCGTATTCAGCAGGTTCTGACCAGTTCTGGAGAACAAGTAGTGGAAATTTTGAGTAGTTAAGAGAACCAGTAAATACCACCTCTGACTGGCGCCACCCCATCTATTCTCTGCCTCCTGAGTCCCAGCTGATAGGGAAGGAATGGGGATTTTGCAGTAACCTTCCCCTGGAGTGGAGAGGGAATGGAGATTTTACAGTAACCTTCCCCTGCCATGCCCACCAAGCCATGCCCCAGAACCAGCAGTAAACATTTTAAATTCCACCACTGGTGAAGTCAGCTCCTCCCTAGTAATTCACAGAGTATGTTGTTGATGCAGATATTAGAGTGTTCAATCTGGCAAGATTCTGTCTGCTGGTGTGAAACGATAAAGAACTTGGAAGAATGAATCACCATGTGTCACTCTTGATTTTGGGCCTGACAGTATTCCACTAAACAAGCACTGCTTTCCATTCATTGAAAATAACATTTTCTTTTTCCTTACAATGTCCCAGAACCATAAAATACTTGGGATCCCTCAATAAAACAAATGACTGTTGCAAGAAATGACTAGGGAAATAAATTTCAATAGTGGGTACCCAAAAGTAAGGGAATGAGAAATGCTGATAATATAATCAACATAAATGCATTTATGAAACCAGGGCAATTTTAATAAATGAATACTAAGCCAGTATAAAAAATAAAATTAAAATAGCATAGTGGAAAAAATGCATTCCGTAAAAAAAGAGAAGAAATGGGAATTCGTGGAATTGAAGCATATTTCTCAGTGTATATGTAAGCATTAAAAAAGAGTGAATATCTGTGGTTTTGTTTCTGTCCATTTCTTCACCAATTTTCACTTTTAAAAAATTGTCATGAAAATCTGCATTTTTTTTACACATTTGTCCAAATAATGTGAATTCTCAGGTGTATTTCATAAACACTTTTACAAGATATTTTCATCAAGAAGATTTTGCTTCATACATCTGTAAATTTTCCATCATCTAAGGTAAAGGTTCCCCTCACATGTATGTGCTAGTTGTTCCCAACTCTAGGGGGCGGTGCTCATCACTGTTTCAAAGCTGAAGAGCCAGGGCTGTCTGAAGATATCTCCGTGGTCATGTAGCTGGCATGACTAAATGCCGAAGGCGCAAAAGAGCACTGTTACCTTCCCACCACCTTGCATGTTTACATGCTTTAGACCTGCTAGGTTGGCAGAAGCTGGGACAAGTAACAGGAGCTCACTCCATTACATGATGCTAGGAATTCGAACCGCCAAACTGCCGACCTTTCTAGTCCACAAGCTTAGTGTCTTAGGCATCCCTTCCATCATATACATACGGGTAATTCTTGACTTTCTACCACAATAGAGCCCAAAACTACTGTGCTAAGTGAGACAGTTGTTAAGTGAATTTTACAGTTGTTAAATGAATAACACAATTGTTAATTGAACAAATCTCCCCCACTCTTGTTGTGTACACACACGCACAAACACACACACACACACGTGTGTGTGTGTGTGTGTGTGTTGTATTTGTGCTGATAAATAAATAAAGGGAGACTAGTATAGATCTATTTCAACCTATTTAGGTCTCATCAGCTAGCCATACCCTTACTGGGAATCGAACCAGGGCTGTATTGCATATTAGGCCGATGTAATACCCAGTAAGGGTATGGCTAGCTGATGAGACCTAAATAGGTTGAAATAGATCTACACTAGTCTCCCTTTATTTATTTATCAGCACAAATACAACACAAATATAAAAAGGCAACATTAAAAATAAAAATATGGTTTTCTGCCTGGATGGTCCTCTGAAATGAGCCGAAGGACAGAAAGGGGGAGTAGTGAACTCCCTCCCATATTTGGGCATGCCAGGGGTTGTAACACAAATACATATACATATACATATACATATACATACATACATATATACATAAATACATACATACATACATACATACATACATTTGGTGTATTCGGGTCTTTTCCCATGTAAGATTGAGGGTATCTTGGCGACGTTTCAATGAGGTCCCTATTGTCATCTTCTGGCTGGTGCCTTCGGCTTGTGCAAACAAAGAGTGATTGGAGCTGCCGGCTTTCTATAAATATTGGTGGCGGTGTGTGGAATGCTAGCTTTGTTGCTATAAATGGGTTGGTTGGCTGTGTTGTTACATCTTGATCAACTAATCAATATGTAACAACATAGCCAACCAAACCCGCTTACAGCAACAAAGCCAGCACTACACACACACACACACACACACCAATATTTAGTGAAAGAGGGCAGCTCCGATCACACTTTGCTCACACAAGCATGAAGCCGAAGGCACCAGCCTGAAGATGTCGAGTGGGACCTCGTTGAAACGTCACCAAGATACCGTCAATCTTACACGGGAAAAGACCCGAATACGCCAAGACCCGTGAAAATCTACGAATGTATGTATGTATGTATGTATGTATGTATGTATGTATGTATGTATACCCACACACATATATACACAAACACACATTAACCCCCACACACACATACACATGTGTTTAGGCTGCTTTGTCTGAAATATATATTTCTTTAGGAAGTGGGCATCCAAATTTCATTTTTCAATGTGTGCCAGTGTGTTCACACAAAAAAGTGACAATAAAAGTTATCTTATCAACAGGCACTTACAAATAAACAACATCTACATATCATTGAAAAGACAGTCAAAAAAAACCAAAAGGAAACAAAACCACAACACCTCCTCACCAGCAATCAACACCCAAACGAGTACCAAGACTAACCCTAGACCAAAAATCAAGAAGTAAACAATATCCCGATCAAGGAACTACCAACTCAGACAAACAAGCTAACAATTAAATAACCATCCAATCAAAAAACCACCAAGGTCACTCTCACCAACACTAACAGGGCAAGACAGTTTACTATTAGCACTGATGATCATTCCAAAAGGTGCTTTTTCAGGAGACAACCATACTTTCTTGTTTTTTCTTTGAAGATATTGTGCTTCTCATCCAAGAAGCTTCTTCAGCTCTGACAGGATAGTGGGGAAGTGAAGGATTTATGCTCTGTGCAGACAGCTGGTCATTTGTCTTCCTTTAGCGAGTCATTGAGAGCACTTGGAGGTTTCTCTTTGTCCTCAGGGTCACCTGAGTGGTGCAAATGATTCCTGTAGTCTGCAATTTTTTCCCCTAGAAATCCATTCCTCCTCCCACACCATTCAGAGGGTTTTCATCCAAAATTGTATAGTTAAAAGTCTGTAGAGATTCTCAGTCATCTAGGTCATGGTTGTCCCAAAGATGCTTTTTTCAGGAGGCAACTGGACGTCTTCAAAAAAACTCCCACAAGACAGTCCAGTTGCTTCCTGAAAAATCACCTTTGGGACAACTGTGACCTGGATGACTGAGAATCACTACAGACTTTTAGCACTGATGATGTTATCTAGTTCGGTAATGAAACGTCTGGAAGAAAAGAGCTAAACCCAAGAGCATGAAAGAGCATCTTCAATCCTGACCTACAAATAAAAAAAAAAGCTCCATTTTTATGGCCTTGCAATTCAGGGTTGAGTTGTGGCAAATGGATGGAACTGAGCATTTACTGGCTGGATGCCCTTCCCAATTCCTATGCAGAGTTCACAGCAGATACATTCTCATTACGCCCCAAGAGAGAAACATCTGCTGCTACCTAGGACTGAACTCTCAACCTTTTGAGTGGGAGGTGAGTGCCTTCCTCACTAGGCCACCACGCCGCTCAACCCCAACCTACAAATATTCTCTTCTAATGGGGGAGTCAGCTGCAGCTGTGTTTGTTTGTGTTTGTGTGTGTGTGTGTGTGTGTGCGTGTCCATCAGAAAGTGACAAGGAGATAAATATCAGCATCAAAGATGTGCCTTGAAGCAACTTGCATTAATTAAGATTCTATAGCTTGCAAACAATTATGACATAATTAAAGTGAGATTGCTCCTACAGTATACCAATAAGAAATGACTTTTAAGAACTGTGAGCAGTAGTATAATGGTACATCAGGAGTAAAGTGAGCAATATTTACTCATATTAACACTATTAAAATGGCCTTTTGAAGACAAAGTTGGGCTATTATTACACAGAGAAACACTCACATTTGAAGATATAAGAGCATCACTAATTAAATCTCTTTTCTTTCCCTCTTTTCCCTCCCGGTTTTACGTTTGGGGTGTTTGAAGGAATTCTGCTTTAACAGAATCTATTTTAATGGCCTGGAATTAGCTAGCTTCAGAGAGAAAACACTTAGCAGGCAGTGGGTATCTGCGGGAGGAACTTTATTAGTAGTAGTATTTTAAAGGTCATGAAGTTGCATTTAAGACCTTTTACTGGCACCAAAACACAGGCTCCAGAGTCCTTTAATATTTTGCATCCTGCAAAATTGCAAAGAGGAACTAAACTGTTCTCATTAGGGTTTTTTTTGTTAACTTGTTTCTCCATATATGAAAAAGAGTTTGAGACTCTAGAAAGAGTGCAGAGAAGAGGGAATTGTAGCCTAAAATATAAGAAGAATGGTTGCAGGAATTGGGTATGTATAATTTAATCACCCTGCCAACAAAAGTGCATATAGTCAAGGCGATGGTTTTCCCAGTTGCAATGGATGGCTGTGAAGGTTGGACCATAAGAAAGGTTGAGTGCCAAAGAATGGAGGCCTTTGAACAATGGTGCTGGAGAAGACTCCTGCGAGTCCCTTGGACTGCAAGGCGATCCAACCGGTCAGTCTAGAGGAGATCAACCCTGACTGCTCTTTAGAAGGCCAGATCCTGAAGAGGAAACTCAAAGACTTTGGCCACCTGATGAGAAGGAAGGATTCACTGGAGAAGAGCCTCATGCTGGGAAAGATGGAGGGCAAAAGAAGAAGGGGATGACAGAGAATGAAGTGGCTGGATGGAGTCACCAAAGCAGTAAATGGACTTCAGAGAATGGTAAAGGACAGAAAGACCTGGAGGAAAGTTGTCCATGGGGTCACGATGGGTCGGACAAGTCTTCACAACTAATAACAACACGTTTAATGAAAAAAAGGACTAGGGGTGACATGATAGCATCTTCCAATATTTGAGGAATTCCTACAAAGATAAAGGGGACACCCTATTTTCCAAAGCACCTGAAGGCCAGACAAGGAATAATGGATGGAAACTGATCGAGATTCAATGTAGAAATAAAGAGAAATTTTCTGACAGTGAGAACAATCAACCCATGGAACAAAAGCTGCCTTCGGAAGTTGTGGGAGCTTCATCCCTGGAAGCTTTCAAGAAGAGACTGGACTGCCATCTGTCAGAATTGTGTAGGGTCTCCTGCTTGGGTGGTGGGGTTGGACTAGATGACCTACAAGAGTGTAATTACCAGTCCTTCCCTCCATCTCCCTTCGCACAAAACTACTATGTTTATTAGTATTGAGATTGTGTTCATCTTTCCCAACTGCTATACGACGTTGGTGAGATATGTGGATTTTCTAAGCAGTCTCCCTTCCCGGAATTAACCTGATCAAAATCAGCTTAAACTGATTACTGTAGGATTCGGTTGCCCTAGGCATTTCAGATGATCCATTACCCATGAACCGGGCCTGGGATTCCAAAATGTGTGCCTTCCTGTTTGCCAAGTTCTATTGTGACAATTCTTCATTCTCCTTCAGAAAAGATGAGACAAACAAATTAAACAAAGGTGAAGCAAATTAAGGCAAATTATACAAACAGAAGCTCAGTGAAGGCAAGTTAAATTAATTAAGAGGAATTAATCTATTCCAAATCTGAGGAGAAGTTACCACCAGATAGGAATACAAATTCAAACACTCATTAAAGGCACCAAATGCCGAAATCTGATTCATGATGGGAACAACAGTCACAGTCATTTCTAATAGATTAATTGCTTTGCGTAGTATTTGATGATGAAGTTTTGAGAGCCAGTTTGGTCTAGTGGTTGAGGCAACAGGCTACAAAGCAGGAGGCCACGGGTTCTAGCCCCACCTTAGGCATGAAAACTGGTTGGGTGACTTTGGGCCAATAACCAGGAGACTGTGAGTTCTAGTCCTGCCTAAGGACTGAAAGCCAGCTAGGTGACTTTGGGCCAATCACCAGGAGACTGTGAGTTCTAATCCTGCCTTAGGCATGAAAGCTGGCTGGGTGCCAACATGGGAATCTCCAATTACTTTTACACACTGATCTGCCTTAACAGAAACAGAATAACAGAGTTGGAAGGGACCTTAGAGGGCTTCTAGTCCAACTGGGCATGTCTACTTTAATTAAAAGAAGGACTAGGGGAGACATCATAGCAGTGTTTCAATATCTCAGGGGTTGCCACAAAGAAGTGGGAGTCAAAGCACCTGAATGTAGAAGAAGAAGCAATGGGTGGAAACTCATCAAGGAGAGAAGCAACTTAGAATTAAGGAGAAATTTCCTGACAGTGAGAACAATTAATGAATGGAACAACTTGCCTTCAGAAGCTGTGAATGCTCCAACACTGGACGTTTTTAAGATGTTGGATAACCATTTGTCTGGTGTAGGGTTTCCTGCCTAAGCAGGGGTTTGGACTAGAAGACCTCCAAAGTCCCTTCCAGCTCTGTTATTCTATTCTATTCTATTCTATTCTATTCTATTCTATTCTATTCTATTCTATTCTATTCTATTCTATTCTATTCTACTCTACTCTACTCTACTCTACTCTACTCTACTCTACTCTACTCTACTCTACTCTATTCTATTCTATTCTATTCTATTCTATTCCCCTTCTCAGGCAGGAAACCCTATACCATTTCAGAGAAATGTTTGCCCAATCTCTTCTTAAAAACTTCCATTGTTGGAGCATCCACAATTTTTTGGAGGCAATTCATTAATTGTCCTCACTGTTAGGAAATTTCTTCTTAGTTCTCGGTTGCTTGTCTCCTTGATTAGTTGCCAGCTATTGCTTCTTGTCTAGGTGCTTTGCAGAATAGTCAACCCCCTCTTCTGTGTGACAGCCCCTCAAATATGGTATTACTGCTATCATGTCAAACTTAGTCCTTATTTTTTTTTCAAACTAGACATACCCAGTTCCTGCAACCGTTCTTCATATGTTTTATCCTTCAGTGACCTAATCATCCTTGTTGCTCTTTTCTGCACTTTTTCTATCATCCAGAGAAGAGCAACAAGACAAAAATGTGGATGTTAATTGGTAATATTTATGTCACAGTTAAAATAAAATACATATTGACCATAGATCCCATCCACCTGCTTCACGCGGGAGTCTAGTTTAAAGCATTTCTACCATAGGTGGACTATAGGTGGTGTGATCTGTGTCTGGGAAGAGGTTCTTATCATCTGTTGGGATCATGAATGTTATTCAATTTTCCTGATTATTACTGCCATTAGTTAATGCACCCTAAAATTACGGCATCTTTCTGCAATCATATCCTGCTGTTGAGTCATACTGGGTGAGCAGTCAATGACAGTTCCAAATATTCACAAGTATGATTGCGAAGCCAAGTATTGGCAATCAAGTTAGGCCTTTGATTTCTAATTTCTAAAGGGAAGAGATTTGCATTTGTCGTCGCTAAATTTTATTCCACAATTTTCAGCCGTTTCTTTGGCTTGCTAAAAAAAATCACAGTGATGAGTTATTTCTCTCTTCGAGAGCATTAGCTATTCTATTCACCTTACAGCAACTTATGTATCATTCGGGGTTCCATTGTCAAGCAAACTTTCTTTTTTTTAATTATTTGGTAATAACCATCGGCGTACCTATGATTACAGGGACTCTGAGTTTCAGCCATCTATTTAGTGACTCTTCTGAAGTCATAATGGTACTCAAAGAAGGGACTCATGACCATTTTTCATAGCTGAGGTGGCGCGGTGGTTAGAGTGTCGTACTGCAGGCTACTTCAAATAGCTGCTAGCTGCAGTTTGGCAGTTCAGCAGTTCAAATCTCACCAGCTCAAGGTTGACTCAGCCTCCCATCTTTCCAAGGTGGGTAGAATGAGGACCCAGATTGTTGGGGGCATGAGGCTGACTCTAAACCAGTGTTTCTCAAACTTGGCGACTTTAAGTCCTGTGGACTTCAACTCCCAGAATCCCCCAGCCAGCATAGCTGGCTGGGGAATTCTGGGAGTTGAAGTCCACAGGACTTAAAGTCGCCAAGTTTGAGAAACACTGCTCTAAACCGTTTAGAGAGGGCTGTAAAAGCACTATGAAGCGGTATATACCATATTTTTTGAACTATAAGATGCGCTGGTGTATAAGATGCACCAAGACTTCGAAGAGGTATGTAAGGGGAAAAAAAAGGTTTTGTCCCCTCCAGGTGCCAGGAGCACTCTGCAGGCTCCAACAGGGTTGGGGGAAGGCAAAAATGCCCTTGTTTTGAAAAAAAAAAACAGGCCTGTTTTCCGCCCATTCTTTGCAACAATGGGGGCATTTTTTGCCTTTTCCCAGCTCTGCTGAAGCCTGCAGAGTGATTCTAGAGGCTGGAGGAAGGCAAAAGTCCCTCCGTTTTTGCAAAAAATGGCTGGAAAATGAGCTGGGTTTTTTGCCTGTTTTTCACAAAAATGGGATGCGGGGCGAGGCTTCGGGAAGCCAAAAATGTCTGTATTCAGTTTATAAGACACACCAACATTTCCACGCTCTTTGGGGGGGGGGGATGTTTCATCTTATACTCCAAAAAATACAGTAAAGTCTAAGTGCTATTGCTATTTTCACACTTATGGCCATTGCAGCTTTCCCATGGTCACATGACCAACAGTCTGATGCTTAGAAAATATAAACCAAATTGTATTTATGAAGGGTGCAGTGACCCATCCTATCCTATCCTATCCTATCCTATCCTATCCTATTGCAATAGCACTTAGCAATAGCTCTTAGACTTATATACTGCCTCACACTGCCTTACAGCCACTGTAAGTGATTTACAGAGTCAAATCTTGCTGCCAGCAATCTGAGTCCTCATTTTACTGACCTCGGAAGGATGAGCCAACTTGGAGCCCAGTGAGTTTCGAACTGCCGAACTGCCGGAAGGTGGCAGTCAGCAGAAGTAGCTTGCATTTTAACCACTCTGCCACCACCAAAACAATACTCCAGTCAAGGAGCTTTCAATAATAGGCTAATGAAGGAACCCCTAAGTGCACTCCTACCAACATGAATAGGCCAAGCCACGGTTCGGATTGGTTCACTCAAACCAGTAGTGGAAGTCGCAAAGAGGCATTGACTGAACAAGGTCCCGATGTCCTCCTGGTGGACTTGTTCTATCTGCCTAAGCTTGACTTCAGATGAGCTTTGAGAGTCTAAGTGAGATCTCTGGGCTGAAATAAACCTTGGCAACAGCCTCTATTTTCTGAACTTGCCATGATTAACCTGGATGTCCCAAATGTGCTTTTTTTTCGAAAAGAGAACTGGACTTTCTTGTTCTTCTCTCCCCCCCCCCCCTTTTGAAAATGTTTCACTTCTCAAGTTTTCAAAAGGAAAAAGAAAGGAAGGAAGGAAGGAAGAGAAAGAAAGAAAGAAGGAAGGAAGGAAGGAAGGAAGGAAGGAAAGAAAGAAAGAAAGAAAGAAAGAAAGAAAGATTCTCAAAAGGTATCTTGCCCCTGAACATGGAAGTTCCATTTTAGCAAACCAGCTGGGAATGTTAAAACCGCTGGCCAAGCGTTAATACTATTAGATAGATCTATTTGGAACATCTGTCTTTTTAAAAAAAATATCTCCCCTATCTTGACATCAGGAAGAGCAAGCGGGAGCATTCAAACAAGGCCAGCCTTGGCGTAATACGAGGCTATGGATGGATCTTCCCTTCCGATCGAGATAAATAAATGCAAAGGCTATGGAGAGAGACGCAACTCAACCCCAACCACCGATCTAGAGACTTCTCCCTAGCCACAGAAATGCTTCCTTCAGGATGCCAAGAGGCTTTCGGCTCCAAAAGGACATTTATTCAGTCAGCACTCCAGGGATGCTCATCCTGGAGAGAGAAAAAAAGGGGGTTCGCGGGCCCCGAAGGGAAACCCCAGGGTGGCTGGCCACTAGCAGGGAAATGGAGCGCCCTACAGATGAGACCTGGAGCCCAAATCAAGGCCCCTACCGCTGGAAGGGAAAGCAAAAGCAGGGCTCCCCCAAAGTGGGAATTGTGTCTTTAGGCGCTTCGCTCCTCTTTTAGGTGACCCACCTACCTACCCGACCCACCTCCACGAGTCAGGCGGGTGGGAGGTAGAAAAAAAGAAAGTCCAGTTGCCTTTTGGGGAAAATAAAGCATATTTGGGACAACCTGGATGATTGAGAATTTCCATAGATGACCTTCACTGATGATTGCTATTCATAGGTGATTCTCTCACTCACTTTATCTCTTTTTTCCCCTCTCTAGCTCTACACCATGATATTTCACAATGAATAAATAGCATTTTGAAACGGCCACAGAAAACATCCAGTGATACAGCTATTGATTGCAACATGCTTACAGATGCCAAACACTGTAGTGTTTCCTGGTCCGCCTTAAAAAAAACACCCTTTGTAGAATAAAGATAAACATTTAAATGGATTTTTGACTAAGTAAATTAGAGGCTTGCGGCTGTTTTCCTTTTTAAGATTCCATGCAGCTACCTGAGTTGGTCCTTCTGTCTGAGAAGAGGAGCAGAATAAATACATAATAAAATTATCTAACGCCTAGAGACACAAATGGACACTTCCACAATATTACAGAATAAGCACAGATGGACATTCCATTTGTATCTGCTAAATGAATAGCAAATTCCCCAGAATTAAAAAAAAACAACACAAAGTTAAGAACAAAGGCATTAACATTCTCCTTAATAAATGAGCGCTAAAATACACATAGTCAGAATCCAAGTGTCAAATCTGAAGCAAACCTGGCTGAAGCCATCCTCATAGTTGACACGGACTCTGAGAAGGGGAGGGGCAATAACTAGGCTGGCTAAATAGTCAAAACATAAAGTTTTCTCGTGGGAACCAAGGTCATCCCAACAGGTCGCAGTTGAAGGAGGAGAGGAATAACCTAGCAGCCTGCCAACTACTTTCATTGAACAATGTGACCGGTGACATCTGGGGAGGGAAATATTTGCTCTTTTAATTAGGGGGAAAACCATGGGAACTTTTAGAGTTGGTTTTCACTAGCTGTGCCAACAAGATGTATCCAGGGGTGGGATTCAGCTGGTTCGGACTGGTTCAGATGAACTGGAGGCTAATTTTACATCTGGTTTGCTGAACCGGTAGTTGCAAGGATTGGCTGGCCCCGCCCACCATGCCCCTCCCCTCCCAGGAGTCTCCACATGGCCCTTTTTTTTCAATGTCAGGTACGTGCAGGGCCCAGGTGGAGGCTTTGGAAGGGTGAAAACCGGGCCTCTTGGAAGTTCTGGATGTCCAGAAATGGGCCTATTTCCAGCCTCCAGAGGGCCTCTGAAGCCTGGGGAAGGCCTCGCCCTCCCGGAGGCTTTCCTCGACCCTGGGGAAGGCGAAAAACAGGCCTCCTAAAGTCCAGAAATGAGCCCATTTCCAGGCTCTGGGGGGCCTCCGGAGTCCAAGAGCAGCCATTTTCGCCCTCCCAGAGGCTCAAAGAAAGCCTCCGGAGCCTGGAGAGATGAAAACACACCCTCCCCCACTCTCCCGCCCACCAGTGGTGGGTTCTGGATCCTGTTGCAACCAGTACGGTGCAACAGGGCCCGGCGTCCACCACATGAATGCATGCAAGCGCACACTCATGAGTGCAGCATGTGCACATGTGCATAGCAGCACAGATGTGCATAGTATGTGCACATGTGCATAGCATGTACAAACACGTGCAGCATGTGCACATGTGCATATCATGTGCAAACAGATGCAGCATGTGCACACATGCACATCATGTGCATGTGTACTTACTGTCTGCAGCACTCTGTGAAGCCTCCGCGATGCTCCAGCTGCTCAGTAGAGCGCCGTGCAGGCACCGTACGGTCCATGTGCATGCGCATAAGGCCCGAAGAGCTCAAATACAGGTAAGGACGGCAGGTGGGCCCTCAGGAGCACCGTACCAGAACAGTAACCGGTTCTCCCGGCAGGCACTGGTATGCCCGTAGTGAGGCGTACCGGTAGTAACCCACCACTGCCACCCACCTTCTCCCATGACTTCTCCTCCTCCATGGTGCAGGAGGCTCTGTAGGCCACGTCCATCCTAGCCATGCCCACCCAGCAACTGGGCGGAGAACCAGTTGCTTACATTTTTGAATCCCACCCCAGGATGTATCCAATAAATCCAATGTTCTTTGAAAAATCTACCTGCCTTGGAGTTCTGTTTTTAGTGTGTGTGTTACTCGGAACACTGAGACCAAGATTCTGTAACTTTTTTTCCTTTCTCTTGCAATAGACCTAACTTAAGGCTATATTATGAGAATTTGTCTTTTCTGGTTGGGAGCTGATCTTATGTCCATGGAGATCATAACCCAATGCAAATTAAAATGGAGAGGCCAAAAAAGAAGAAAAAAAGATGGATGATGAAGTCAAATATTGTAAATGAAATAGAATACACTCAAATGCTGGAGAAAGAATTAACACTGTTTTTTTTTAAAAGGAGATTCTCAATTATCCAGGTCATGGTTGTCCCGAAGGGGCTTTTTTCAAGAGGCTTTTTTCCTTGAAGACTTTTCGCCTCTCATCCAAGAAGCTTCTTCAGTTGTGGGGCTGTAATGTACCACCATGACAAAGTGAATCACACACTCTCTCTCTCTCTCTCTCTCTCTCTCTCTCTCTCTCTCTCTCTCTCTCTCTCTCTCTCTCTCTCTCTCTCTCTCTCTCTCTCTCTCTCTCTCTCTCTCTCTCTCCCCAACAATTCAATCAAAAAGGAGAACTATGCTTTTGAGTACTCGTTGTTGTGGCCCGTCAGTGGAGCTGGCGCAGATTCAGAGAGTGAGGAGGTTGGGGAGGAACCTGGGCCAGTCCTGGAGTCTGGGGAAGGCTCGGAAGAGGGCTCTGTGTCGGAGGCAGAGAGGGGACCAGAGGCGTATGCCAGTTATCAGCTGCCTTCAGAGTCAGACATCAGTGAGGCAGAAGAACAGCTGGAGCCTGTTCCCAGTGTGTGCATGTGCAGAGCTCCCAGTAGAAGGGAACAATTAAGGAACAGAGGTCAACTCAGGAGTAAAGGCACAAGGGGATGCTGAATGGCCCCTTCCATAGGGAATAATTGGAACAAAAGGGGAGTGGTGTTTGCAGGAGACAGTTAGTTAGTGTGAAGATTTGCTTATCTGGGAGACTCCTTGCCAAGCATTTCCTTGTACAGTGTTGTGTCTGGAAGCGATTGACCTGGCAACTGTCCAAGGACTCATAAGGTCTGTGTTTGCAATTCACCCTTGAAAGACTGTTTGCATGGACTTTGCTGGATGTGAATGAGAGGAATTCACATTAGGCAAATAAAAAGGGGCTGTTTTCAGGACAAGGAGTCTGTTTCGTGATTGGGTGAAGACTTGGTCAGAACCCTCGTGAAGCTCCATTCATGAGAGTGGAAGGCACACATGGCCACTGCCTGCATCAATGGGCCTGGGCACTTGCACGCATGTTCTGACACCCACATGCCCCCACATGTTCTAGTCCAACCCCTTCTACAAGTAGGAGACCCTATACCATTTCAGACAAATGACTGTCCAGACCTCCCCTCCAACTCTGTTCTTCTGTTAAAGGAAGCTATCAGCATCTTGAATAACACCAAGAAGCACACTGGTGGGAGGTGCACTTTGCAGAGCAGTGATGTCACGTTTGCTGAAAAAAGACGACACCATGAACTGCTCTCACCGCTACTTTCTGCACCAGCTGAAGTTTGCAAATATTTTTCAAGGCCAGCCCCATGGAGGATGTGTTGCAATAGTATCATCTGGAGCAGTGGTGAAATTCAAAGTGTTTTACTACTGGTTCTGTGGGCGTGGCTTGGTGAGCATGATGTGGCTTGGTGGGCATGGCAGGGGAAGGATACTATAAAATCCCCATTCTCTCCCCCACACACTCTAGGGGAAGGATACTGCAAAATCTCCATTCCTTCCCCACTCCAGGGGAGGGATACTACAAAATCTCCATTCCCTTCCCACTCCAGGGGAGGGATACTGCAAAATCCCCATTCCCTCCCCACTCCAGGGGAAGGATACTGCAAAGTCTCCATTCCCTCCCCACTCAAGGAGAAGGATACTGCAAAGTCTCCATTCCCTCCCCACTCAAGGAGAAGGATACTGCAAAGTCTCCATTCCCTCCCCACTCCAGGGGAAGGATACTGCAAAGTCTCCATTCCCTCCCCACTCCAGGGGAAGGATACTGCAAAATCTCCATTCCCTTCCCACTCCAGGGGAAGGATACTGCAAAATCCCCATTCCCTCCCCACTCCAGGGGAAGGATACTGCAAAGTCTCCATTCCCTTTCCACTCCAGGGGAAGGATACTGCAAAATCTCCATTCCCTTCCCACTCCAGGGGAAGGATACTGCAAAATCCCCATTCCCTCCCCACTCCAGGGGAAAGATACTGTAAAATCCCCATTCTCTCCCCACTCCAGGGGAAGGATACTGCAAAGTCTCCATTCCCTCCCCACTCCAGGGGAAGGATACTGTAAAATCTCCATTCCCTCCCCACTCAAGGAGAAGGATACTGCAAAGTCTCCATTCCCTCCCCACTCCAGGGGAAGGATACTGCAAAGTCTCCATTCCCTCCCCACTCCAGGGGAAGGATACTGCAAAGTCTCCATTCCCTTCCCACTCCAGGGGAAGGATACTGCAAAATCTCCATTCCCTTCCCACTCCAGGGGAAGGATACTGCAAAATCCCCATTCCCTCCCCACTCCAGGGGAAAGATACTGTAAAATCCCCATTCTCTCCCCACTCCAGGGGAAGGATACTGCAAAGTCTCCATTCCCTCCCCACTCCAGGGGAAGGATACTGTAAAATCTCCATTCCCTCCCCACTCAAGGAGAAGGATACTGCAAAATCTCCATTCCCTTCCCACTCCAGGGGAAGGATACTGCAAAATCCCCATTCCCTCCCCACTCCAGGGGAAAGATACTGTAAAATCCCCATTCTCTCCCCACTCCAGGGGAAGGATACTGCAAAGTCTCCATTCCCTCCCCACTCCAGGGGAAGGATACTGTAAAATCTCCATTCCCTCCCCACTCAAGGAGAAGGATACTGCAAAGTCTCCATTCCCTCCCCACTCCAGGGGAAGGATACTGCAAAGTCTCCATTCCCTCCCCACTCCAGGGGAAGGATACTGCAAAGTCTCCATTCCCTTCCCACTCCAGGGGAAGGATACTGCAAAATCTCCATTCCCTTCCCACTCCAGGGGAAGGATACTGCAAAATCCCCATTCCCTCCCCACTCCAGGGGAAAGATACTGTAAAATCCCCATTCTCTCCCCACTCCAGGGGAAGGATACTGCAAAGTCTCCATTCCCTCCCCACTCCAGGGGAAGGATACTGTAAAATCTCCATTCCCTCCCCACTCAAGGAGAAGGATACTGCAAAGTCTCCATTCCCTCCCCACTCCAGGGGAAGGATACTGCAAAGTCTCCATTCCCTCCCCACTCCAGGGGAAGGATACTGTAAAATCTCCATTCCCTCCCCACTCAAGGAGAAGGATACTGCAAAGTCTCCATTCCCTCCCCACTCCAGGGGAAGGATACTGCAAAGTCTCCATTCCCTCCCCACTCCAGGGGAAGGATACTGCAAAGTCTCCATTCCCTCCCCACTCCAGGGGAAGGATACTGTAATATCTCCATTCCCTCCCCACTCCAGGGGAAGGATACTGCAAAATACCAATTTCCTCCTGATCAGCTGGGAGTCAGGAGGCAGAGAATAGATTGGGGCGGGGCCGGCCACAGGTAGTATTTATCAGTTCTCCGAAGTACTCAAAATTTCTGCTACCGATTCTCCAGAACCTGTCAGAATCTGCTAGACTTCACCCCTGATCTGTGGGCCACGAAGCCAAATGGATTGCAAAGAGATCCAACATAGAACCGAGGAGAAATTTCCTTGCACTGAAAACAATAAACCAGTGGAACTGCTTGTCACCAGAAGTTGTGGGTGCTCCATCACTGGAGGTTTTAAAGAAGAGATTAGACAGCCATTTGTCTGGAATGTTACAGGGCTGTGATGGCGAACCTATGATATGCGTGCCACAGGTGGCACACAGAAGCCTCTCTGCAGGCACGTCAGCCATTGCCCCAACCCAGCTCCAACATGCATGCTCCTGTGCCTCCCACCAGCCAGGTGGCCTTCAGATCTCTGCTGCACATGTACGGAGGGCATTTGCATTGTATTTTGGGGGTTTGCGCACATGTGCATGCCCCCTGCACCCCGTTTTGGGCCTCAAAGTCCACATGCACCAATCTGGAAGCCAAAACGGAGCACAGGATGGGGCGGGCAACCTCCCCCACACCCTAGTTTGGGCCTGAAAAGCCTCCTGCATCAACCTGGAAGCAAAAAAATGGGCAAGGGGGGGCAGGGCAGGGCGCATGCATGGTTGTTCTCATTGCCTGTTGGGGTTTCGTGTGTGCATTTGCACTCTCACATTTTGGGCATTCTGCACCAAAAAGGTTAGCCATCACTGGTATAGGTTCTCCTGCTTGAGCAGGGGGTTGGACTAGAAGACCTCCAAGGCCCCTTCCAGCTCTATTAGTCTACGTTCTAGTTTCCAGATAAGAATCTAAAAAGCAGCTCTTTCTCCCAACTGCAGATGACAGTCAAATGTCCTGATGTCTTGAACATCTGGTTCTCCACAAACACACACTTATCTATTTCCACCACAGAAGGTTTTCTCTTCATAATATAGTTATGAACTCATATTGAAATATAGGAGGTGTTTTAATTGCGAGTACTGTATCAATCATTTGAATCTCATTTAAATAATGGTGATGAACGCGAGGCCTCAAGTAGGCTGATGAAACTAGGCACGAATTCACATTTCTGTTGGGTATTTCTTGGAAGAAATACAAAAGAAAATAGGCAAAGGTTCCCCTCGCACATATGTGCTAGTCATTTCCGACTCTAGGGGGCAATGCTCATCTCCGTTTCAAAGCTGAAGAGCCAGTGCTGTCCAAAGATGTCTCTGTGACCATTATGACTAAATGCCAACGGCGCACAGAACGCTGTTACCTTCCTACCAAAAGTGGTCCCCATTTTTCTACTTGCATTTTTTACGTGCTTTCGAACTGCTAGATTGGCAGAAGCTGGGACAAGTAACGGGAGCTCACTGATTCGAACCATCGAACTGCCGACCTCTCTGATCGACAAGTTCAGCGTCTTACCCACTGAGTCACCGTGTCCACTAAAAAGAAAATGCATGTCTTATTCTCTTCTTTCCATCCCATTTCAAGGCACGCTGAACTGCCCAGCTGTTAAGACACGGGATTGTTTAAAATCCCTCGATGGCATAGTAAGACTTAGAAATGTCGAGGCTTAATCAGAAGACAAGATGACAGAGGATGCAGAGAAATAGCTTTCTAATACCTGCAAAAATAGGTGAATCCCATTAAAGGAGAAACAGTATCAGCTGCTGTTCCTTAATTGAGTAGTGAAAGTGAGTTAACAGGCGCATGATGTAGTATAAATTAAAATGCCATGAAATCCTGATTATAGAAAAGTTCCGTCTAAATAAAAGGGAGCACCAATCATCGTATCCTAGTCAAAGTTGTCTTTTAGATAATTCCATTTTGCCCATCAATGGAGCAGGGAATATATATATATATTCAATCTCTCTCTCTCTTTCTCTCTCTGTGTCTCTGTCTCTGTGTCTCTGTCTTTCCCTCTGTCTGCCTCTCTGTCTGTCTCTCTCTCTTTCTCTCTCTTTCTCTCTCTTTCTCTCTCTCTCTCTCTCTCTCTCTCTCTCTCTCTCTCTCTCTCTCTCTGTGTGTGTGTGTGTGTGTCTTTCTCTGCATGTCTCTCTTTCTCTCTTTCTCTGTTCATATGTGTTTGTCTCTCTCTCTCTCTACCTCTCAAACCTGACCATCACCAAGTAGAATTCACTTTGAGGAAAAGATGCGAACCTGCCCAATAGAACAATAACTGAATAGCATAGTTGGAATGGACCTTGGAAGTCTTCTAGGGAAACCCTCTGCTCAAGCAGGAGACTCTATATTATTCTGGACAAGTGGCCATCCAATCTCTTCTTGAAAATTCCCAGTGTTGGAGCACCTACAATTTCTGGAGGCAAGCTGTTCCACTGATTAATTGTTCTCACTTCAGAAAATTTCTCTCCAGTTCTAGGTTGGATCTCTCATTGATAAACTTCCATCCATGGATTCTTGTTCTGCCTTCAGGTGCTTTGGAGAACAGTTTGACTCCTTTTTCTTTGTGGCAATGCCTGAGATATTGGAACCTGGCTATCATGTCACTTCTAGTCCTTCTTTTCATTAAACTAGACATATCCAGTTCCTGCAACCATTCTTCATATGTTTTAGCCTTCAAACCCCTAATTATCTTTGCTGCTTTTCTCTTCACTCTCTCCAAAGTCTCAATATCAGTGTACCTACAAAGAACAACGTAATATAAACATAAGATACCAACTGGAGAAGGTAGTGAAAAAGATGAGAAGGATAATAATAATGATATAGCTCTAATATGTGGGTAAATGTCCTTAGACATAAGACAATACTGTGGTGATTAGGTGTTCAGCAGAGTGATGGTTGTTGTTGTTAGTTGTGAAGTTGTGTATGACCCATCACGACCCCATGGACCATGTTCCTCCAGGCCTTCCTGTCCTCTCCCATCCTCTAGAGTCCATTTAAGCTCAGGCCGACTGCTTTGGTGACTCCATCCAGCCACCTCCTTCTCTGTTGTCCCCTTCTTCTTCTTTTGCCCTCCATCGTTCCCAGCATGAGGCTCTTCTCCAGGGAGTCTTTCTTCCTTCTCATCAGGTGGCCAAAGGATTTGAGTTTCCTCTTCAGGATCTGGCCTTCTAAAGAGCAGCCAGGGTTGATCTCCTCTAGGACTGCCCGGTTGGATGGCCTTGCAGTCCAAGGGACTCAATGCAGGAGTCTTCTCCAGCACCAGAGTTCAAAGGCCTCCATTCTTTGGCGCTCAGCTTTTCTTATGGTCCAACCTTCACAACCATCCATTGCAACTGGGAAAACAAGAGACTTGACTGTACACAGTTTTGTTGCCAGAGTGATGTCTCATCTTTTTAGTATGCTGTCTAGATTTGCCATAGCTTTCCTCCTCAGGAGCAAGCGCCTTTTAATTTCTTGGCTGCAGTCCCCATCTATGGTGATCTTGGAGCCCAGGAAAATAAAATCAGTCACGACCTCCATTTCTTCCCCATCTATTTGCCTGGAATTGAGAGGGCCGGATCTTAGTTTTCTTAATGTTGAGTTTCAAGCCAACTTTTGCACTCTCCTCCTTCACCCGTATCAAGAGGGTCTTTAGTTCCTCTTCGCTTTCTGCCATTAGACTGGTATTATCTGCATATCTGAGGTTGTTGGTATTTCTCCCAGCAATCTTAATTCCAACTTTTGATTCATCTAGCCCTGCCTTTCTCATGATGTGCTCTGCATATAAGTTAAATAGGCAGGGTGACAGTATGCAGGAGACTCTATATTATTCTGGACAAGTGGCTGTCCAAATAACATCAAATAGACTGTTTCTATTTGCATCTTCATGGAAGATTACTACTATTGATGGGTGTTCTTGCCAGAATGATGGTACAAGGGAGAAAAGTTTGTGTCTAGTTGACTCTTGGTGTCTGTTTGAGTCTTGGTCTTATCAAAATGTACATGACTTGGTCTCAGAGACCTGTCCTTGACAGAGAAGATTACAGAAAGGGGAAAAAAACAAATCACGAACTTAAGTGTTACAGAAAGACAAAAAGGATTGCCTAAATCATGAACCTAGGAGAATAAAGCAGCCACGAAGGAATACTCCATCTATCCGTTTAATCAATTCCTTCAACATCAATTGCTTCCTTTTATTGGCTTCAGCTGTCATTCGTCCTAGTTTTTGTTACTCTATTTGATGTTATTTGTATTCCATGTTATGAAACTCTGGTGATGATTTATTTCCTACCTGACTTAAGATTTGGGTTGGTCTGTCTCACAGTTCATTCATTCTTGACTGCTGAACGGAAAACCATACTGGGAGACTGTTTCTATTTGCATCTTCATGGAAGATTGCTACTATTGATGGGTGTTCTGACAGAGCCCATTATATTGCTTTGTCCAGCTTTGTCTAGTGCTAGTCATTCCCAACTCTAGGGGGCAGTGCTCATCTCCATTTCAAAGCGGAAGGGCCAGAGCTGTCCGAAGACGTCTCCGTGGTCGTGTGGCCGGCATGACTCAACACCGAAGGCACATGGAAAGCTGTTCCCTTCCCACCAAAGGTGGTTCCTGTTTTTCTACTTGCATTTTTACATGCTTTCGAACTGCTAGGTTGGCAGAAGCTGGGACAAGTCACGGGAGCTCACTCCACTGTGTGGCGTTAGGGATTTGAACCTGCCGAACTGCCATCCTTTCTGATCGACAAGCTCAGCATCTTAGCCACTGAGCCACCGTGTCAGATAAAGTTAGAGGGATATATTTTCTGAGGTCTTCAAGGGAGAAGAGAAACTGTTCTTTTCATCAAAACATCAAATAGCTGGCAGCATTGCAAAACCAGTAGAATACAGAATAACAGAATTGGAAGGGACCTTGGAATTCTTCTAGCCTAGGGGTGTCAAACTCAATTTCATTGAGGGCTGCATCAGGGTTGTGTTTGACCTCGGGGTGGGGGTGGGGAATGACTAGGGTGCATGTCCATGGTGGGTGTGACATGGGACTCATGTTGGGGGCACCTGTAGTGGCCAAATTCTAAGGCAGGATATCTCTGAGACCCTCCCTCATTCTCATTATAACCTTCCTTCCTTCCTTCCTCTTTTCATTTCTCCTTCTTCCTCCCTCCCTTCCTTCCTGTCCCTTTTCATTCCTTCCGTCCTTCCTTCCTTCCTTCCTTCCTTCCTTCCTTCCTTCTTTCTTTCTTTCCTTCCTTTTCTTCTTTTTCCTTCCCTCTTCATTCTCCTTTCTTCTTCCTTCCCCCTTCCTTCTTTTTCCTTCCTGCTCTCTTCCCATCTCCCCTTCTTTGTCTTTGTCTTCCCTCTTTCCCTTCCTCCTTTCCTGTCCCTTCTTGCCTGCCTAAATGCAAAAGGGGAAACATTTCTCCTTTTGTTTTGTTTGCTTTGATAGCCCTTTGCCAGGGACAACAGAGCCCAATGGGGGGGGGGGGAACACACGGAGCTCTTCTATGTCCTGATTTTGGCTCAGGCAACCTCCTGCAGCCCTCTGCCAGTGAAAACGGAGCTCAGGGGGCCACACACTGTTTCCAGGCTGGCCCCATGGAAAGGGAAGGGGAGAGCAGGGGAGAATAGAGGAAGGGGAGGGGAGGGAGAACAGTGGAGGGACAAAGGAAGGAAGCTACATGGGAGGGGAGGGGAAGGCAGGGGAGGAGAGGAGGCAGGGGAGAGAAGTGGAGAGTAGGTGATGACAGTGGAGGGAAGGAGAGGAGATAAGAGAGGGAAGGGGAGGGAAGGGGAGGACAGGGGAAGAGAGGGAAGAGCAGGTGAGGACAGGGGAGGGGAGGGAGAGCGTTGGAGGGACAAAGGAAGGAAGCTACAGAGGAGGGGAGGAGAGGGCAGGGAAGAGGACCAGGAAAGGAGAGCAGGAGAGGAACAGGGGAGGGGAGGTAGAGGGGAGGAGAGGTCACAGGGGAGGAGAGGGGCAAAGAGGAGAGAGGGCAGGAAAGAGAAGGAGAGAGTAGGTGAGGACAGTGGAGGGGAAGGGAGAGGATTGCAAAAATGAAGAATTCAGAGATCAACACAAAATCTTTAACCAATGTCTATTGAGATTACAAGTTCTACTCCTGCCTTAAGCACGAAAACTGACTGGGTGTCTTTGGACCAATCACCGGGAGACTGTGAGTTCTAGTCCCACTTTAGGTGTGAAAGCCAACTGGGTGACTTTGAGCCACTCATTCTCTCTCTCGGCCCAACTCACATCGGAGGACCGCTGTCGGGGAAAATAAGAAGAGGAAGGAATGTCTCGTGTGTTTTCTGCCTTGGGTTACTCATGAAAATAATAAAAAAAGCAGATTATAAAGAAAGAAAGAAATAACAAATAAATAAAATGCTCCCTCTGGAACATGAGGTTTTTTTTTAACAGCCGCCACGACCAGAGGAAAGCAGCCTCAATCCATCCTCCCTCCTCCCTTCTAATTTGATCCCCGATTTTGTGCAGGGCACCCCTGAAACCAGGAATAGGATTTCTTTCCCAATTAATATATGGGTAATTGCATCTCTGGGTGGGGAGGAGGAGGAGAGGGAAGGAGGGGGGGAGAGTGCGAGAAAGCTGGGGCGCAGGCTGTTAATTAAATCTGAAGACGAGCTGCTGTTCTTTGCAGCCGAATTAAAAATAAAATACCAATTGAAGTTTAATTAGTGTCTTTGCTTACTTGTGCATTCAAAACTTGAAAGATGACTCCGCGTTTCCCTTGTAAGCTCCCGTAGCTAAGAGACGGTTACGGAACTGGAGTGTTATTTGCCATGTCGCGAGTCAAATGCCTCGAGTGAGATGGGCAACTTTGATGGCCGCGAGTGACATAACAGGCCTGGTTTAGAGGAGAGCTGAGTTTTGGGGAGCCGAGGAAGGAGGAAAATCTCCTGCGTGAACAAAAACTATAAACAGACCCAACCCCTCAAAAATTATTATCGGTAGTCCTCGGCTTACGACAAAAAATCTGGATTTTTTTGAATGGTTAACAAATGAATTGTAGTAAGTCAAGGATTATCTATGCATATATTCTAGAATAAATGTATAGGTCTAGAAGGGAGTTTTCAGGGGGGAGGAGGAGGAGAATTGACGGGTCCTTAGTGCTTTCTTAGTGTTTTCTTGCAGACATTTCATTAGCCATCTAGGTAACATCATCAGTGCTAGAAGGGAGGGGGTTTATAGAGAGGAGAAGGGGGAGGGGAGGGGGAAGAGGAAGAGTAATATTGCAGGATCCTTACTGCTTCCTGAGCTTGCTTGTTTTATTGCAGATGTTTCATTACCTGTCTAGGTAACATCATCAATGCTAGAAGGGAGAGGAGGAGGAGGAGGAGGAGGAGGAGGAGGAGGAGGAGGAGGAGGAGGAGGAGGAGGAGGAGGAGGAGGAGGAGGAGGAGGAGAATTATAGGTTATTTAGTGTTTTCTGAGCTTGCTTGGTTTATGCAGATGTTTCA
>NC_138552.1:5013146-5143146 GCF_964273705.1 Natrix helvetica
AAAGTAACATCATCAGCGCTAGAAGGGAGCGGGGTTTGCTCTCTTTTGATATACAGTGACTTGCCCTGTCAACGTTAGTGGAAGTGTTCTTGATGATTAAGCTGTTATATTGTTTGTCTGACTTGTTGGTCCCTTGATTAGGGTCCTTAACCCTAGCCCTAGTCCTAGCCCTAGCCCTAACGCTAACCCTAACCCTAACCCTAACCCTAACCCTACCCTAACCCTACCCCTAACCCTAACTCAACCCTAACCCTACCCCAATACTAACACTAACCCAAACCCTAACCCTCGCACTAGCCCTAGCCCTAACCGTAACCCTAACCCTAACTCAATCTCTTCTCATAAACTAAACTAAAGTAAACTAAAGTAAACCTAACTTAAGAGCAGGCTTCCTGAGGCTTATGAGTACTGACATGCTGCCAGATACTTGCTTCAATTCTCAACAGGCCGGCTGCCCTTCTTGCCCCTTTAAAAAGATTGTTTTAATTAAACCACTGAAGAGAAAGTTGGTTTGTGGCAAAGCAAGCCAATAAGGGCCCAATCTCATATTTATTTGCAGCAATGCCTTGGGGCCTCTTGCACATTTTCTCTGCTGTGGGGATCCTTGTTCTTATTCTTCTTCCTTTTTTTTCCATTTCAAAATTAAAGTGTAATCCCATTAACTCAGCCATCTCTCTAAAGGATATATTGGTTTTCACAGCTACCAGTCATCCTTTCCTCCTTTGGAAATATGTTTTGTTTCATCTTTCTCTCTCCTCATCTTTCTCTGGATGTATATTTGTGTTACAACCCCTGGTATGCACAAATATGGGAGGAAGCTCACTACTCCCTCTTTCTGTCCTTCGGCTCATTACAGAAAACCATCCAGGCAGAAAACCATATTTTTATTTTTAATGTTGCCTTTTTATATTTGTGTTGTATTTGTGCTGATAAATAAATAAAGGGAGACTAGTATAGATCTATTTCAAGCTATTTAGCTCTCATCAGCTAGTATGGCTAGCTGATGAGAGCTAAATAGCTTGAAATAGATCTATACTAGTCTTCCTTTATTTATTTATCAGCACAAATACAACACACACACACACACACACACACACACAAGTGTGTGTGTATGTATATATGTATATATGTATATATGTATATATGTATATATGTATATATGTATATATGTATATATGTATATATGTATATATGTATATATGTATATATGTATATATGTATATATGTATATGTTACTGTGAAAGTCCAAAATCTGGTGAATGTCGACATTCACCGGTGAATGTCGACATTCACATAGTCACTTGGTGTATGTCCGAAATATATACCCTTATCCTCTCGACACCCTTACCCTAATACCCTTATCCTGTCAACACCTCGGCTCCTCGCTTCCTTTTAAGCGTCTTCTATTCGCGGACTTCTTTTTTTTTTTAAACCTGCGATCTTGCGCGGTTAGAACGAGTAGTTTCCAGGACCGCGAATTGAAAAGCAAAAGTAAAGCGTTATGCTGACTCGTTATATATATGTCACTGTGAAAGACCGAAATTGGTATGTGTTGACATTCACCGGTGAATGTCGACATTCACCAATTTCGGTCTTTCACGGTGACATATATATGTGTATATATGTATATATGTATGTATGTATGTATGTATGTATGTATGTATGTATGTATGTATGTATATATGTATATATGTATACATGTATACATGTATACATGTATACATGTATATATGTATATGTATATATATTCTATCTTTTTAATGTTTCCTGGAATATTTCATTCTTCCAGCAGAGGGGTGGGTGCTAACTTTCTACAGAATATTCTAATTCCATACATCTTTCTGATTTTTGCCATTCATCCAGAACAGCGCTGGTGAAACTTTTCGGCACTGAGTGCCAAAACGGGAGAGTGTGCACAGGAGCACTGGAAATTAGAAGGGCAGCCCCCTGGCATGCGTGCATCTTCTGGCGAGCATGCACATGTGAAAACCAGCTGGCTGCTGCACATGCGTGCACCAGAAACCGGAAGCTCAGCTTCCCAGCGTGTGCATGCGCCCCGGGGAGCTGAGCTTCCGGTTTCTAGCACAAAGAGCAGCTGGATGGCGCACATGGATGTTATGTAACCCAGAAGAGCAACGGGCGACAGCTGACATGCCCGCAGAGATGGATCTGTGTGCCACTTCTGGCACATGTACCATAGGCTCCCCATTATGGATCTAGGGGTTAAAATATTTTCCGAAGTTACGGGGAGGGGGTAATGAGCATTACAAATGAGGAATCTGTTATGTGGTGTAAGCTTAAATGTTTGCATCATTTTCAGTGTTTTTATTTTATTTTATTTTATTTTCTTGGTCAGTTTCTTGCAATCTGCAAAGGTTTTTTTTTTTTTCCAATTTATTTGGAATTGGTTAAGTGCACTGCTGAAAGGGCAGAGTGAATTGATGTTAAATAGTTTTTGGAAGGTGTAATTGTCTGATGATTTGTAAATAGCCAAGCTTATCAAAACAGTATTTTAAATGCCATGCTGACAATTTGGTTCAGTTTGGGAGATGCTGTGAATTTGTGAATGCAAATATTTTAGCCGACATTGTCATCCCAAATCTGTATGTCCCCCAGAAACCTATTCCAGAAGTAACTTACTTCCTTCCTTCCTTCCTTCCTTCCTTCCTTCCTTCCTTCCTTCCTTCCTTCCTTCCTTCCCTCCTTTCTTTCTTCTTTGTCCCTCCTCTCTTTCACTCTCTTTCTCTCCCTCCCTCCCTTCTTTCCTTCCTTCCTCACGTAGGGAGATATGAAGAGCTTTGGTAATCTTTGCTAGCCATTTCAGAGGTTTTCAAATATACCCTGAATGTCATGTTAGATTATCTTCAGGCACAATAACAGGTTGAGTGGAGAGCCCCCTTTTTTTTCAAAATTCAATTGTCCCTCATGATACAGCTCTGATATTTCACCTTGGTTAACTTCACATCTTCCTTTAGGCAATCTAATGGGGTGAGATCTGCCGTCCTAATGATCACTGACACAAGAATGAATAATTGCAGGTATGTGAGCCAATGTGAGCATTTACATCAAGAAAGAGAGGAAGAAAAGGACAGAAGGAAGGAAGGAGGGAAAAAAGTAAGGAAAGAAAGAAGGAGGGAAGGAAGGAAGGAAGGAAGCAGAAGGCGGGAAAGAGGGAGGGATGTAGCAAAGAAGGAAGGAAACAGGGAGGGAAAGAGGGAGGGGAAAGGAAAGAAGGATAGATGGATGGAAAGAAGGAAGGAAGCAGAGAGGGAAGGGAGGGAGCAAGGGAGGTTGGGAGGAAAGAAGGAAGAAAGGAAGGAGAGAAGGAAGGAAGCAGAGGGAGGATAGAAAAGAAGGAAGGAAGGAAAGAAGGAAGGAGAGATGGAGAGAAGGAAAAGAGGGAAGGAGGAAGATAAGAAGGAAGGAAGCAGCAGGAAAGTGGGAGGGAGGAAAGAAAGAAGGATGGATGGATAGAAGGAAGGAAGGAAGAAGGGAGGAGAGAAGGGAGGGAGGGAGGAGAGAGGGAAGGGAGGGAGGGAGGAGGGATCAAAGATAGAGACTTTCAGCTGATGGTTTCAAAGACTCTCAATAATTAGGAATGGCAAGCAGGAAAAGGGTCATCCTCTACACCTCATCCTAAGTGTAGCCTTTGCTCTTTTAATCTGTTTATTCATTTAATCTTTCAACTGGCCTCCCAAATTCCGGACAACAACGTAGAAGAGAGGCAGGGAAATGCCAGCCTCCCAACCTCTTGCAAGCCCTGTTGCTCTGCCGTTACGTTCTGCTGCACTGAAGAAAATGAATCTTTTCAAACAGGTGAATTTTTCCAACAGAAATCGCTCCAACAGTCTCAGTTCATTGAAGAGAAAGTGTAATGGTGATCAAAACCTATTACCTTCAATGGAGTCTCTGACATTTCCGTCAAGCACATTGATCTAGTGCAGATAGAGGGGGAGATGGGGGAGGGGGGGACAGGATAGGTGCTCACATGGACCATTGTCCATACACACGTGTAATCTGTGTGTGTGTGAGAGAGAGAGAGAGACAGACAGACAGACAGAGAAAGAGAAAGAGAGAAAGAAATGGGTAGAGGAGGAGGAGGAGCAAAAGGAAGAAGAGAGATAAAGGAGGAGGAAGAAAAAGAGAGGGGGGAGAGAGGGGAGGAGGCAGAGAGGGAGGAAAAGAGAAAGGGAAGAAAAGGAGGAGAAGAGAGAGGGAGGAAGAGTGGGTGAAGAGAGAAGGAGTAGCAGAAAGAGCAGGAGGAGAAAAAGAGGAAGAGAGGGAGGGAGGAGGAGGTAAAGAGAGAGAGAAAAATGGAGGAAGAGAAAGAGGAGGAAGAGACAGAAAGAGAGAAGAGGAGGAGGAGAAAGAGAGAAAGGTAGAAGAAGGAAGAGAGAGAGAGAGAAGAGGAGAAAAAGAGATAGGGAGGAGGTAGAAGACAAAGAGGCAGGAGGAGAGAGAGAGAGAGAAATGGAGAGAAGAGGAGGAGGGGGGAGCATACATGCATGTATTTACATACATACACACACATGCATGTATGCACATCTCTCTCTCTCTCTCTCTCACACACACACACACACACCAGCAGCTTCTCTCCAGCATTGGCAGATCATTTCTACATTATAAGGTTTATACAATTGGAACCACAATTTATTTTGCTAAGTGATGGCGAACCTTTTAGGCACAGAATGCCCAAACTGGAAGGTGCTGGAAACCCAACAACCAGCTGGCTGAGCTGGGACAATGGTGTGCGTGCCCACCATAGGTTGGCCATCCCGGCCCTATCCCATTCCAGACAAATGGTTGCCCAATCTCTTCTTAAAAACCTCCAGCGTTGGAGTACCCACATATAAAAATAAAAGCTGTTCCACTGGTTAATTGTCCTCACTGTTAGGAAGTTTCTCCTTAATTCCAGCTTTGCTTCTCTCCATGATTAGTTTCCATCCATCATTCCTTGTCTTGCCTTCTGGAAGGCTTTGGAAAATAAGTTGACCCCCTCCTCTTTGGGGCAGCCCCCCAAATCCTGGAATCCTGCTATCCTGTCATTCCTAGTCCTTCTTTTCTCTAGACTAGTCAAACCCAAATCCTGCAACCATTCTTCATATGGTTTAGTCCCCAGGCCTTTTAATCATTGGGACTAGAACTTACTGTCTCCTTGTAACTGGCTCAAAAATCACCCATCTGGTTTCATGCCTAAGGCAGGGCTAGAACTCACTGTCTCCTGGGGATTGTCTAAAAGTCACCCTTCTGGTTTCATGCCTAGGGCTGGACGAGAACTTACCAACTCCTAGTGATTGGCCCAAAGTCATCCTGCCACCTTTCACACCAAAGAAAGGACTAGAACTTACTGTCTCCTGGTTTCTAGGCCAGCACCTTAACCACTAGGCCAAATGAGCTCTAAGGCTATTTTGCGCAGAGCTTCACCCCATACACAAAACCTAATGGCAATAAACTTGCACGTTTAAACAGTGATGTCTTTCTTTGCTAAACTAATAACACAGTTATTAATGCAATTGAGAAGACCCAGAGATATTTCACGAGAGGAGTCCTCCACTCCTCTGCTCACAATAGAATCCCTTACGCCACCAGGCTCGAAATGTTGGGCCTGGACAATCTGGAACTACGCCGTCTACAGTCTGACCTAAGCGTAGTAAACAAAATTATCTGCTACAACATCCTACCAGTCAATGACTACTTCAACTTCAACCACAATAATACACAGGCAAGCAATCGATACAAACTCAAGGTAAACTGCTTCAAACACGATTGCAGAAAATACGACTTCAGCAACAGAGTGGTCAACGCCTGGAATGCTCTACCTGACTCTGTTGTTACATCCTCAAACCCCCGCAGCTTCAACCTCAAACTGTTTACTGTGGACCTCACCCCATTCCTAAGAGGTCCGTAAAAGGGGTGTACATAAGTGCACCTGTGTACCTTCCGTCCCTGTCCTACTGTCCCCGTTTATTTGTACTCATTTCATGTGCTCATGTCCATGCATATACTTATTTGTAATCATCTATTTACACTCTTTTAATGCGCTCATCTCCATGTTTATACTTATACCTGTTACCTGTACATGTTTTGACAAACTAAATAAATAAAAATAAAAGAAATAAAAATTGCAATCATCTATTTCCATGCATTTGGGATGAAATTGCAAAAACTTACATGTCCGATTTGAGATTGTTTGGCTGTATTGCTTACGGAAGGACAGTGTGCCCTAATATTATAGAATCTATCCAGGAACGCCAAATGCTTCATGCTGATTACTCATCGCTGGTCTGGTATAACATGATATTTTCTCTGCCAGAAGGATTATGATTTAAAAAAAAAATCATTGAAGATTGTTCTCTTCTGCTGCCGAGCCCAGACCAAGAATGAACGGGGTAGAAATTGCAAGGAAGTTTTCAATGACATATTAGAAGACGCTGCCTGGTGATAAAACCCCTTTGATTGTCCAACAGACCATTTCTGGTGTGGACATCCCTTCGCTACAGTAATTTAAGCTGAAGGCACATGATCTCCGAGGGATACTATAATTGCAAAGCTCCTGAGCTAAACAGAGGGAGATGGACGAGATTGTTCTCAAGAACTTATTTCTTGAGTTCCGGTTCCGGCGGCGGCGGCGACGGGCAGCTCTTTGCCCGCTCCGGCTCCCCGGTGGGCTTCCCCACTCCTTGGGGGGCACAGGACACCCCGCAGAGGGGTCCTGCCGGAGGGGCGGCATCGCGGAGGTCTCCTGCAGCGGCGGCAGCCGGCGGGGGCTCTCTCGCGCGCCCAAGGCACCGGGGAGCAAGCTCGGAGGGCGCATCGCGTTTCCACGCCTCGCGCCTCGCTACAAGCCGACTGGAGAATGCTACAATTGAAGGAAGCAGCTGCGGTGCGGTGAGGTTGCCTCTCTCTTCATCCCTTACTTTGCATGAAGATTTGATTCAGCTTTTAAAACTTTAAAACAACTTTCGGAGCATTTTGGAGGTGCGGCTGGAGGGAGGGGGGTTTCCCCCCCCCCCTTGGACAAGCGGCAAGAAACAATTTTGCTCTCAGCCCCCGGGGAAGGAGGAGGGGGGAGAGCCAACGAATGAAGCCTCACTTAGGCTGAGATGATTTTCTTTTCAATTTAATTTTACATATTACAATGATTTGAGGACTCTTGGAACTTTCTAAAACTTTGTTACGCCTCTGTGCCCAAAACTGGCAGGGCAAGATGGCACACTTCCGTTGTCTTTATGAACTCTGAAACCTGACTCCACCTTTAAAATTCAGGCTTCCGGTCTTTGTCTCCGTGTCTCCCAGAGGAACCTCTTGTGGATTGGTATTTTTTTAACCTTCTAGGGGAAATTTTCTATCTATTGCCAGACTTATTGGAGAGATTCTCTTCTGCCTGGTTATTCTGCTCCCGGATTCACCTGGCTACCCTTCTTTTCTAATTGCTTACTTCATATTTGGACTGAACTTTTAACGTTATAAAGGATGGCATCTAAAAGACCCCCTCCTGGAAAACCTGGCTTTGCCACTTCTGCTCCAACATCCGCAACATCCAGTCCAGCCACACAGTCAAAGATAACAGAACTGATGCACCATAAGACTACAGAGATGGACTTTCAACAAATGCTTCAACAAATTCTACAGGGCCAGGAGGAAATCAAGAAACAGTTAAGGGAAATGAAAGATGAAATTAAAGAAAATCAAGCCCAAATATATAAGAACTCACAAAGACTGAATCTTGTGGAAGGGGGGGTGGAGGAGGTGAGGGGGGGGGTGGAAGCCGTGCAGAAAGGGAACAAAGATCTTGACATCCAACAGATGAAATTAGAATTTGAGAGAATGTCCTATTATCTTAGATTTCAAAATGTTATAGAAGAAGATGGGGAAAATATAAGGGACATCATGACAAACATTCTGGCTGACTATACACACAAAGAAAAACAACAGATGGGGTGGGATATAGATCTGGTTTATAGAGTGAACTCAGCTTATGCTAGAACACACAATTTACCCAGGGAGGTTCACATTAAATTCCTTAGAAAAACCACAAGAGATGAAATTCTGGGTGTACAAAGGGGGCAAGCATTGACATATCATGATATGGAGATAACCATTCTGAAGCAGATCCCTAAGAAGATTAGAGAAAAAAGAAAAAATTATTCGCAATTAGCGAATAAATTATACCAGAAAGGGGTGTGGTTTAGATGGTTGATGCCTGAAGGTATGCTGATATTCTGGGAGGAGACAAGAATCAGAATTAACTCACCCATAGAGGCGCAGGCCTTTATGGAAAAAAATAAAACACTCCTAGAGAAACCACCAGACACTACAACGGACACGCAGGACACGGGAGGGGCCAGAGCTCTGCCAGTGGAGGGAGATGGGGCAATAGCAAGAAGACTCAGATCACAGAAATAAATATGAAAATCATATTATTATAAATTGACCGAAAGTGAAAATGGAATTATATTTGGATTTTATATTGTAATGTTTAATTTGATTGAATTTAATAATAGAACTAATATGCTGATTATAATCAATTATATACTAATGCATTATATATAAATGTACGCTATGGGTATGGAGGGAGGGGGGCCTCACACACTTTGCAACTGCCAAAATTTGTATACCTGTCCATTTACCCTTTTCCCTATAAATTTTGAAAAACCAATAAAATTTTATTACAAAAAAAAAAAAAAAAAGAACTTATTTCTTTAAAAAGTTTTTAAAAGTTGACTGTAACTTCCTTTCTTGATAAATGGGACAATGTGGAAAGAATGGTCCCAAAATCAGATGGATTCTTTAGATGGTTGAACAACCATGCCCAATGATGATGATGATGTAATCCATTCAGTCATGCCCAATTCTTGGCGATTCTATGGGACAAGTCTCTCTGTTAGGCCTGCAGCCATCTTTTCTTTTGGATCTTTGCCCTGCCACACTTTCTGTTATTCTACTATGCATTTTCTACTGTGGGAAAATGGGAGGGGGGATTGTACGGAGTTAGATGATATGTAACCATAACAAAATTCTTTGTAGGAAGTCAAGGTCATCCTTTGTTCTGCACCTCTGCACCTGACCGGAACTGGATGGGTGGAACTACCAGCATGACAGTGGGAGATTGGGTCTTGTGATGGGCTTATGGCTGTGGGGGCAAGATCTTGAACTTTCAACTTTCAGATTCAGTTTTTCCCAGATGTGCCAACTTGGCTCTCTTAATAAATTGGAACTTTGAGCAATACTTTACCTTGGATTCTGATTTAATTTTGGATGCTATTTGGAACCCTGACCCTCTCCACATCTTCTGATAGAACTAGCACTTAGCATTTAGACTTATATACCACTTTACAGTGCTTGACAGCCCCCTCTATGCAGTTTACAGAACCAGTCTATAGCCCCCAACAATCTGGGTCCTCATTTGAACCACCTCGGAAGAATGGAAGGCTGTCAAACTTCAGCCTGGTGAGATTTGAACTGTAAAATTGCAGGCAGGCAGCAGAAATAGCCTGCAGTACTGCACTCTAACCACTGCACCACCATGGCTAATGCTCTTGCACTACTTCTTTGTGTTTATCTATGCTCTGGCTGGTATCAGCTTTGATTGTGTCCAGCCACCATGTTCTTTGGGAGCCTGGACTAGAAGACTTCACAGGTCCCTTCCAACTCTATGATTCTCTGATTCAACCTTGTGATTCCTTAAAACATTAAATTAAATGATTTTAACCAAAGCAGCTGTGTGCCCTGAATACAGGTGTCCATAGAGAAACTTGCTCAGTTAACAAAGAGCTACTTAAGCCCCCATCCTGGGCCCAATGTTTGGGAAGCCAGGCGCTGCCTGTCACAAGCCAGGACAAAGGGTGAGTGATGGAGGAGTAACACCTCCTTAAAAAACCTTGGTCCAGCTGGCCCGGCTGGTAGCACCTCATAAGGGCCCATTTCCAGGGTTACAGGAGAAGATGGTCAACGCTTTTGAAGGCAGAAGAGGACTCTACGTCCAACAGCAGATAAAGCAGCAGAACCATCTTCTCAGAGAAGGAAAACTCTGATTACAAACCTCCACTGCCTTGTGGCTATGTCCACTACTGGAAAAGGCTTCAGGAGTCAATCCTGAGGCAAAATCCGGAGCCAGAGTCCTGGAAGCAGTTCATGACTCTATACAACCATGTTCTGGTAACTCTTGTGATGCAGCTGGAACCAATCGTATCAGCTCTGCTCTTCCATTGGACTATTTCAGTGACATGGAGAGGGGGGATCTGCTGCTTGGGTAACAGTCTATCCTCCACATTAATCGATCCAGGCCTCGTGCTCTGGAGAGGACACTTCAGCTTCTTCAGACCTCTTTCCAGAGCATGATACCTTAGTCCTCCGAGACTGAAGGATGCCAACAATGATTTAACCCAGTATTACTAAAGTACTAACTTAAGTGTTCTGTTATTGTTCTTATACTCAGTGAATCTCAAGAGAATTTCAGAGAAGTGCAGAGAAGAGCAATTAAGATGATTAAAGGCCCAGAGACTAAAGCATCCAAAGAATGGTTGAAGGATTGGTTAAGGCTAGTCTAGGAAAAATAAGGATTAGGGGTAACATTATTCCAGTATTTGAGGGGCTTCCACAAGGAAGAAGCAAGACAAAAAAACAATGGATGGAAACTCATTAAGGAGAGAAGCAACCTGGAATTAAGGAGAAACTTCCTAACAGTGAGGACAAGCAACTAGTGGAACAGCTTGCCTTCAGAAGTTGTGGGTGCTACAACACTGGGTTTGTTTGCTTTTTTGCAACCCAACAAGACAGACACAGACTTCAGGGGATAATTAGAACTGCAGGGAAAAAAAAACAGTGGCTACCAACCTGCCTTCCATTGAGGACCTGTACACTGCACGAGTCAAAAAGAGGGCTGTGATAATATCTACAGACCCCTCACTTCTTGGACATAAATTGTTTCAACTCTTATTCTCAAAATGACACTATAGGGCACTGCACACCAAGACAACTAGATACAAGGACAGTTTTTTTTTCCCCAAACGCCATCACTCTGCTAAACAACTAATTCCCTCACCACTGTCAAACTATTCTTTAAGACTGAATTGCTATTACTATTAGTCATCTAATCGTTCCTACCGCCCATCTCCTCCCACTTATGACTGCAGGACTCTAACTTTGTTGCTTGTATCCTTACGATTTATATTGATATTGATTGTTTCCTGATTGCTTATTTTTACCCTGTGACTATCATTGCACGTTGTACCTTATGATTCTTGATGGATGTATCTTGTCTTTTATGTACACTGAGAGCTTATGCACCAAAGACAAATTCCTTGTGTGTCCACTCACCAATAAAGAATTGTATTCTATTTAAGAAGAGACTGGAACAGCCAATTTTCCAGAATGAAATAGGGTCTCCTGTTTGAGCAAGGGGTTGGACTAGAAGACCTCCAAGGTTCCCTTCCAGCTCTATTCTGATTGATTGATTGATTGATTGATTGATTGATTGATTGATTGATTGAAATGGTATAGGGTCTCCTGCTTGAGCAGGGGGTTGGACTGAAAGACCTCCAACATTCCTTCCAGCTCTATTCTGATTGATTGATTGATTGATTGATTGATTGAAATGGTATAGGGTCTCCTGCTTGAGCAGGGGGTTGGACTAGAAGATCTCCAAGGTCCCCTTCCAGGTCTTTCCTGATTGATTGATTGATTGATTGAGTGACATTTTCTAGGGTCTCCTGCTTGAGCAGGGGGTTGGACTGGAAGACTCCAACATCCCTTCCAGCTGTATTCTGATTGATTGATGGATGGCTTGAGAACAATCTTGCAAAGCTATGCATGTGGAGTATTAAGGAATCTTGAGTCCCCTTGCAGTGCAAACCCCCTGCATTATTAACACAACACAGAGCCCATTTATTGTGGCATTATCTTAATGTGATCTACCGTGCTTCGATTGTATTCTATTCTACTTTGCCTTTGTGTCGGCCCGTAAAATGAGCACCCATCGTTGTAATTGGATTGTTATGATATGTGCCTATTCCTTCTGAGCCATTTGCCTCGACCATTGTTTCTAGGTGTTGTGCCAAGCTAATTTAACATCTGTGCACACCACGAAACTATATCAACCTACAAATGGCCAACGAAACCTAGAGCCTAGGCAAGAATTACTACACAGATAAATGGAGTTACATTAGTAATTGCAAATACGGCACTGCGCTCGGTGGCAAGTTTGGTAAATAAGCTTCGTTATCCGGGCCCGTGTTACGTTCGCCGTGGCTCCTGTGCTGAATAGCTAAGTTTATTTACCAGAACGTAAATGTGTGCTTTTTAAAATGAATTAAATCACACATGAATTGAATTAAATAATCCCAAATTGTTGCTCGCACCAGGATGGGATTGAGGATTTATATAGTCGGCATTAAGAGTGGTAGGAGCTGGAAGGGAAGATGAGAGAGCTTTCCTGAATAATTAAAAGACTCCAACTCTTTGAAATGCAAAACCAGCTGGAATCAGATCCTCCTGCATTCAAATTTATGTACTTTGCAAACAGCGGAAAACTGAAGTCAGAGGCAGTTCCAGCGATGAAGATTTGCAAAGAAACTCGCTAAGTGTTTACTTCCTCCAGGATAGTTGGAGACAAAAAAAAAAAAAAAAAAGAACATCCCTCAACAGAAATCTCTTAATAACCACAGTGGGAGCTGGGAAAAAAATATCACTAATAAAAAAGCCCTTATCCAATGTGGTGCAGAAGTTTTGAATTGCTTTGTCCAGAACGCCTGGGCTCTGTGGGTTGATCAATCTGGAAATGGGAATTATAACAGAATAACAGAGTTGGAAGGGACCTTCTAGGTCATCTAATACACACACACACCCCATGGCCAAGCAGGAGACCCTAGACCAGGGGTGTCCAAACTTGAGAACTTTAAGACTTGTGGACTTCAACTGCCAGAATTCCCCAGCCAGCCATGCTGGCTGGGGAATTCTGGGAATTGAAGTCCACAAGTCATAAAGTTCTCAAGTTTGGACACCCCTGCCCTAGACCAATGATGGCTAACCTTTTCTGGCTCGGGTGCCAAAAGTGTGCACGAATGCCCGATAGTTTGTGTGCGTGTGCCCACACCCATAATTCAATCCCCCTGCATGCCTCCTGAACATGTGTGCACAACCCCCGGCTTCCTCAACTCCTGTGCATGTGTGCATGACCTCCTGCCTGCCTGAGGCCTGGGGAGGGTGAAAATGGCCCCCCTGCCCCTCCCCCCGGAGGCCTGCCATAAGCCGGAAATGCCCCATTTGCAAACTTCTGGTAGGCCCAGTAGGTCCTATTTTTGCCCTCCCCAGGCTCTGGACACTTTCCTGAAGCCTAGGGAGGGCAAAAACAGCCTCATTCAGCCCTCCGGAGGCCCTTCAAAGGCCCCAAATCAGCTGGCAGGCGTATATATGCGAGCTGCAGCCGACCTAGGGCAACAGCTTGTGTGCCCTCGGAGGAGCTGCCACAAAGAAGAAGGAGTCACCCTCTTCTCCGAAGCACCTGAAGGCAGGACAAGAAGCAATAGATGGAAACTAATCAAGGAAAGGACCAACCTAGAACTAAGGAGAAATTTCCTAATGGTGAGAACAACCAATAAAGCCACTTGTCTTCAGAGGTTCTGGGTGCCCCAACACTGGAGGCTTTCAAGAACAGACTGGGCAGACATTTGCCTGAAATGGTAAGTGGTCTTCTTCTTGAGCAGGGTATTGGAATACATGACCTTCAAGGTCCCTTCCAACTATTCTGTTCTGTTCTGTTCTGTTCTGTTCTATTCTATTCTATTCTATTCTATTCTATTCTATTCTATTCTATTCTATTCCATTCCAGTCCATTCCAGTCCAGTCCAGTCCAGTCCAGTCCAGTCCAGTCTAGTCTAGTCTAGTCTAGTCAAGTCTAGTCCACATTCTATTCTATTCTATTCTATTCTAGTCCAGTCCAGTCAAGTCCATCCCTCCTATCCCACCCCATCCCATTCTAATCTATCTAATCTACTCTACTCTACTCTACTCTATATTCCATTCCATATTTCATCCCATCCCATCCTATCCCATCCCATTCTATTCCATTCCATATTTTCTGTTCTGTTCTATTATTCCATTCCATTCCATCCACTCCACTCCTGACAGTGAGAACAATTAATCAGTGGGATGACTTGCCTCCAGATGTTGTGGGTGCTCTAACGCTGGAGGTGTTTAAGAAGATATTGGGCCAACACTTGCCTGAAATGGTATAGGGTTTTCTGGTTGACAGGGGTGGGTTGGAGTGGAGTAGAAGACCTCCAAGGTCCCTTCCCACTCTGTTATTCTGTTATTCTATTAAGATGAATATCTGAAGCTTTCAGCCTGTAGGGGTTTAGTTCATTTTCTTCCAGAGGTGGTATTCAGCCATTTCTGACAGGTTCTAGAGAACCGGTCGCAGAAATTTTGAGTTGTTTGGAGAACTGGCAAATAGGCTGGCCCCGCCCCTGCTGCCTCCCAGCTGATCTTTTTTTGCCCTGAACAGGAGAACGGAGCTGGAAAGCAGGTTAGTGGGGTGGGGAAGGAATGGGGATTTTGCAGTATCCTTCTCCTGCCATGCCCACAAATCCACACCCACAAATCCACACCACGCCCACAATGCCACGCCCACAGAACCAGTAGTAAAAAAAAATGTCCCACCGCTGCTTTCTTCCTGTACACATTAAGGTAAATCAGGAGACATATTTGGCTGTTTCACCTAACGGAGAATATCAGCTTCTTATTAACGTGTTTAGAATCCAGAAAACTTTACTTAGTCCACTGCCTGCAATTGTATTCTACTGGGAGGGCAAGGAACGGAAACAGAGACAGATCTCAAAGCATTACGGGGGATTAACTGGGGGAAAAAAAACAACAACCAGGCCTAACAGAAGTCCGAGCAACATGTTCTGAGCAATAAACAAGAATGTTATTAGCACATCAAAAGCCTCTGCTAAACAGCACCATCATGTTCCATTTTCTATAATAGGCTGGATCCCATAATTGGGAGAAAATAAAGAGATGGAAACAAGACTTAACCGCTCTTTAGTATCGGGTTGTTTTGGGGGGGGGGGGGAACAAATCAAGAGGCTAGCTAAAACTGGCCAGTCCTGTTTCTGCTACAGTTCTAGAAACCAGAAGATGTCCTTGCATCCTTTTTGGCACAAATTGCCTTCAAAGCAGAGGTGGGTCCCTACCGGTTTGGACAGGCTTGGCTGAGTAGGTAGTAACTCGGCTTGCCACGCCCCTGAACCGGTTCTACCGGTGGAGGCGCCATCTTGATTTTCAGTTCTGCGCATGCGCAGAACGATCTTCATTGCAAAAACATTATTTTTCCCCTCTTTTAAAACGGTGTGTGCATGCACAGACCGTTTAAGTTGCAAATACGCACGGGCGCAGAGCACAATTTTGTCGCATGCCAAACCAGCAGTAATGCGAATAGCAACCCACCCGCTGCTTCAGAAGTTCTGGGTGCTTTTTGGTCACCACATTACAAAAGCAATGTTGAGACTTTGGGAAAAGTGCTGAGAACACCCTCAAAAAAGGACAACAAAGAATGTTCTTTCTGAGCCAACTCAGGAAGCTCAAACTGCCCAAGGAGCTGCTGATTGAGTTCTACAGAGGAATGATTGAGTCTGTCATCTTCACCTCTGTAACTGTCTGGTTTGGTTTCGCAACCCAACAAGACAGACACGGACTTCAGAGGATAATCAGAACTGCAGGAAAAACAATGGCTACCAACCTGCCTTCCATTGAGGACCTGCACACTGCACGAGTCAAAAAGAGGGCTGTGAAAATATCTACAGACCCCTCACATCCTGGACATAAATTGCTTCAACTCCTACCCTCAAAACGATGCTATAGAGCACTGCACACCAAGATAACTAGACACAAGAACAGTTTTTCCCCGAACACCATCACTCTGTTAAAGAAATAATTCCCTTACTACTGTCAAACTATTCTTTAAGACTGAATTGCTATTACTATTAATCTTCTCACATAGTTCCTATCACCCATCTCCTCCCATTTATGACTGCAGGACTGTAACTTTGTTGCTTGTATCCTTTGTTGCTTGTTTCCTGATTGCTTATTTGTACCCTATGACTCTCATTAAGTGTTGTACCTTATGATTTGTGATGAATGTATCTTTTATTTTATGTACACTGAGACATATGAACTAAAGACAAATTCCTTGTGTGTCCACACCAATAAAGAATTCTATTCTATTCTATTCTATTCTATTCTATTCTATTCTATTCTATTCTATTCTATTCTATTCTATAGAATAGTTAAAGGCCTGGAGACTAAAACATAAGAAGAAAGGTTGCAGGATTTGGATATGTCTAGTTTAATGAAAAACAGAGACATCACCCTGCCAACAAAAGTGTGTATAGTCAATGCTACGGTTTTCCCAGTTGCAATGTATGGTTGTGAAAGTTGGACCATAAGAAAGGCTGGGTGTCAAGGAATTGAGGCCTTTGAACTATGGTGCTGGAGAAGACTCTGGCCAGTCCTAGAGGAGATCAACCCTGACTGCTCTTTAGAAGGCCAGATCCTGAAGAAGAAACTCAAATCCTTTGGCCACCTAATGAGAAGAAAGGACTGACTGGAGAAGAGCCTCATGCTGAAAGATTGAGAGCGAAAGAAGAAGGGGATGACAGAGAATGAGGTGGCTGGATGGAGTCACCAAAGCAGTTGTGTGAACTTAAATGGACTCCGGGGGATGGTAGAGGACAGGAAGGCCTGGAGGAACGTTGTTCATGGGGTCGCGATGGGTCAGACATGACTTCATGTCTAACAACAAGTTTAATTAAAAGAAGGACTAGGGGTAACATGATAGCACCCTAGAAGTAAAGGTAATCTATCTAACTATCTATTTAGATAGTTAGAATAGAGCTGGAAAGGACCTTGGAGGTCTTCTAGTCCAACCCCCAACTCAAGCCTCTTCTTGAAAACCTTGCGATGGAACACCCACAACTTCTGTAGGTAAGCTGTTCCGTTGATTAATTGTTCTCACTATCAGGGCCTTCATTCTTGGTTGCTTCTCTCCTTGATGAGTCTCCATCCATTGCTTCTTGTCTGGCCTTCTGCTGCTTTGGAAAACAGGTCGTCCCCCTCCTCTTTGTGGCAGCCCCTCAAATACTGGAATCCTGCTATCCTGCCATTCCTAGTCCTTCTTTTCTCTAGACTAGTCAAACCCAAATCCTGCAACCGTTCTTCATATGGTTTAGTCCCCAGGCCTTTTAATCATTGGGACTAGAACTCACTGTCTCCTTGTAACTGGCTCAAAAATCACCCATCTGGTTTCATGCCTAAGGTAGGGCTAGAACTCACTGTCTCCTGGGGATTGTCTAAAAGTCACCCTTCTGGTTTCATGCCTAGGGCTTCTTTGTGGCAGCCCATCAGATACTGAAACACTGCTGTCATGTCCCAGACAGGAAGATGGAAAGACAGACAGACAGACAGAATATAGCCTCATTCTAACCAGGTCAGGATTACTTTCCATGTTTTTCCTTCCCACTCCTCGTCCTCCTCCCCCCCCCCCAAATCACATGTTGGCATCGACTTAAAAATAAACTTTGGAGCGGATCGCTTGAAGCACAGGTCTCCCTTGGTCCTTTGCAAAATAATGACCCCCCTGTTACATTTTCCATGTTTTTTTCTGGGTCTCGCCTTCCCCAGGATTGGGGCTCCAAGTCCTTTGGCAAATTTTGAACATTGCGGAGGCATTAATCTCCGCACAGGACCGTAATTGCTCTTTACCTGGGTTTTGATGCTGATTGAATGGCTTGCCTGCTGCTGTGAACCAGTGCTTTTCCCATTACCGAGTGATCAAGCACAGATTTTGTCCAAAGGCAGGGGGTAAGGGGTAGAAGGGAGATTGCTAGGCCCAGGCCACCTCGGTGGAAGGCGCTTTTTAAAAGAGGTTTTTAATCACGTAAAAGGCCAACCTTGATTTCAGCAAACAGAAAGACCAAAATGCTGTCCTAACACACGGCACAAACGGCTCTGCTGCCTTCTTTTCGAATGTAGAAGAAAAGGCTCCTTCCCTTCTTTCTGGTCTTTCTTTCATTCTCTTTCTTTCTTTCTTTCTTTTTCTTTCTTTCCTTTCCTTTCCTTTCTTTCCAATCCTCCCTCTCTCCCTTTTTTCCTTCCTCCTTTCCTTTCCTTCTTACCAGTCCTTCCTTCCTTCCTTCCTTCCTTCCTTCCTCCTTCCCTTTTCTTTCTGGTCCTTCTTTCTTTCGTTCATTCCTTCCTTCCTTCCTTCCTTCCTTCCTTCCTTCCTTCCTTCCTTCCTTCTTTTCCCTTCCTTTATTTCCAGTCCTCCCTTCCCCCCTCTCTCCCTATCTTCTTTCTTTCCTTCCTTCCTTCCTGCCTCCCTCCTTCTCTTCCCTTCTCTTCTATCTGGTCCTTCTTTCTTTCCTTCTTTCATTTCTTTTTATTTTGAAAACAAACACATTCTACTCCTTACTATTCCCCCCTCCCAATTCCCCACTAATGAACAGCATAGTAAAGAAAGAGAAAGAGTGTGGCAGGCCAAAGATCCTAAAAGGAATATGACTGCAGGCCTGGCACTTGGCCTCATCTGTGGTCTTAACTTGAAGATTATTTGCATTCTGTACTCTTAACATCATTCTTTTGGTCCTCAGTTACTGTTTTGTTAAGGAAAGCAAAAGCTATGGAAATGTGATCCTGTATATCACTAGCTTGACCCTTTTCTAAGCCTGATTTCCAAATTGGCCTCCTGAACTCTTTTGAAATGGGAGGTTAATTCTGGACCCAGCACAAGTTGTACTGAAGTCATCTGCTTGTTTGGAAGGACACATTGCTGACTGGAGTACTCATATCTAATGATCTAAGTGCCAGAGCCCACTGTTACAACATTGCCAAAAAGGCATTAAGAGTTTTTAACCTAATCTTGCGTAGTTTCTTCTCTGGTAATATAGCACTACTAACCAGAGCATACAAAACATTTGCTAGACCAATTCTCAAATACAGCTCTCCTGTCTGGAACCCGCACTGCATACTGGATGTTAATACAATTGAGCGAGTCCAGAGATACCATATTTTTGGGAGCATAAGACGCACCAAGGTATTGAAGAGGCAAACTTAAAAAAAAGTTTTTGCACTCTGCAAACCTCCCAAAAATGGGCCCATTCCCCCCCCCAAAAAAGTGCATGAATAGCCTTTAGAAGGCTTGTAGAGTGCTCCAGGGGAGGAGGGGCAAAATGAGCAAAAACCAGGCCATTTTTGTGTCCAAAAAAAGGGCATGGATAGCCTTTAGGAGGCTTATAGAGTGGGGGCGGGGCAAAGTTGAGCATAAAACAGCTTGTTTTTTGCTCATTTCTGCCCTCCCCAGCCCACAGGAGCACTCTGGAAGCCTCCTAAAGGCTATTCATGGCCATTTTGGTGAAGGGGGCGGGGTTTCGGGAGGCAAAAAATGCTGTATTCAGTGTATAAAATGCACCCAGATTTTCAGCCTCTATTTTGAGGGGAAACGGTGTGTCTTATACTCCAAAATATATGGTACTTCGTGAGAAGAGTCCTCCGCTCCTCTGCTCACAACAGAATACCTTATGACACCAGACTTGAAATTTTGGACTTAGACAACTGAGAACTTTGCCGTCTTAGATCCAACCTAAGCATAGTACATAAAATTATCCGCTACAATGTCCTACCTGTCAATGACTAGTTCAGCTTCAAGCATAACAACACACGAGCACACGATAGATACAAACTTAAAATAAACAGCTCCAAATTCGGCTGCAGAAAATACGACTTCAGCAACAGAGTGATCACTGCCTGGAATGCACTACCTGACTCTGTGGTTTCTTCCCCAAACCCCCAAAGCTTTAACCTTAGACTGTCTACCGTTGACCTCACCCCATTCCTTATAGGGGCATGCATAAGCTCCCCAATGTGCCTACCATCCCTATTTCTTTTTATTCGTATTCATTTCATGTATCCAAAATCAAGTTTATACATAGATAGGCTGTCTACTACATGCTTGATGAAATAAATAAATAATAAAATAAACAAATAGTTCGTGAGCGAGAGTAAATGAATATGGCTCCTGTCTGAAAGAGCTAATGAATGCAGTGATTGTGTAACTACCACACTAAGCAAAAATTTAGCATGTTTAGCCAATATATTTATTCTGGGATCTGAAGCTGCCGCCTGCAAGGACTAAGACCACATGAGCTGACTCAGAAATGAGTAGGAATCACCCATTAGTGGGTTGTTGTTGTTTTGGTGTGTCAGCAGTATATTTCATTCCAGTCCATTAGTGGTGTTAAATCAATGAGACCACACATTATTCTCTTTGGTAAGGTGTTTTCAGATGTCATGCTTGCTCCACAGCATGTTAGTAACGAGGCAGTCTCTGATTTAGCAAATAAGTAAATAAAATCAGTATCTAGTTACTCTGAGTAGGGATGGAGGTGGGAAGAGCTGACTCAGCACCATTGTAAGTTCAGGTTGTCGAAATATTTCCTGTATTTACTTTAGATCTTGGGTGCCCAGGTCCATCATGGATGAGATACAACACATGTTCACACACACACACACACACACACACACATATAAAAGGATGTTAGCTGCCAGCTTATGTTTGCTGGGGTTTGCTGCTATGCAGTGACAGACTGCCATGAACTGAGGGGAGAGGGAATGAAGGAGGGGAATATTTGGGAAATTGAAAGTAGAGGCTGTACTTTCTTGAGATGCTGCCTCAAGGTCACCCAGCTGGAAGAAGGAGGAACCATCATAATCTGGGTGGACTGAACAAAAGCCAGGATGCTCTGATATTGTAGCAACACAAAGCTTTAATTCCGTGACAAGCCAGGATCTCAGAATACCGTGAGTTCGTACACAAGAATAAAGTCAGTTGCCTTCTCCTGTTGCAGTCCATACCCACCCGTTAGCCACCAGCTGGTTGGCTTCTTCTTGGCTGCAGCTTCAAACTGCCCACCCGGCGCAGCTTTGCTGACTTGTGTTGGCCCAAAAGGGTGTCATCCTTCATTGCCCCATGCAATTGGCCGTTGGAGGCTTCGTGGTGATTGCCTGTATCTGTCAGCCATGCTCTCCCATCAGCCATCATAACCTGTTATGTCCTCGACTTGCAACCGGTCTTAAGTCCTCAACTTATGACCGGCCGCAAGTCCTCGACATACGACTGACAGCCAGCAGCAGCTGAGCCACACCTGATTGGCTGATTGAGCATGGGCTGTTTCTGCGATCTTATTGGTTGCCCTGCTTGACAGCTCTAGTATAAATAGCTGTCAAGCAGGACAAGGTGCCGAAGTGTATATAGTTGAAGTTGGTTTGTGTTCTGTTAACAATAAAGATGTTCTAATTACCTCAGCCACTCCACGCCTCATCTGTCCCTCTCAGCTTCTAACATAGCCAGTCCCCCTGACGCTCCCAGGCTCGGATAGGTCTTCACCAGGGGTGAAATCCAGCAGGTTCTGACAGGTTCTGGAGAGCTGTTAGTGGAGTGGAAATTTTGAGTAGTTTGGAGAACTGGTAGTGGAAATGTTGAGTATTTCGGAAATTGGTAGTAGAAAGTTTGAGTAGTTTGGAGAATCGGTAGTGGAAATTTTGAGTAGTTCAGAGAACTGGCAAATACCACCTCTGGCTGGCCCCAGAGTGGGGAGGGAATGGAGATTTTGCAGGATTCTTCCCCTGCCACGCCCAACAAGCCACTCACACAGAACCGGTAGTAAAAATAATTGAATTTCCTCACTGGTCTTTACTGGTTCCACTGCCCACAATCCCTCCCTGAGAATATTAAGCCTCAGTCTGGGGCTCGACAATAGCCTGAACTTCGACTGATCATTAAGAAAACATCCTGCATTGAATTGGTTATATGGGGATGGGCAATGAGAGACATTAAAGGCAGGGGGTGAGTAGAACATTGGGGTTTTGGTGCTTGATTCTCAGTTTTGGCTCTGCAATGCTGCAATACACTTGATCTCTAGTAAAGGTATGGTCACAAAGAATTGGACAAGATTTGGCAACTGAAGAACAACAATATTGGGTTTTGAGTTAGGGGTGTAGCAGTGTTCAGATGAATGTTTCTCTTTCTCAGACCAAGAATCCATTTCAAGTTGACTTAGGAAGCTTTACAAGATTCTGTTACTGTAACTTTAAAGAAATAATATAGACTGGAACGTCTTTGGTTCTTTTAGCACAGTCTACCATGAAGGGTAGAGTTGGAAGGGACCTTGGACGTCTTGTAGTCCAACCAGGGGTGGGTTCCTGCTGGCATTACTACTGGTTCAGCGTGCAAAATATCATATTTATATATATGAAGGAGGAGGAGGAGGAGGAGGAGGAGGAGGAGGAGGAGGAGGAGGAGGAGGAGGAGGAGGAGGAGGAGGAGGAGGACAACAACAACAACAACAACAACAACAAGAACAACAGCAAGAAGAAGAACAAGGAGGAGAAGAAGAAGAAGAAGGAGGAGGAGGAGGAGGAGGAGGAGGAAAGAAGAAGAAGAAGAAGAAGAAGAAGAAGAAGAAGAAGAAGAAGAAGAAGAAGAAGAAGAAGAAGAAGAAGAAGAAGAAGAAGAAAAAGAAGAAGAGGAGGAGGAGGAGGAGGAGGAGGAGGAGGAGGAGGAAGGGGAAGGGGAACAACAACAACAAGGAGAAGAAGGAGGAGGAGGAGGAGAAGGAGGAGGAAGAGGAGGAGAAGAAACAAAAAAAAATATGAGAACAAGATAGACAGAAAGATGATAGATAGATAGATAAGCTATAGATAGTAAACTGTAAACTACCAGGAGTCCACACTTAGTCGGTGGCATACAAGTATTGTAAATAAATCACTATATAAGTATTTAATATCTGTACCAATTGTGATAGTGTTATTTCTGGGTCTGAATTCTCTTGGCTAGAAGGCTTTTTCACCCTTTCTATTGATAGGTTGCTGATGTACCTACCAAACTTCCAGAAAGGATGAAAGAGGAGATAGATGTGTACATGTAGTATCCATAAAACATCAGCTGGTCTCTAAAAAAGCTCCAGTGAAATAGATTCTCCAGTCTAATGTTGTAGAAAAATGACTGCTATAAATCAGCAGAAGAGGTCAGGAAATTAAACCTTATATGTCTGGGCTAGGAAGAAGGACTTATGCACTGAGAAATGATGCATTTGCTGGCAAGGAAAACAATTTGATATTTCAACTCTGGCCTCCAAAGTGAAGTCCAGAGTGGCCATGTCTGACGTTGATTCCAAGAAATTGTAAAATCTGATGGTATCAGGTCCACCATTAGAAGAAACAGTTTGGTTGGCTGGTAGGAGAACAATCAGCAACGCACTCAAAAGACAACTGAATTTAGAGAGTGCTAACAACCACATGATGGAAAATACAATATTTCCTCCTCCACCCTAGTATATAATAGAACAGAACAGAACAGAACAAAACAAAACAAAACAAAAAATAGAGTTGGAAGGTACCTTAGAGGTCTTCTAGTCCAACCCCCTTTCTAGGCACGAAACTCTATACCATTTCAGACAAATGGTTGTCCAACATCTTCTTAAAAACTTCCAGTGTTGGAGTATTCACAAACTCTGGAGGCAAGCTGTTCCACTGATTAATTGTTCTAACTGTCAGGAAATTTCTCCTTAGTTCTAGGATAGATCTTTTCTTGATTAGTTTCCACCCATTGCTTCTTGTTTTACCCTCAGGTGCCTTGGAGAATAGTTTGACTCCCTCTTCTTTGGGGCAACCCCTGAGATATTGGAAGACTTCTATCTTGTCTCCCCTAGTCCTTCTTTTCTTTAAACTAGACATACGCAGATCCTGCAACCCTTCTTCATATGTTTTAGCCTCTAGTCCCCTAATCATCTTTGTTGCTCTTCTCTGCACTCTTTCTAGACTCTCCACATCTTTTTTGCATCATGGCCACCAAAACTGAATGCAGGATTCCAAGTGTGGCTTTACCAAGGCATTATGAAGTGGTATTAAAGTGGTAAAAGGTGATCTTTTCTGAACCAGGATTGGGATTAAATTTTTTTAGCAACCAGTTCTGTGCCCAGTTGCTGGGGGGCGTGGCCATGGGGGGAGTGGCCTTCCCGGCTTCCTACACCATGGTGAGGGGCAGTTTTTGCCCTCCCCAGGCTCCAGAGGCTTTTCTCGAGCTCTTGGGAGGGCGAAAATGGCCTCTCCTGGGCTCCAAAGGCTCCCCAGAGTCTGGAAACAGGTCTATTTCTGGATCTTCCAGATCTTCCAGAAGCCTGTTTTTCACCCTTCCCAGAGCCTCTGCACAGACTCTGCACTTGCCTGGCATCCAAAACAGGCCGTGTGGAGACTCCTGAGAGGGGTGGGGTAGGGTGGGCAGGGCCAGCCAGTCCTTCTAACTACTGGTTCAGTGAACCAGATGCAAAATTTGCATCCGCTTCACCCAAATCAGTCCAAACTGGCTAAATCCCACCCCTGGTCTGAACCTCTTCTTCCATCCCACCACCATCCAGCCACAACTGATGAAGCCTCTTAGATGAGAAGCAAAATGTTTTCTTCTTTCTTTCTTTCTCAAAGAAAAGCAGTCTAGTTGCTGTTTGAAAAAAGCACCTTTGAGGCAACTGTGACCTGGAAGACTGAGAATCTCCACAGACAACTCAAAAGGCAGAATAGTATATTCAAACAGAATCAACCTTTTTAAACTACTCTGTAGAGCAATATGGCCTCCAAGACTTCAGTGACCTTCTTAAACTAGTGATCTGTATTTGCCAAAGCAAAAAGGAAATCTCAACCCTTCTTCTTGTTATTCCTCTTGTTCTTATTCTTCTTATTTTTTTCTTCTTGTTATTGTTCATGTGGTTCTTGTTGTTCTTGTTGTTGTTCTTATTGTTGTACTGTACTGAAATTCAAAATAATCCGTCGTCTCCTCCTCCTCCTCCTCCTCCTCCTCCTCCTCCTCCTCCTCCTCCTCCTCCTCTTCCTCCTGCTCCTCTGGTAGCCACATCCATTGTTATCTGATGCTATTGTAGATTGTGTTTGATATTTTCTTTCCATCTTTTTCTAGGTCTGCCTCATGTTTTTTTTTATCTTTTGGCCTAAAATATATGTTTGGTATAGAATCCCAAGACATTCTCTCCAGATGAGCAAACCACTTTATTTGCTCTTTTTTGTACGTAGTTTAGGATTGCTTGAACCCAGGTGCAAAGTTGTGAAAACAGAGCCAGAAAGTTTGAATTAAGGAATTGTCTCCTTTATCCTTTGTGTGAGAAACTGCACGTCTTACAAAACTGCTGGAGACAGCTTAGGAATCATGCCACTTATGGTAGCTTAAGCTTTCAATTTCCTTTCAAATATATATATTTAAGACCCAGGGAAGGGTCTGTAATTCTCAGCAGAAATGTGAGCAACCTTAAAACAATTACCCGTTCTTCTCAATCTTGTTCTAACTTTCTGAGAGCTACATCCATTTCGCAGACAGCATCAGATAAATAAGAGTGAAGAGCTTAGACAGGATATTTATTGCATAGAGATCTGTAGTTGATGGTCTCTGCAACAAGCAGGGTTCTCTTTGGACTGTTACCATCCAAACCAACATTATGATGGGCCCTATCCAACAACCTGGAATTATGCCGCCTACAGTCTGATCTAAGCACAGTACACAAAATTGTCTGTTACAACGTCCTACCTGTCAACAACTACTTCAGCTTCAACCTCAATAACACTCAGGCAAACAGTAGATACAAACTCAAAGTAAACTGCTCCAAACTTTATTGCAGAATATACGACTTCAGTAACAAGAGTGGTCAACGCCTGGAATGCTCTACCTGACTCTGTTGTTACATCCTCTAACCCTCACAGAAAAGAAGAGGAGGAGGAGGAGGAGGAGGAGGAGGAGGAGGAGGAGGAGGAGGAGGAGGAGGAGGAGAAGAAAAGGAGGAGGAGGAGGAGGAAGAGGAAGAAGAGGAGGAGGAGGAAGGAGGAGGAGGAAAAAAAACAAAAAGAAGAAAGAAGAAGAAGAAGAAGAAGAAGAAGAAGAAGAAGAAGAAGAAGAAGAAGAAGAAGAAGAAGAAGAAGAAGAAGAAGAAGAAAAATGCTTTACCTGACTCCATTGTTACATCCTCAAACCTCCATAGCTTCAACCTCAAACTGTCTACCGTGGACCTCACCCCATTCCTAAGAGGTCCGTAAAGGGGGCGTGCATAAGTGCACCAGTGTGCCTACCGTCCCTGTCCTACTGTCCCCATCTCTTTGTATTCTTTTTTTTCATTCATATCCATGTTTATATTTATTGCACATGTTTGACAAACTAATAAACACAATACAAATTCAACATGAAATGTAATGTTGAGGAAAGCAAAGTTTTACACCTAGGCAGGAAAAAAACCCAAAGGTACAAGTCCAGATTAGGTGACACCTAATCTGTGAGAGGGATTTGGAGTGCAAGTGGACAATCACTTAAACGGGAGGCAGCAGTGTGCAGTGGCAGCCAAAAAAGCCAATGCAGTCCTTGGTTGTATAAACAAAGACATAGAATCAAAATCACATGAAATATTGGCACCGCTTTATAAAGCCTTAATAAGGACACACCTGGAATGTTGCATCCCATTTTGGTCACCACATTACAAAAAAAGATGTTGAGACCTTGGAAAAAGTGCAGAGAAGAGCAACTAAGATGATCAAAGGCCCGGAGACTAAAACATATGAAGAATTTTTTGCAGGAATTGGGTATGGCCAGTCTAGAGAAAAGATGGACTAGGGATGACATGATAGAAGTATTCCAGTATCTGAGGGGATGCCACAAAGACGAGACGGTCAAAATATTCTCCAAAACACCAGGACAAGAAGCAATAGATGGAAATTAATTAACGAGCTGTGGTGGCGCAGTGGTTAGAGTGCAGTACTGCAGGCTACTTCTGCTGACTGCCAGCTGCCTGCAATTTGGCAGTTCAAATCTCACCAGGCTCATGGTTGACTCAGCCTTCCCTCCTTCTGAGGTTGGTAAAATGAGGACTCAAATTGTTGGGGGCAAGAGACTGACTCTGTAAACCACTTAGAGAGGACTGTAAAAGCACCATAAAGCAGTATATAAGTCTAAGTGTTATTGCTATTGCTAAGGAGAGAAGCAACGTAGAATTAAGGAGAAATTTCCTAATGGTTAGAGCAATCAACCAATGGAATGGCATGCCTTCAGAAGTTATGGATGCTCCACCACTGGGGGGTTTTACAAAGAGATTTGAGGACTCCTTGTCTGAAATGATATAGGGTCTCCTTCTTGATCAGGGGGTTGGACTAGAAGACCTCCAAGGTCCCTTCCAACACTATTATCCTTACTTTTGTTTCCTTCGCTTCTGTCCCACCAGAACTTTCACACATCAGCCTCTCTCTTTCTCTTTTTTTGACTCCAGATCTAATCACAGGACATAATTTTATTTTCCCCACACTTTTTTTTAAAGTATATCGATTCCTTCCTTCTCTGTCCCTGCTGCCAAGTTCATCCTCACAGCATCTCTGTAAAAAGAGATTCAATTAAGAGGCAGTGACTTGGCGAAAATCATCTTCTACACCTTTTGGCTTCAACACATCCAGATTGTCTTGAGGAGCAAGTCCAACAAACCTCAGCATTGTTTGGCACTAAATGGAAACGGCATCTTACTTTTGTGTTGACCTCTGTCAACACAAAAAAGAAAAGACCTTCTTTCTTTCGATTAAACTCTGCAGAAACTTTTCCGTGGAGTTCTGTTCTCGACAGGATATTAGATTCCCTTCCCAAGATGTCTTTTATTCTCTATCCCCAAATTGGATGCAGAGCAAAGGGTACAAAAGAACACCAAACGTTAAATCACAATTTTGCTTTTGTTTTTGTGGCGTTTCTTTCTTTTGTCTCCCTAAAAGCAGAGAAAGTCTAAGCAAACTTAAAGGAGGCAGGGGTGAAATGCAATTATGTTTACTACTGGTTCTGCGGGCATGGCTTTGTGGGCATGGTGTGGTTTGGTGGGCATGGCTTGTTGGGCATAGCAGGGCAATGATGGTGCAAAATCCCCATTCCCTCCCCACTCCTGGGGCCAGCCAGAGGTGGTATTTGCTGGTTCTGTGAACTACTCAAAATTTCTACTACCGGTTCTCCAGAACCTGTCAGAACCTGCTGGATTTCACCCCCGAAAGGAGGCCTGAGTTGTGTTATGCTTTCGAAAGTTATTTCACCCTACTTTTCTCAATCATAACTTTCTAACCAATAAAAGAAAGCAAGTTTGGTCTAGTGCAGTGATGGTGAACATTTTGATGGGGATGGGGAAGATGGGGAACAGAAGTTGCCTCCAGAGGTTGTGAATGCCCCAACACTGGAAGTCTTTAAGAAGATGTTGGATAGCCATTTGTCTGAAACGGTATAGGGTTTCCTCCCTAGGCAGTGGGTTGGACTAGAAGACCTCCAAGGTCCCTTCCAACTCTACTATTGTATTGTATTATTGTGTTGTATTGTATTTTTCCTAGGGCGTGCCAAAATTGTGTACATGTGTGACCCACCCACCCCCGTGCATGCATGTGCAACACCTCCCCAGGTTCTGGAGGTTTTCCTAAAACCTGGGGAGGGCAAAAATGGCCTCCCCCAGAGTCACTCCAAAAGCCGGAAATGAATCATTTCCAAACTTCCGGTTGGCCCATTGGGGCAGATTTTTGCCCTCCCCAGCCTCCGGAGGCTTTCCTGAATCCTGGGGAGGGTTGAAATATCAGGTGGCTGGTGCGCGCATATGCGCTGAAGCTGATGGCTGACGTGCCACCAAATATGGCTCCGTGTACTACTTGTGGTGGGCATGCCATAGGTTCGCCATCGCAGGTCTAGTGCTTAAGGCATCAGGTTAGAACTTGGGAGACGGTGAATTCTAGTTCTGCCTTTGATATGAAAGCCACCCAGGTGACTCTGGGCCAAACACCAGGAGACGGTGAGTGCTCTGACCCAGGCTTAAGAGAATCACGAAAGAGACTGCTTGTCCCCCCCACAAAAAACTCTTTTTATTTGGTTTATTTATTTTAATGTGAATTCCTGGCATTCACATCCAGAAAAGTCCCAGCAATATGCTTTCAGAGGTTTCAAAAAGAGACCAAATAAGTCCTTGGATAGTTGCCAAGCTGAGCTTCCAGTCACAATGCTGTAAAATGAAATACTTGGCAAGGAGTCTCTGTGAGGCACGAACTCAGATAAGCAAATCTTCAAAATAATAAGCAAACTAATTGTCTCCTGCAAACTCCCCTCCCTTTTTGCTCTTCTTTCTTCCCTAAGGGAGGGGCCATTCACCATCCACCTGTGCCTTTACTCCCGAGTAGGTCCTTGTTCCTAAACTGTTCCCTTCTCCTGACAGCTCTACGCATGCACACATCAGGAACAGGCTCCAGCTGTTCTTCTGCCCCATTTATCTACGACTCCGAAGGCAGCTGATAACTGTCAGATGGCCCTGGCCCCCTCTCTACCTCTGACACAGAGCCATCATCAGAGTCTTCCCCAGACTCCAGGACTGGCCCTGTTCCTCCCCAACCTCCTCACTGTCCGAACCTGCTACCAGATCCGCTGGCAGCTCTTGGGTCACAACAGTGAGTTCTAGTATGACATTAAGAATGAAAGCAGCTGGGTGATTAAGGCAGACCTAGAATTACTAGGTGACTCTAGTTCTGCCTTAGACATGAAAGCCAACTGGGTGACTTTGGATCAATCACCAGGAGAAGATGAGTTCTAGTATGACATTAAGAATGAAAGCAGCAGGGTGATTAAGGCAGACCTAGAATTATTAGATAATTCTAGTTTTGCCTTAGACATGAAAGCCAACTGGGTGACTTTGGATCAATCACCAGGAGACGGTGAGTTCTAGTATGACATTAAGAATGAAAGCAGCTGGGTGACTAAGGTGACTAATCATACTCTCTCAGACCAACCCACCTCACAGGATTGTTAATCTGGAGAAAATAGGAGAATAAATGTCTGTTAGACATATTCACCGAGTTTAATTATTTGCAAGAATCATCAGGTCTGGATAGAATAAATCAAATATATGAAAAAGCAATTTGATGTGATTGGTCTTCATGAAAATAGATTTCTGGATTTCAGAATCTGAGCAATCTCCTCCTACATTTCCTATTTCTCAAATTTTAGAAATCTCGCTCTTGTGTGCAATAACGAAAGTGGCACAAAAGATTTTTCAGGAAGTGAAAAGCAGTAAAGATTTACTGGTTTTGACAGATCCATTTCAGGTGCATGTTTCAATCTCTCCCTTGCTCTTCCTCTCTTTTATTTTTCCTCCTATCTCAAATTTTCCTTGTTTTTGTCTCACACACGTGCCCACTCCACACGTTTCAAAAATTCATGTGCCACATTTCCTTCATAAATTGGACGAAATGTGGAATTACTGGAGCGGCAACCGATTCCCCAGAGACAGCTGCGGTTGCCTCTGTCAATATAAAATGTCACTATCTGCTTCACAAACACACATCCTGTCTCTCTCTCTCTCTCTCTCTCTCTCTCTCTCTCTCTCTCTCTCTCTCTCTCTCTCTCTCTCTTTCTCTCTCTCTCTCTCTCTCTCTCTCTCTCTCTCACACACACACACACACACACACACACACTTCTCATAGGACAAGCCAGGTAAGATGAATTTCTAAGCAAGGATGTCTCACAATGTCTTTACATAAGTTAAGATGGCAGCCACTCTTTCTAGTTTTCTTAACTTTCAACTTCTTCCTAGCATATTCCCGCAAGGCAGTGATGTGCTTCATTTTTTTTTACTACCAGTTCTGTGGGTGGGACTTGGTGGGCATGGCATGGCTTGGTGGGTGTGGCAGGGGAAGGATACTGTTAAATCTCCATCCCCCCCCCCCACTCTGGGGGAAGGATACTGCAAAATCTCCATTCCCTCCCCACTTCAGGGGAAGGATACTGCAAAATCTCCATTCCCTCCCCACTCCAGGGGAAGGATACTGCAAAATCCCCATTCCCTCCCCACTCCAGGGGAAGGATACTGCAAAATCCCTATTCCCTCCCCACTCCAGCAGAAGGATACTGCAAAATCTCCATTCCCTCCCTACTCCAGGGGAAGGATACTGCAAAATCTCCATTCCCTCCCCACTCCAGGGGAAGGATATTGCAAAATCCCCATTCCCTCCCCACTCCAGGGGAAGGATATTGTAAAATCCCCATTCCCTCCCCACTCCAGGGGAAGGATACTGTAAAATCTCCATTCCCACTCCAGGAGAAGGATACTGTAAAATCTTCATTCCTATCCCACTCCAGGGAAAGGATATTACAAAATCTCCATTCCCACTCCAGGGGAAGGACACTGCAAAATCCCCATTCCCTCCCAATTAGCTGGGATTCGGGAGACAGAGAATAGATGGGGGTGGGGCCAGTCAGAGGTGGTATTTACCGGTTCTCCGAACTACTCAAAATTTCCACTACTGCTTCTCCAGAACTGGTCAGAACCTACTGAATGTCACCTCTGCTGCAAGTCTGCTTTTTGTATTATTGAATGCCACTTTGCATGGTCAGCTCCGTCTCCAGGGGGCAGGCCTGCGGATTGCATATCTTTGTTGATGGTGTCTTGCCATCTCTGTTTTAGGTTCCCACAAGGTCACCAGCCACTGACTTCTAGTTGCTAGGCAGCCTTGGTCTCGGTGGAAGATCCTGCTCTCTGGACGTGTCCATACCAGCGGAGTTGGCCTTCTCTTATCTTCTCTATAATTGGTGCCACACCAAAATGTTGGCATTATTTGTAATGTGGTCAAGAAGGGAGATGCCCGATATCCAACGGCGCCTTTGCATTTCCATGGCATGGAGAGAGCTTTCAGTCCCTGTTGTTGCTGCCCAGCATTCAGGTCCATACAGTGCAAGAGGGTGGGTGGTTGTCTTGTAAATCTTAGATTTGAGACGGGTTGGCATCCGTTTGTCCCGTAACACCGTTGAGTTTTCGCCAATGAATCCGTCTGCGTTCACCCTTCCTCACACCTCGCCATTGATGTTGCCATTGCCTTGGAGGTGGGAACCCAGATACCGGTTGCAAATACCCTTACCTAAAGAAATGATGGATGAACATTGTTATCATATATATGAGAAAACAGAGATCTGGGAAACTTTTAGCAAACCATGGCAGATCTAGAGACCAAAACTTGGAGTCTCTAGGAAGGAGGTCCTACAAGACAATAAGGAATAGATGAACCACCCCTAAGATTTGTAGATTTGTAGAAGGACCAGGGGTGACATGATAGCACAGGGGCTGCCATAGAGAAGAGGGGGACAACCTATTTTCCAAAGCACCTGAAGGCCAGACAAAGAGAATGGATGGAAACTGATCAAAGAGAGATTCAGCCTGGGAATAAGAAGAAATTTTCTGGCAGTGAGAACAATCAACCAATGCAACAGAAGTTGCCTTCAGAAGTTGTGACAGCTGGGTCCCTCAAGTGCCAGTCTAACATCTGAACTTTGACTTAACTCCACTTTGTTAACTCAGTATACACCTTGTCATCCACTATTGTCTTCCCATCCAGCTATGGCCTTTCTGAATACATCTGATGGATTACAGTGTTGAAAAACTGAAGCTTACATTGATTCCATCAGGAAAATGAAGGTATTCTTGACCCGTTTTAAAACAGATTGGCCATAAAGACTTGAATGTTTATTTTTTGTCATCCTGTTTCCCAGTTTGAACTGCCTAGTCCATGATGGTTCATTTTCCTGCAGATAGACATACCACCACATTTCATGTTTTCAAGGCAATAACTTCGTCATACCACCCAACACCACTCAATCTCATTTTGTTCATCACTTAAAGCTAGAACAATTGTTCCCCAATATAGATTTCATTCACTGAGATCCAGACAAGTTAATAAAAGTACACAATATCAGAATATCAGCTGTGCCCAGCTCTGTTGGATGTTGTGCCTATCTAATATAGGAACCGGTTTTCATATTGGCCAAACAACTGTAGGAAGAAGTTCACCAATCTCCCAATAAAAGGCTTTCATGGACATTGAAGCTAATAACCATTGATCTTTATGTCTTTTGAAGGCAGAGAAATTGTAGCCAATATCACCACATCTTAAAAAGCAAATTAAAAAAAATGTGTGTATGTCTATATAAGTATTTTTAAAAGAAAATTACTTTTTCACATTCTTCCACATGGTGTTGGAAGAAAAATCCAGTTCCAGTTTCAAGCTGGGAATAAAATGGAAGCTGGTTGGAAAGAAAGATTATCTTTACAATAAAGATGTAGAAAAAATGTGGAGACTCTAGAAAGATTGCAGAGAACAGCAACAAAGATGATTAGGGGACTGGAGACTAAAACATATGAAGAATGGTTGCAGGAACTGGGAATGTCTAGTTTAATGAAAAGAAGGACTAGGGGAGACATGATAGCAGTCTTCCAATATCTCAGGGGTTGCCACAAAGAAGAGGGAGTCAAACTGTTCTCCAAAGCACCTGAGGGTAGAACAAGAAGCAATGGGTGGAAACTAATCAAGGAGAGAAGCAACTTAGAACGAGGAGAAATTTCCTTGACAGTTAGAACAATTTCTCAGTGGAACAGAAATTGCCTTCAGAAGTTGTGAATGCCCCAACACTGGAAGTCTTTAAGAAGATGTTGGATAGCCATTTGTCTGAAACGGTATAGGGTTTCCTGCCTAGGCAGGGGGTTAGACTAGAAGGCCTCCAAGGTCCCTTCCAACTCTGCTATTGTATTGTATTTATTGGTGAGCAAAACTAACACCCACATGTAGCGTGCAGTTCTGGATCAGCTGACCAAAATGGAGTTGAGAGTGGATGGCTTTTATACCTTTTGGATCCCTGTCAGGTCATCTAGGGGTCAAGGCTGGCTCTATAGGCAAAAGGGGAAAAGCAAATCCTAGGAGTTCATCTGATCTAATCTTCTCAATCTTTGGCTTGCCTAATTGTATAGCTAATCAGTAGTTTCTGTCTGACCCAGTCTTTCTGAATGTTAAAATATTCATGACTGGGAGGAGACATGGGAACAAGGTCAGCCAATAGATAGGCATAGCAACTAAGTCATCCAATGAGAGCTTAAACAGATCTGAGTCTGTGCAGAGAATTGAAACAGAAACTTAAGAAGAAAGCAGTCTGATGCTCTGAGAAGTAAACTAGCAGTCTGTCTGGGCTTGTCTACTGAAATGAAGCTAACTGCTTGTGTTTGCCTGTAACTCTCCTGCCTTGTGTTTACTTGGAAGAATCACCTGTTGGCATTGTACATTGATTCATCTATTCTTATGCATATAAAGAAGTTAATGAATCCAGCTGAATCAGTTTATTTGTGTGTGATTCTGGATTTGAATGTATGCAACAAACTCTGATACTGAATGGATCACCAAATCTGCATTTCTAAAAGCTGGCCTCCTCAGTTTCTGCTTGGGGCAGAGAGACTGGGCCTGGTTTCTGCCTCCCTTAAGATCCCCCCCCCCCATTTCTTATTTAGGTGAAATATTCTATCCTGCCTTTTTAATATTCCCCAAAATATTTCTTTCTCTAGGAAGCGGGGTGGGTGCTGACTTTCTACAATGGTACATGTCTTCCTCAATCTCAGGTCCTCTCGATAGGGGTCACCAATCCCAATCCATGGTCCACTACCAGGCTGTAGCTTGCTCAGAATCAGGTCATAGAAGTGGTGGGTGAGAGCGTGCACCCAGCTGCACTTGTGCGAGCAAGCGCATGAAGCTCTGGTTGCACGAGGGGTGGGTGGGAGGGCAGGCCTGCCACTCGTACAAATGGACCTACACATGCATGCTCATTCACCACTTGTAAGAAACCATCTTTTCTCCCCCCACCCTTTTCCACTGGTCTGTAAAACTGGGGACCTCTGTTCTACCAGAGGATGGAGAGTTTGATGGTTCTGGGGAGAATCTTAGCTGATCCTAGCACTGCGCTCTTCTGGACAGAGAGCTCTGACTTTGATCCTGGGATCTGTTGGATCCACCTTAAGAGTCACAACCCCAAGTGCTCCTACCATCACTGGGATCATTTTGGCCTTGTCTTTTGATACATCTTCTTCAGTTCCTCCTTCAGGCCCTGGTCCTTCTCCAAGTTCTCATACTCTTTCATCCTGATGTTGCTGATCCTTGGCGTTACTAAATATATCGCCATCACTTCTTCTGCTCCTCGTCTACTGCCAATATGTCTGGTTGATTGGCTAAAATACCTGCCTATCTTTCTGGATCTGGAAGTCCCAGATGATTGTGGCCTTCTAATTCTCCATGACTGTCATGCCCCCATCTGAGTCCGACTCTGAGATGGAAGACTAACAGCTGACAGAGAGCAGGAGAGTGGCTCCATTGACTGTGGAGGAAACTGGGGAAGGGCAAAGTCAGGCTGGGCAGAGCAGGGGAGAGGTAGAACAAGGGAGAGGGGGTTCAGATGAAGACCAAGGCCTACTCCCTCCTCATCCTAGGAAGTGCAGGGAAGAATACAGAAGAGAGCAATGGGGGCTGTGTGGCTTACGAGCAAGGAAAGGACCATGATTACTTTACAAGGCACACCTGGGGATGGAGTTTAAAGGAGAGGCAGGTGGGCGGGGCATTTGTCAGGAACAAATGCTAAGTAGTGTAGCATTCTGGCCTGCATTCCTGGCATTCCTCCAGACTGCTTGAAGTATTTACAACCTTCTGTGTGCTTATCTCATGCTGGAATTAACCCTTGCTCCTTGCTTATCTTGCCCTGCTGGAACATTTGCAGGTTTGTGGAAGAGCTTTTCTCCAGGCCGGAGAGTGAAAGGGATGTTAGGGGCACAGTTGGTGTTAATAAAGGGACTCATACTGGTTCTCTGGCTGTGTTGCCTTTGTGCCATGCCCCAGGTCATCACAGTGACCTTCTCCCATCTAGACTTGGAAGGGTCTAGCCTATGCACTGTGTAGATCAGGGGTGTCCAAACTTGGGAACTTTAAGACTTGTGGACTTCAACTCCCAGAATTCCCCAGCCAGCCATGCTGGCTGGGGAATTCTGGGAGTTGAAGTCCACAAGTCTTAAAGTTCCCAAGTTTGGACACCCCTGGTGTAGATGTTCCTATACACAACACCACATACTGGGTTGCATAGTTCAGGGTGTGCTGCCCCTGCCTGCATCTTAAACCCCTATATTAGGTATCGGTTCTGGTTTCTTTTACTACTGGTTTGCTCCAGAAGCAGAAGCAAAAAACAAGATGGTGGTGCCTATGGTGCCATTGATAGAACTGGTTTGGGGACTTGGCCAGCTGAGTTACTACCTTCTCAGCTGAACCAGTCTGAAATGGTAGGAACCCACCTCTGCCTTAGATCCACTGTGTCTTGACTGCCTCTCAGATATCTCTGCATAATCTGCACTTCTGGTCCTGCTAGGACCAGAAGGAGGAGCTTCCTGGAGCAATGGCGGTCTGCCTGAGAGCTCCTTAGACCCGTGAGCTTTTTTAAGGGAGCAGGGGTGCTGCCGGCCCCCCCTTTTACTCCATGGGGGCCAGGTGTCCAATAAACAGTCACCCTGGGTTTTTCTATGACCCAAGGGGGGTCTCCCAGGGTGGTGTGAAGATCTGGAAACAGCTCGGAGAACGGACTGGGGAGCTGCCGAGGAGAGACGCCGCCCAGGAATGCCGTTTGAGTTGGAGGAGTTGAATTTGCCGTTCTGGGAGCGGAGAGGTACGGAGGAGCTCGGGAGAATGGCAAAAGGCGGAGAAACGGCATCCGGAGCGTGCGGGGGTGTGTTATTGTCGCTTTGGAGGCTTGTGGCTTGGAGCGAGCCGAAAAGCCGAACGCCAAATCCCCCTGGCCTACAGCAGACTGGAGAGATGTGGGAGATGCTGGAGGTCGAGTTGGGAGGACTGGAGGTTGATTGGATTGGACAGGACTGGAGCAGGAAGGACTGGAGGCCGGTAGGAGCGGCGTTGGGGCTTGAAATGGCTGGAGTGTTTAGAACATGGATGCAGGCCTAGGCAAGACTTGAATGCCGAAGGCCGGTAGGAGAAGGGCAGCGTTTCAGGAGGCCGCCTGGAGGCCGGGGGGGGGGGAGGCTTGCTGGAACTGGCAGGCTTGTTGGGAACTGGCAGGAGGTTTAACATCAGACTTGGCAGGAGAGCTTCTTCCCCTGCCAGCCACCTCCTTGACTGTTCCGTTTATTCCCCCCCCCCTGCTGACTTTTGGACTAACAGCTGCCCCTGCTTTTCATCCGTGCGCGCCTGGAGGTTTTTACCGCCCTATTTTCATCTGACTGACCATCTGCCCCTCCCCATTATCAAGCAAAATCCATCTACCCCTCGCCATCCACCACTGACCACCTACTAGCCCCCACTTAGCGACCGGCACTTGACCATCTTATTATCATCATTACCCCCCCCCTCATCTTGGACTGGATGACTTTTTATACTGATACCCGGCTGTTACAATTTTACTGGACTATGGCATACGATCATACCATCTGCAGCACAGAGCCTAGGCCCTAATGAACTTTTTAACAGCATATGTATTCCAGGCTAGACCTTATCCTACTGCGGGAATCCCCCCTCTCGCAGGTGTGGCCCTCCGCCCTTTCTAGGGCCCACCTTGATGACGGATTTCTTAATCCCGAGAGGTGGAGGAAGCGGAGACTTAGGGGTTTTTTAGTGAAATGTTTTTTAAATTCTTTTAGGGGTTTAGGGGTTGGGGGGGGTGGGCCAGATCAGGAGTGATGACGGAGCCAGGTCACCAGGCGGGGTCTTGAGCAGAAGGAGCAGAGAGGAGGAGGGGGGAGAGGATATCATTCCCATACAGGGCTTCGTGATTCTAACAGTCGTAGGGAGGGGCAGATGCGAGGACAGACTAACAACCCGTAGTCGGTTGGGAGACCATGGGTGCTGGTTACACCCGGTCGCTTGTACCAAACCCCGCGTTCTAGGTGGTCAGGATCTGCAGGCCCAGGGCCTGAGGCTGTTGTTATGCAATGCGAGGTCCGTTGTCAATAAGGCCCCCCTCATTCACGATCTGATTTTGGAGGGGGAGCCGGACCTCGCGGGAATAACGGAAACCTGGTTGGGCCACGAGGGAGGGTTACCCCTCGTGGAAATGTGCCCACCAGGTTACCAAGCATTTCACCAGCCCCGGGCCCGGGGAAGGGGCGGTGGGGTAGCAGTGATCATCCGGGAGGATTTAGAGCCGAGGGAGTCCACTGTGCTACAGACGTCCGGATGTGAATCCCTGGTTGTGAAATGGGGCCCTAGGAGGCAGATGGGCTTGCTGATAGTATACCTGGCTCCCCGCCATACATCAGCGACCCTGCCTGAGCTCCTCGAGCTGATCTCATCGGTGGCGGTTGAGACCCCCAAACTTTTAGTGATGGGGGATTTTAACCTGCCGTCGGTGGGAGAAGCATCAGAGGGGGCTCGGGAGTTCATGGCTTCCATGATAGCCATGGACCTGACTCAAATGATTCAGGGCCCGACACACGAGGGAGGTCACACCTTGGACCTTGTCTTTGTCTCTCGCCAGTGGTTGAGTGATCTGGGAGGAGTGAATTTAACCATCACTCCTCTGTCATGGTCAGATCACTCACTCCTCCGTCTTGACTTCCCTGGTGCTACTCCTCGCCGCGGGGAGGCGGAACCGGAGAACACTAGATGGTTCCGCCCCAGGCGCTTGATGGAACCAGACAGGTTCCAGACGGAGCTTGGGCCACCTCCTGCAGCCCTGACCCGCCCCCGGGTAGAGGACCTGGTGACCGCGTGGAATAATGCGACTACCGGGGCCTTGAACCGGGTGGCGCCTTTGCGGCCTCTCCGGCGGCAACGATCCACCCTGGCCCCTTGGTTTACCGAGGAGCTAAGGGTGATGAAGCGCCGCAAGAGATGCCTAGAGAGTCGTTGGAGATCCTCTCGAACCGAACTTGACCGAGCACAGGTACGAGCCCATTTAAGGACGTACCTAGTGGCATTGAGAACGGCCAAACGTCAATATTGTGCCGCTCTCATTGCATCCGCAGAGAACCGCCCTGCCGCCCTGTTTCGGGTGTCCCGCTCCCTTCTGTTTCAGAGGCCACGGGAGGCCCCTTTACAGGGCAGGGCAGAGGAGTTTGGGAAATACCTGCAGGATAAAGTCGCTCAAATCCGGAAGGATTGGGTCCCCTTCAGTGGCCCAGTCGAGACGCCAGTGGCGAGTCTTGAGAAACCTTTTTGGGAGGAGTTTGACTTGGTTGTCATCGAGGATTTGGACAGATTGCGTGGGCGACTGCGACCTACCACATGTTTGTTGGACCCGTGTCCCTCCTGGCTTGTACTGGCATCCTGGGAGGTTACACGCGACTGGCTCCTGGACCTAGTGAACGCTTCGTTGGGTGAGGGGTCTCTCCCGGCCGCCTTGAAAGAGGCGGTGGTGAGACCCTTGCTCAAGAAGCCTTCCCTGGACCCTATGGAGCTGGTCAATTATCGTCCTGTCTCCAACCTTCCCTTTTTGGCGAAGGTTGTGGAGAGTGTGGTGGCTTCTCAGTTTCCACGGCATCTGGAGGAGAATGATTATCTAGACCCGCGCCAGTCCGGCTTTCGCCCTGGGCACAGCACTGAGACGGCCTTGGTCGCATTGGTAGACGATCTCTGGAGGGCCAGAGATAGGGGCTGTTCCTCTATCCTGGTCCTATTAGACCTCTCGGCGGCTTTTGATACCATCGACCATGGTATCCTGTTGCACCGACTGGAGGGGTTGGGGATCCGGGGCACCGTCTTGCGGTGGTTTGGCTCCTACCTCTCCGGCAGGACGCAACGTGTGTTGGCAGGAGAGCAGAGGTCGACCCTAAGCCCCCTCATCTGTGGGGTGCCACAGGGGTCGGTCCTCTCGCCACTCCTGTTCAACACATACATGAAGCCGCTGGGTGAGATCATCCGTGGTTTTGGGGTGGGATACCACCTGTACGCTGATGATACTCAGCTGTACATTTCCACCCCGAACCACCCCAACGAGGCCGTCGAAGTGATGTCCCGGTGTGTGGAAGCCGTACGGGTCTGGATGGATGACAACCGACTCAGGCTCAACCCTTCCAAGACGGAGTGGCTGTGGGTTCCGGCTCCCCGGTTCAACCAGATAATTCCATCTCTGGCCATTGGGGGCATTCAACTTGCCCCCGTGGAGCGGGCGCGCAATTTGGGCGTCCTCCTGGATGCCAAGCTGTCCATGGATGAACATGTGACAGCTGTGGCCAGGGGGGCGTTCCATCAGGTTCGCCTGGTGCGCCAATTGCGCCCCCTATTGGACCGGGACGCTCTACGCACAGTCACCCATGCGCTGGTGACGTCTCGCCTGGACTACTGTAACGCTCTCTACATGGGGCTTCCCTTGAAATGCACTCGGAGACTACAGTTGGTCCAGAATGCGGCCGCGCGGGTGATTATGGGGAGCACCAGGTACTCCCATGTGACACCACACCTGCGCGAGCTGCACTGGCTTCCTGTGGTCTATCGAGTGCGTTTCAAGGTTTTGATTACGATCTTTAAAGCGCTCCATGGCTCAGGACCTAGTTACCTCCGGGACCGTATTCTGCCCCATACATCCCTACGACCTATTCGCTCGCACAGAGAGGGACTTCTCCAGGTGCCGTCCACTAGACAATGTCATGGGGCGGCGCCTAGGAGCAGAGCCTTCTCTGTGGCGGGCCCAGCCCTGTGGAATGACCTCCCCCCGGATATTAGGACCACTACAGACCTCCGCTCCTTCCGTGTTAAGCTCAAGACCCACCTTTTTCAAATATCTGGCCTGGCCCAACCATAACTTCGTTACGCTCCTGAGGGGTTTTTAATTCAGCAATTTTATTTAGGGGATTTTAAACTGTGTTTTAACTGTGTTTTTAGCTGTGTTTATTGTCTTTCACTTGCAGGTCTACTCTCCTCCATGCACAAATGTAATTGTCCTTGTTTTTTCGTATGTATGTGTGTCCTATGTGTATTTTATCTTTTTGACTGTACGCCGCCCCGAGTCCTTCGGGAGAGGGTTGCGGCTAATCAAATAAAATTTGATTGATTGATTTGATTGAGCATGGTTGACCCCTGAGAGAGAGAGACAAGAGAGAGAGAGAAAGTGATAGAGAGATAGGGAGGTAGAGAGGTAGAGATAAAGAGATAGGGAGAGAGAGAGAAATGAGAGAGAAATGAAGAGATGAGAAAGAGATGAGCGAAAGAGATAAAAAGAAAGAGGTACAGATAGGGAGAGAGAGAGAGAGAGAGAGAGGGGGGAATGAGAGATGAGATAGAAATGTAAGAGATGAGCGAGAGATGAGCAAAAGAAATAAAAAGAAAGAGGTTCAGATAGGGAAATAGATAGAAACACAGAAAGAGAGAGAGAAAGAAAGGGAGTGAGATAGATGGGAGTGAGAGATAAAAAGAAAGAGGTGCAGATAGAAAGATAGAGAGATAGAGTGATAAATAAAAAGAGAGAGAAATGAGAGAGAAATGGAAGAGATGAGAGAGAGAGAGATGAGAGAAAGGGATAAAAAGAAAGAGGTACAGATAGGGAGAAAAAGATAGAAAGAGAAAGAGATGAGAGAGAAATGGAAGAGATGAAAGAAAGAGATAAAAAGAAAGAGGTACAGAAAGGGAGATAGATAGAGACACAGAAAGAGAGAGAGAAAGAGAGGGAGAGAGAGAGATGGGAGAGAGAGAGATAAAAAGAAAGAGGTACAGATGGGAATATAGAGAGATAAAAAGAAAGAGAGAGATAGGGAGATAGAGACATAGAGAGAGAGAGAGAGAGAGAGAGGGAGGGAGAGAGAGAGAGAGAGAGAGAGAGGTGAGAGATAGAAAGAGAGATAGGAACATAGATAGAGATATAGGGAGAGTAAGAGGGAACGAGAGGGAGAGAGATCCCAAAATATTTACATTTACACACACACACACACACACACACTAAGCCAAAAAAAAAAAAAGAATTTGAAGACCATTATTTCCACCCTCTCCCAGAAAGGAAATGCTACCTTTCTACCCGTAAAACAATCTAAATTTGCCATCAGCTATGGTTACGTCATGGCATTGCTCGGATCAAGTAATGCTATGTGAGAAATAAGAAGAGACAAGAGCAATGAACTGATCCTAACGCATAGGGAACTAACATTTGAAATAATCCCGATGCATTATCCAAACCCTCATCTTTATTTATTTTTTATTTATTTTCCCCAATAGCACAAAGTTTGTCAAAGCAATATTGCGAGCTGAGCCGAGCCGAACTTTCTCCGGTGCTCCTGTGTGTTTCAACAAAGCTAATATTAACCACTGTTTCCACACCTTTTCATTTGTGGGGCCCGGTGTGTGTGTCTGTGTCTCTGTGTGTATGATTGTGTGTGTGTGTGTGTGTGTTTGTGTGTGTGTTAATGTTGATAGATTTATTTCACATTATAGTCCAGGAAGGTAAAGGAGAGAAGAGAAGAAATAAACTGAAGTGATTACAAATGCGATTTCCAAAGGACAAGATAGAAATATTTAATGCAGATAATTATGCAAACAAGATTTTCATAGCCCGGCTTTTAATAAAATTAGGTTTAACAAAGCTGTCCAGTCTGGTAGCCCTGAGGAATTTATCAAGCGAAGCATTCAGCTGAGGAAAATTGAGCTTAAGGCTAAATTGATTTAGCAGTGAATTTTTATTTTATTTAGAACTATCCAACTATTGGCAAGGAAATGGACACCATTACATCTGCCTGAATATTGTATGGGTCTTCCTTGACTTAATGACTAGAGGGAGCCAAACATTTATGTTGCTAAGTGAGACAGTTGCTAAATGAATGTTGCCGCATTTTAGGCAATGGAACCCAGAATTTCTATTGCTAAGTCAAATAGTTATTCAGTTAATTTTGCCTCATTTTATGACCATTCTGGCCACAATTTTTAAGGGAATCACTGCAGTTGTTAAGTTACTAACACGGTTGTTAAAATAATCTGGATTCCCCCTTGGGTTTGCTTGTCAGAAGGTCACAAAAAAGGATTGTGTGATCCCACGACACTGCAATTGTCATAAATTACATGACAGTTGCCAAACGTCTGAATTTTGATCCCAGGGCCATATGGGTCCTGCAACAGTCGTAAGTACAAAAAATGGTCATAAACAGTGGTGAGATTCAGCCGGTTCGGGCTGATTTGGGCGAACCGGTAGTTAAATTGTTGGCTGGCCTCGCCCCTTCCAGGAATCCACACATGCCCCATTTGGGCTCCCAGGTAAGTGCAGGGAGGCCTCCAAGGCCCAAAATGAGGCACAGGGGGAGTAGTGCTTTTGTTCTTTTGAAATGTCTTAACAAAACAATTGTTCAGACACCCCCCACCCCCCAAAAAGAGAGAAACATTGTTCTAGCAAATGAGAAAATACTTGGTATGGACATTTTCTTTTTCCATGTCATTATGTATGTACACACACACACACACACACACACACATTTTGTCAGATCTCATCCACCAATGGTTGAGGTTTGCAGTTATTTTCCCAATGTGGCATACAGTCTCTTTCATTTTCCTTGTATTTTTTTTTAAAGACAATCCTATCCTTTTCTTAAATGTATCTGCTGTGTTTCTCCACTCCATGAGAAAGAAGCCATTCTTGACAAAAAGAAAACCTGTGTTGCGATATGTTGTTATTGCTAGTTGTGAAGTTGTGTCTGACCCAGGGGTGGGTTCCCTCCGGCTTTACTGCCATTTTGCTCGTGCTTCGCATGTGGCATGCGTAGTTCAGTTGAAATTGTTCGGTGCATTCGCAGAACTAGAAAAAATATGGTGGCAGTGACGGTGGTGACCGGGGAACTGGTTCAGGGGCGTGGCAGGCCTGGGTCACTGCTGGTTCCAGTCACCCAGGCTGCCATACCACTACTGGTTCAGCTGAACTGGGCTGAAGTGGTAGGAACCCACTTCTGGTCTGACCTATCGTGACCCCATGGACAACGTTCATCCAGGCCTTCCTGTCCTCTGCCATCCCCCGGAGTCCATTTAAGCTCACGCCCACTGCTTCGGTGACTCCATCCAGCCACCTCCTTCTCTGTCGTCCCCTTCTTGTTCTTTTGTCCTCCATCTTTCCCAGCATGAGGCTCTTCTCCAGGGAGTCCTTCCTTCTCATCAGGTGGCCAAAGTCTTTGAGTTTCCTCTTCAGGATCTGGCCTTCTAAAGAGCAGTCAGGGTTGATCTCCTTTAGGATTGACCGGTTTGATGGCCTTGCAGTCCAAGAGATTCGCAGGAGTCTTCTCCAGCACCAGAGTTCAAAGGCCTCCATTCTTTGGCGCTCAGCCTTCCCAATGGTCCAATCTTCACAACCATACATTGAAACTGGATATTGATGCAATATGTGCATTACCCTTTTCAGCCTCACACATTTTAGAAAATCTGCCCCTTCCTTGGACTTTTCTCCTTTTTTCTCTCCCTGAGAAGAATGAATGTTAAGTTTAACCTTATTTTTTTTATCACACAAGCCTTTGATTTGCTTCGGGGATAAACACATCCAGATTCTCTCTTGCCAGGACAGGTGCCAGAATCCTTTTTTAAATCATGTTTCAATAAAACAAAATAATAAAATATAACAAACAAATATAAAGCGGCATAAATTATCAGCCTTACAATATTTTTTTTCCTCTTTATTAGAAGAGTTGTAATTGGAATATTCCCCATAAAATTAGAATGAGGCCAGAAGAGACAGATAATTTCCTTGGCATCCCATCTCCACAGCAAGGTAGCTGTAAGATGATAATAATAATAATAATAATAATAATAATAATAATAATAATAATAATAACAACGGTATGAAAACGCATACATAAATATGCATTCAAACATGTAGTGTTTTTTTTACAAAACCAGCATTTTTAATGTCAAAATGTTTTTTTTCCCTGCAAAATATTTTTTTTTTAATAGAATATTTTTCCCCCTATATTGAGAACAATATCATCATCACATTTATAATGCCAAATACAATTGCATTCCAATTCAGACATGGATCTGCTCTTGGGAAAGTTGTTATATTGCAGGGTAAACCACTAAGCTAGCAACATAAAATGACATGGTTCAAAAAAAACAAAACCTAGAACTTTGCATGACTAAGAGAGTTGAAAGGGACCTTGGAGGTCATCTAGTCCAGTGATGGCTAATCTTTTGTCCTCGCATGCCAAAAGTGTGTGTGCGTACTCACACCCATAATTGCAATGCATGCATGACACCCATGCTCCCCTCCCCCTGCAAGTGCACATGTGACGTCCGCCTGCTCCCCCTGTTTTTGTGCGCGCGACCCCAACCTGGTCCGTTTTCAGCCTAGCAGGCCTCCCTGAAGCCTCCTGGGACCAAAACTGGGGCACTCCCCCCCACCCCACGCAAGTGTGTGCAACTCCCCACCCCTGTGCATGTGTGTGCAACACCCTACTGCGCATGGGCGAGTGTCTCTTGCATGCGCACCAGAGCCCCAAAAATCAGCTGGCTGGTGGGAGGTGCGCATGCATGCACAGTGGAGCTGAGCTGGGGTGCCGGCAGAGAGTCCCCTGTGGTGCCCCCTCTTAGAAGAATGAAATATTTTGAGAACTATTTTGAGAAAGGGAGGATAAAGTATTTCCTCTCAAAGAGAAATAAAGATCTTAAGGGAGACAGAAGCTCACAGCCACAGCTCCCTGCCTGCAAGCAGATACTAGGCTGAGGCCAGCTTTTTGAAATGCAGCTTTGCTTAACCCATTACTCCCTGCAGCAAGGTAGGGTTAGCCTTCAGCCACAATAGGAATGGCCCAACAAGCCCCTTCAGTGCATCGGCCCAAACCTCAACCAAACTTAAGCTCAAACAAACTCCTAGGATTTGTACATGGCCCCCATGGGAGCCTGACGACAGCCAATAGGGTACATGTTCTTGCACAGGAACAGGAAGCTCAAGTGCAAAGCCCAAGGGAAGGTATAAATACCCACCACTCTGAACTCCATGTGGTCAGCTGCCCCAGAACCATGTGCTTGGTGGTTCTGCTTCATCATTAACCCTTCTTTCCAATCATCCTCCATGTTTCCAGTGTCTTTCTCCCAGCTTGGAACTGAACCAGATGGATATTTCTTCCAACCGTCTCCAGTGATGGGACACCCCACAATTTTTGAAGGCAATTTGTTCCAGTACTTAATTGTCCTCACTGTAAGGAAGTTTTTCCTTAATTCCAGGCTGCATCTCCCCTGGATTAATTTCCTTCTGTTGCTTCTTGTCCCGCCCTCTGGTGCTTTGGAGAATAAGTTGAGCCCCTCTTTCTTGTGGCAGCCCCTCAAATGCAGAAACACTGATCTCATGTCACCCTTTCTTTTCACTAGAGTAAATATACCCAGTTCCTGCAATTGTTCTTCATAAATTAGAGCTTCTAGGCCTGTGATGGCTAACCTTTTTCTCCTTGTGTGCCAAAATCGTGCCCGTGCAGGTATGCCCACACCCATAATGCAATGCACCCTGTCCCTGCGCATGCATGTATGACCCAACGTGCTTCCCCTAGCCCATACATGCACATGAGCACCTGTGCCCCATTTTTGGCCTCCCTGCAGCCTCCTGGGACCACAAATGGGCCATGGGGTGGGGAGGGGGCTTGCCACACTGCCCCACCCCATGCATGCACACATGACCCCCTGCCCCGCACATATGTGCACGCATCTCTCGCATGTGTCCCGCCCCCTGCACATGCATGGCAATGATCTAAAAATCAGCTGATTGGCGGAAGACGTACGTGGTGCTGAGCTGGGGTGATGGCTCATGTACCAGGCAACATGGCTCTGTATGCCACTTTGGGTACGCATGCCAAAGGTTTGCCATCATGATTATAGGGCCTCCTGCTAGAGCAAGGGGTTGGACTAGAAGACCTCCAAGATCCCTTCCAACTCTAGTTATTTTGTTATTCTCTTACACTAGTGGCTGAGGAATTGTGGGAATTGAAGTCCACACATCTTAAAGTTGTCCAGCTTGAAAAATTCTAGTGTGGACGAGACTAACACATAAAAAAGGATCAGCCGAACTGAAAAGTCATTTCTCTCTCTCTCTCTCTCTCTCTCTCTCTCTCTCTCTCTCAGTCTCTTCCTTTGTCTTTCTTTCTCTCCTTCTTTTTGGGAATCTTCTTTGCTCTTTCTTAGGTGGCAGGTGGCAGGGAAGGAACAGATGCTTCGTAGCAGGACTTTGAACTGATGCCTTGTACAAGAGCTTCTAAATTAGTTCGTGGGCTGCCTGTCCATTCTTGATCAAAGCGACACCACCAGCTGGCACAAGTCAAGATTTCATGAAGGACAAGCCATTTCCGAGGTTGGCACTTGCTTTCTTCAAGAAAGATTTGTGCTTTTCAGGGCTGCCAGAAAGAAATGCAGCTTCTGTATTTTGTAATTTGAAGGTTGCTCTTCTTGGGTTTCTCTTAGGAAATCTGGAACCCATGTTTGAATAGGACACAGAACAGAACAGAAGAATAACTGAGTTGGAAGGGACCCTGGAGGTCAGAAGATTTCTCCTTATTTCTAGGTGGAATCTCTCCTTGGTCAGTTCCCATAGGCTGACCCCTTCCTCTCTGGGGCAGCCCCTCAAATACTCCTACTGTGTCTCCACTGGTCCTTCTCTTCACTAGACCAGCCATACCCAGTTCCTGCAACTGTTCTTCATATGTTTTAGTCTTCAGTCTGGTTGCTGTTCTTTGCACTCTTTCTAGAGTCTCAACATCCTTTTTTATAGGGTGGTGAGCAGAACTGGATGCAGTACTCTAGGTGTGGTTTTACTAAGGCTTTATAGAGTGGCTAAGTACCTCACTTGATCTTGATTGTATCGCTCTGTTAATGCAACTTGGTATTGCATTGGCTTTTTTGGCTGCTGCTGCACACCATTGGCTCACATTTAACTGGTTGTCCATTAAGACTCCAGGTCTTCTAGTCCAATCCACTACTGAAGTAGTAGACCCTATACCACCATTTTTTTCAAGCCTTTTCGGCACCAAGTGCCAAAACCAGAATGTGCCTACCTGCACCCTGGCCAGCTCAACTTTGTGGGCACTGTAGCACCAGAAAACAGCCTCCAAAATGGCCAGAAAACAGGCCATTTTTCGGGCCAAAAACTGGACTGAAAACAGCCATCAAATGGCCTGAAAATGGCCCCCAAAATGGTCTGGTGTTGGGCTGTTTTCAGGTCATTTATTGGGCCATATTGGGCCAAAAAAAAAGAAGGAAGAAAATATATGTTAAAATTAAATATGTATATTGAAAAGGAATTATAAATAACATAAGCATAACATCAACATAAAATGGAGCTCGCTCAGAAGCTGAAATACACCAAGTAAATGAGATGAAGAGTGGGAAGTAGAGGAGAGAGAGAAGGGAAGAAGAGAGGGATTGGAGAGAGGGCAGGGGGGGAAGGAGGAGGAGAGAAAGGAAGAGTGGAAAGGGGAAAGAGGAGAAGGAGAGAGGAAGGGGAAGTAGAGAAGAGAAGGATGACAGAGGGAAGAAAGGAGGTAGGGAGACAGAGGAGATAAGGAGAAGAAAGTGATGGATAGTTTTTGGGAGTTGTTTTTGGGAGTTGTTTTTGGGAGTTGATGGCAAGAAGAATTGATGTAAACATTTAATAATACAATATGATGTTGGCTAAGTAATACTATACATGATATGTTATGAAATATATATATATATATATGTATGTATGTATGTATGTATGTATGTATGTATGTATGTATGTGTGTATATATATATATATACACACACACACATATATATATATATATATATATATATATATATATATATATATATATATATATATATATATATATATATATATATATATATATATATATATATATATCTCATTATAAATAAATAAAAAACCAGGCCGTTTTTGAGCCCCCCCCAAAAAAAGGCCTGGAAAAGAAGCCCCCAAAACAGCTTGAAAATGGCCCCCAAAAGCGTCTGTTTGGGGGCTGTTTTCAGGCCATTTATTGGGTCATTTATCAGGCCAAAAACTGCCTGAAAATGGCCTGGAAAACATCCTGTTTTGGGGGGCATTTTTCTGGGCATTTTCCCTTGCTCAGCATCTGCAAAGACCACCTGACCAGTGCACGTCCATGTCGAAAACCAGAAGAGCAGCTGGCAACGCCATGCATGCCCACAGAGAAGGGTCTGCGTGCCACCTTTGGTTCGCCATCATGGCCCTTATACCATTCCACCCATGTGGCTGTCCAGTCTCTTCTTAAAAGCCTCCTGTGATGAAGTTCCCACAACTTCTGAAGGCAACTTCTGTTCCACTGGTTAATTGTCCTCCCTCTCAGGCAGTTTCTCCTTAATCCCAGGTTGCTTCTCTCCTTGGTTAGTTTCCATCCACTGTTTCTTGTCCTGCCCTCTGGAGCTTTGGAGAATAAGTTGACCCCACCTTCTTGGTGGCAGCCCTCAAATATTGGAGCGCTGTTCATCATGTCACACTCAATCTTCATTTTTACAAGACGAGACATATCCAATGTCAGGGCAGCCTCCCTCAGCAACCAAGAAAGAAACCACTTAACTCCATATTTCAGAATTAAGAGTACTTTTACTGGTTATGAGTAGATAGCAGCTAGCAAAGCAAGATCTGAGGCAAAAGCGTGCGTAATCACAGATATCAATATGTGACCCAACTCCCTCCCCCTGGTAACCCCATCCCCCAGTCCAATCCGCACACCCCACAGGTGTCATGTGGGCTGCAGCTTCAAAACCCATCATCAGGTTGTATGCCGGACGGTTGGCCTTGGCGTCAATTCCACTATCAGCAGCATGCGCAGTGGATGGTGAGAAAATGACTCCCTTCTTCATTCCCTCCTGTGCTTAAACTTCCCCTCCCAAATACCATGTTATCTCCCCCCCCTCCCCATTTCAATGGCAGCCGAAAGCAAGCAGCAAAGCAGAGGCTGACATCCGGCCCTCCGTCAGGAAAGGAGATCATCCCTGGAAGAAAGAAAACATAGAGAGAGAAAAAAACCAGGAACAAGACAGTTTAAACATATATATGTCAACATGAGTTAGGGTTTATCGGGATAGGTAGAGTAGAATTTCCGCAAAAGTCTAGGAGCCCTAACATGGGACTTATCAACCCATTCACCCTGGGAGGGGGGTAAATGTTTCCAGGAGACCAGATATTGAATCCGATTCCTACATTTCCTGGAGTCCAAAATATCTTTGATCTCAAAATGTTGCTCTCTTTCAATGAGAAGAGGGGCAGGAGGCGCAGGTAGGGGTGTCCGAACAGAGGAAGTGTGCACTGGTTTCAAAAGGTTAACATGAAACACAGGGTAAATATGGTTGAGATACTTCGGTAGTTCCAACTGTACAGAAACAGGATTAATGACCTTCACAATAGGAAACAGACCAACATATTTAGGCCCCAATTTCTTTGACTTCTGGGTGGTTTGGAGAAACTTGGTAGACAGAAACACTTGATCCCCAACTTTGTACTCTCTCTCCTTCACCCTCTTTTTGTCAGCTTGTTTCTTGTGTGCCTGATGAGCAGCTTCCAATGTTTTGCAGGCTATGGGCCAGACTTGTTGGAGCTGGTCACTCCACTCAGAGAGGGACAAAACTTGAGGTTTTTCATGGGATTCTGGAATGGGTACAAAGTCCTGCCCAAATACAACTCTAAAAGGGGTGAAACTGGTGCTGCTGTGCACAGAGTTGTTGTACGCTACTTCAGCATGTGGTAACAGTTCAGCCCAATTATCCTGCTGATAATTGATGAAACACTAGAGGTACTGTTCCAAAACAGAATTAGTCCTTTCACAAGCCCCATTTGTCTGAGGATGGTGAGTGGAGCTTAACCCCTGGGCAGAGCCAATCAACTTCAAAAACTCCTTCCAGAAGAGGGAGGTGAACTGTACCCCTCTATCTGAAATTATGCATTCCGGCACCCCATGCAAACGGTATACATGTGTAATAAACAATTTAGCTAAAGATTTAGCTGAAGGGATCTTGGAACAAGGCACAAAATGAACTTGTTTAGAAAACAGGTCCATGACGACCCAGACCACGGTAATTCCTTGACTTTCCGGTAATTCGACAATGAAATCCATTGATATTTCCTTCCACGGGGATTCAGGACGGGCCGCACCTTGAAGCAGGCCCTGGGGCTTTCCTGGTGGCCGCTTAGTGGCAGCACATATGGGGCAACTGGCCACATAGGACTCAATGTCTTTTTTCAAAGAAGGCCATCAAAATTGTCTTTTAATGAAATGCAGAGTTTTCACAAACCCAAAATGCCCTGCCATACGGGAATCATGAGCTCGTTGTAGCACAAAACATGCTTGCAGGAACATACAATTTAGCACCTATCCAAGCCAGACCATCTTTCATGGCACATTCATTTGAATGTTCCTTAAACCAGTCATCGGACTCAATCCCTTCCTTGAGTTTGCAGATGAGGTCTGTTGTGACCTCCAAATTAGAGTTGCTTTGGCTTCTGGTAACCATTGGGGCAGCAAGACTCTTCGCTGGGATGACTGGATGAACCACGCTTAGCTTCGAACTGTTGTATTGTGTGAGTCTGGATAATGCATCCGCATTAAGTTCTTTCCTCCAGGGATGTACTTTAGGGTGAAATTGAAGCGGTTGAAATGTTGCGGCCAACGCAGTTGTTTAGGAGTAATCATAGATATCAATATGTGACCCAACTCCCTCCCCCAGTAACCCCATCCCCCAGTCCAATCCGCACACCCCACAGGTGTCATGTGGGTTGCATCTTCAAAAAGCATCATCAGGTTGGTATGCCGGACGGTTGGCCTTGGCGGCAATTCCACTATCAGCAGCATGCGCAGTAGATGGTGAGAAAAACACTCCCTTCTTCATTCCCTCCTGTGCTGAAAACCTCCCCTCCCAAATACCATGTCATTCCCCCCTCCCCATTTCAATGGCAGCCAAAAGCAAGCAGCAAAGCAGAGGCTGACAGCCAATTCCTGCAACCCTTCTTCATATATTTTAACCTCCAGGCTCCTAATCGTCTTTGTTGCTCTTTTCTGTACTCTTTCCAGAAACTTTTTTATAATATGGTGACCAAAATTGGATGCAGTATTCTAAGAAAGGTTGCAGGAATTGGGGGTGTTTATAAAGCAGAGCTAATACTTCACATGATCTTGATTTCAACCCTCTGTTAAAGCAAACTTGGTTTCTATGAACCGTGCATTACTGGCTCATATTTAAGTGATTGTCCACCAGGACTCCAATATCCCTCTCACAGTTACTGTCATTGAGATGGGTTTCACAGATCTGTACCTGTACATTGGGCTTTCCTTGCCTAAGTGTAAAAAGTTCGTTTTCTCTACCTCAGGGGTGTCAAATTCAAGGCCCGTGGGCAGTGGTAGGATTCAAATAATATAATAACTGGTTCTCTGCCCTAATGACCAGCTGGGTATGTCATGTGACTGTGTGGGCGTGGCCAACTCAATGTCACTCACGTCAAAGGGTGCTTCAACTTAGCTGTTACAATGTAATGTTAACCGGAGAGGCAGTTTCTGCTAGCAGGGCAATAAAGATGAGGCTAGAACAACACCAGAATATTTCCTTCCTGCCTTCCTTACAGGATTAGCCTTGTAAAGTTGGAGGGGGGGAGAGATTTCTTCCAACAACCGGTTCTCCGAACTGCTTAGAATGCTAACAACCGGTTCTCCCAAATAGGTGTGAACTGGCAGAATCCCAACACTGCCTGTGGGCTGTATTAGCCTCATGGGTGCTTAGATTTCTGAATGGGAAATCAGCTGCAGGAGGTCCTCACAATCAGAAATGGAGCCTGTTTTTGCTGGCAGAGCACTTGGGCAGCCATATCCCCCTCTCCCCACCCCCTGCTGACACAAATGATATCGAGCTGGCCAGACCCACCCTGGCGTGACCCTCAATGAAACTGAGTTTGACACCCCTGCTCTACATTGAATTTCATTTGGTTAAATCAGCTTAGACCCAACATTTGAAACCACTCAGAGAAATTATTGGGTCCTTGATGCTCTCGGAACTTGGTTATTTTCTTCCAGACATTTCATGACCCAACTAGGTAACATCATCACTGCCCTTGTTGATCTATGCCAAGGGTGTCAAACTTGCAGCATCAGGGTGGCGTCACATGACGTATCAGGACTTTTCCCGCCCTTCACTAAACTGGGTGTGGAAGTGGCCAGCACGTGACGCTTCCAGCCCATGGGCCGCGACTGTGGCAGTCCTCTTCTATGCGTCTCTTGATGTCACAGCTTCCTTCAGTCATGGCTTCCTGAGTCTGTAGGTTGATTCCTTAGGTCTGTAATGGTGAACCTATGGCAGGCGCCAGGGGTGGGTTCCTGCCAGTTCTAACCTTTTCTATAGAAGAGGTTCCACAAATCGACCGTGCCATTTAGAACCGGTTCCAGCTCCCTCCCTCTGTCCGTCCGCACATCATCAAGATGAAGAGCGAGAGGAGGAATTCTGGGAGTTGAAGTCCACAAGTCTTAAAGCTGTCAAGTTTGAACACCACTTGGTTTTTTTTTTCTAAAGGGTTAGAGGTGCAAGGGTCTTGGAACTTGACAGCTTTAAGATTTGCACACTTTAGAAAGGGGAAAAGTCAGATAATCAAAATTAATCAGGAAGACCACGTAACAGGAGAGGTCCAGAACACCTTCAGAGGGGGTATTAAAACAATACCAGATATTTTTTTTCAAAGGTAGTTTCAAAAGGCAGGCTTCATTTATAAGTACAAAAACGAAGGCGGAGGGGCGCCATCTTGGCTCATCCTTTTGCAGGGAGAAAAACAAGGATTTCCACAAAGTTTTTTTCCTTTTAAGAAAACAGCTCAGCAATCACCTCTTGCAGCTGTGATATCGATCATTCTCACATAGTTAGTACAAGTGGCAAGTCAGCCTTTATTCTCTCTCCATTCCGATATAGAGAGAGAATGCTTTCCCCTTTCTAGTGTACCTCCGTGCCTTGGAACTGTGAAGGAGAACTAACTTTTCACTTTTGGATTTGCCTGCCACCTTGGACCGGCACAGCTGCATGCTCCACTGATGCCACTCTCTTTGTAAAAGACTTATCATCCCTGAACTCAGATAAATGGGGCCCAAAAAACCACCAACGGGCAAGTCACTCTCGGCTCCTGCTTCTGCCACCTCCAGTCCAAGCATGCAGCAGACGAAAATTACTTCATTGTTGCAACAAGAAGGGACTGGAGAGAGCTCAAAAGAACTATCTGTTAACCAAATGTTTCAGGAAATTATGAGGGGTCAAAATGAGTTGAAAAAAGAGGTGGCATATCTCAAAGATGAACTCAGAGGTGTATAACATCATATAACAGAAAATAAACAAAGAATTGGGGTGTTGGAGGAGGGGACAGCTGGAGTGGGGGAGGAGGTTAAGGCAGTCCGGAAGGGAAATTTAGAATTGGAAAATTTTATGGCAAAAATAGAACTTGAAAGAATGTTCTTTTTTCTCAAATTCCAGAACCTACCAGAGACAGAAAATGAAGATCTTAAGGATATTATGAGTACAATTTTAGCAGAATATTTTAAGAGAAACAAAGAACAGTTGTGGTGGGATATGGATCTGGTTTACAGGATTAATTCAGCATATGCTAGAACACACAATGTTCCAAGGGAGGTACATGTTAAATTTCTTAGGAGGACCATGAGGGATGAGGTGCTGGGGGCCCAAAGGGAGGGACCATTAAAATATAAAGATAAAGAAATTACCATTCTTAAGCAAATTCTGAAAAAAAATAAGGGGAAAAGGAGGAAGTATTCCTCCTTATCAAAGAAATTATAGAACAAAGGAGTTTGGTTTAGATGGTTACTGCCAGAGGGAATGTTGATTTTTTGGGAGGGAAATAGAATTAGAATTAATACAGTGGAGGAGGCAGAAGCCTTCATTAAAAAAAATATTTCTCTCCTAGAGGATGAAAATAGGGGAGGTGGTGAAAAAGGTAGTAATGTACAAGATATGAAGGAGGGGGAGGGGCTGTGGCTCCATCTGGGGACAGGGAGGAGGGAGCAATATCGAAAAGGCTCAGGTCACAAAAATAAATGTATTTGAAATATTATGGTAATTGTTGATATCGTAGAAAGTGACAAAGAAAGAGATGATTGAACACATGGCTGATATAATGTAAAAGAAGATTCTGTTTATGCTTATCTTTATACGTTATTTTTAACATTATAAAAATTGTGAGATTTGGGGGGATTTATACCACCGGCACAGGAGCTGCCAAAATTTTCTATGTACCTTTTTACCCTTCCCCATAAATCTTAAAAACCAATAAAATTATTATTTTTTAAATAAAGACTTGCACACTTCAATGCCAGAGTTCCTGAGCCAACTTGACTGGAGGAGGAATTCTGGGAGATGAAGTCCACAAGTCTTAAATCTGTCAAGTTTGAACACCCTTGGGTTTTTTTCCCTAAAGGGTTAGGGGTGCAAGGGTCTTGTAACTTGACAGCTTTAAGACTTGCACACTTCAGTGCGAGAGTTCCTGAGCCAACATTTTGATTGCTAAGCAAGAGCAAGAGTTGTTAAGTGACTTTCACCACATTTTACAAGTTGGCCACGCCCACCCAATCACATGACTGCCAAGCCACTCCCACTCAGTCACATGGCTGGCAAGCCACTCCCACCCGCTCGCAGGCCACACCTACAGAAGAGGTTCTAAAAAAATTTGAAACCCACCACTGACATGCATGCAACAAGTGGAACTTGGAGCTGTATTTGCCAATACGTGAGCTGTCAGCTCCAGCCTGCATGCACACAATGGCCAGCTGATTTTCCGCCTTCAGGAGGGCTGGGGGAGGCCGTTTTTGCCGTCACCGGGCTTCAGAAAAGCATCCGGAGTCTCGGGAGGGCGCCAAACCTGCCCAATGGGCCAACTGGAAGTTCGGAAACAATCTGTTTCTGGCTTCCGGAAAGACTCCAGAGGGCATGGGAAGGCTGTTTTTGCCCTCTCTAGGCTTAAGGAAAGCCTCTGGGGCCTGGGGAGGGTGAAAACTCCTCCCCCCATGTGCATTGCATTATGGGTGTGGGTGCGCGCAGACAATTTTGGCACACCTTTACAAAAAGCTTCACCATCACTGCTCTAGGTTGAGTGACGTTCCTGAGATTCATCTCTGTGTATCTATTACTCATTCATGATCTTTTGCCAACCCAGAAACTGAGTCCGTTCGGGAAGCCGAGGACATATAGGGATGCAGCCCCTGAAATAAATCTACAATGACTTCCTGGATCTTTTCATCGCTGGATACCCTTTTTTGCTAGACCATAAATATTTAAGAGGAGCTGCTTAAGGCACAATTAAGAAGTCTAATTGCCTTTAAACGCAAAGGGCTGAGTCCTCCAAATGGCCCCCTCCTCAACATGAATCAAAGAGTTGTTTGAGGTGGAGCCAACGAAAGATAACATTATGCTCCAATCAGGAATAAATTTTACCTTTGATCCCAGCAAAGATACTTTAAGAGATGAACAATTCAGCAAAGTGAGCGGTCTTTAGTGGCAACTCTTCTTCCCATTCTAACGGGTGAGTAATATTGGTTTTTTTTTTCTTTTTTTTGCAATCCCTTAGTAATTATATCAGGAAGATATATTTATTACCAATTATTGATTTTATAATTACTGTGGCTGCTGTTCACATTACTTCACAATGAAAACCTTTTAATATACCACGTTCTTCACCCTTAGCTGGCAGAGGGAGAGAATGAAAGAGAGAGAGAGAGAGAGAGAGAGAGAGGGAGGGAGGGAGGGAGGGAGAGAGAGAGAGAGAGAGAGAGAGAGAGAGAGAGAAATAACTTTTCAGTTCGGCTGATCCTTTTTTATGTGTTAGTCTCGTCCACACTAGAATTTTTCAAGCTGGACAACTTTAAGATGTGTGGACTTCAATTCCCACAATTCCACAATTTGCAGAATGGCCAAGAGTTAAATTTTTATCGGCATCCTGCCCGCACCCTTCCTCACCCCTGTTCCTCTGGCCAAGGATCTAAGTCCAGGAGGAATGGGAGAGAGAGAAGATGAAGAAAATATTGCTAATAGCTCTTAAATCAAGACAAATGTTTGATGTCTCAAGGTCATTCCTAGAAGATTATTAGGAGTCAACCCTCAACAAGGGAGACAGATATTTTTCCCCCATTTAGTTGTAGAGTTATTTTACTGCTAACATATCTGTGACTGGAAAGTTATAGCTTGAAATCATCTCTTGGCTCCCCATGTATGTAGAGCCACCAGCAAACATGGGGACAATGTTGCTGGAAGAAGATATATCTCTTACAAGGTTGACTTCTTGTTGCCCTCATGCAGATGTCAGGGACAAAAATATAAATCTGAGCACTCTATGATTGCTTCCTTCATTGCTGTTTCATTGCAGTTCAAGGCAGGACAATGCCTTAGTCTTCCTCACCAGGTAGGTCCTTGGAGAAATGATGAGGTATCAGAGACAGAAGAAAGAGTGGCCCCCGATCTGGGGTTGGAGGTGAAACGAACCTTCTTGTGAAGGTAGATCGCACCCAATCCATCATAATCTGAACATTTTCCATGTCTTGTTCTAGACAAAGTGCTGTGACCCACCGGCGGCCAGCAGAGCTGGCAGCAGAGTCAGACAGTGCAGAGGTTGGGGAGGAACATGGGCCAGTCCTGGGGTTGAGGATCAAGGGCTCTGCATCGGAGGCAGAGAGGGAGCTAGACAGCAGCGAGGCAGAAGAGCAGCTGGCGCCTGTTTCCAGTGTGTGCATGCGCAGAGCTGCCAGAAGACAAGAACAGCTAAGAAAGCAGGGTCAACTTAAGAGTAAAGCCACACCTTGGAGGTAATTGGCCCTTTACAGAGGAAACAAAAGAGGAACGAATGGGGAGTGGGCTTTTGCAGGAAACAATTTGTTCATCGGTCTGGAAAGTTCTGTATGGGATTATAAGAGACTTTGTGCCAAGTTGGCTTTGGCCTGTGTTTGGATACTAGTTATCTGGCAGCACTCTAAACAAGATAAGGTACGTGTGGATAAACATTCCTCGGGAAGACTGTTTGTTAAAGCCTTGCTGACCGCGAAGGAAAGGAATTCACAGTCGTGTCAATAAAAGAGGTTTTGTCGGGACCAAGGCTTTGCTTCTTGCTGTCTAAGGAAGCCTGGGTCAGAACATGAGGTTGCAGACAGATCCAATGCAGTGGTGGGTTGCTTGTGCCTCCTCTACTGGTACGCTGCTTGTGGTGTGTTTGTGCATGCGCTGGACATGTGCTGCGCACGCATAGACACTCCACCGCCCCTGTGACACCCAGCTGCTTGGCAGAGCTGTACGCTGTGTGTGCATGCACAATTGGCCCAGTTGCCTTAAAAACAGTTATGGAATGCAGGCAAGTGGGTAGGCCAAACAAGCCACCATACCGTTACGGTGGCCGCTGCTCCCGACTACTGGTACGGCTACTGTATACCGGCCGGAACCCATCACTGATCCAATGTGCAATTTGAGAGTCCTTTGTCAGCGTTCCAAATATCATGCAGAATTAAATCATTGTCCAAGGCAAAGTTATCCTTAAAACTCCAATTTAATAAGACAGACATGTTGGCATTATGCTGTGAAATTTCAACTCTAATGTACATCCTGTGGCTTCACCCAGTTGAAAGTTCATTATCTATCCCCACACCCCATAATTCATCACATGGTCCAATCTTCATCTTCCACACTGGCATGTACACCCCTCTGCTTCCGGCCAGGTGTCGAGGTACGGAGACAAAAGACGACCTTGAGCTTCTAAGAAGAACCATAACAATACATTCCACAATCCTACTCCTTTCTATTCCCCCCTCCCAACTACTACACTAATGAAACAGCATAAGAATTTAATAAAAAGTGTGGCAGGCCAAAGATCCTAAAAGGAACATAACTACAGGCCTGACATCCTTCTTGACTTGTGGTGCCTGATCAAAGAGCAAGTGGTAGCAACAGCCAAGATGGACAATTGTGGGACAACTGGACACAATTGGACACATTTAGGGTAGGAGATCCTACTCATAGACACTCATGTCACAGTCACCTGTCAATTAGATTATTGCAATTGGTGCTCTTAGATCAGGCATGTCAAACACGTGGCCCACGGCTCGCATATGGCCCATGCGGGCCACAACCATCCTGGCCCTGCAAAGGCAAAAACAATTATAATTGGGTTTGACACCCCTGTCTTAGATGGTGCTGTCCTTGAAGACTACTTGAAAGGCTCAGCTGGTCCAAAGTAGCAACAGCAATTGCACATAGGCTTATATACCTCTTCACAGTGCCTTTACAGCTCTCTCTAAGCAGTTTACAGAATCAGCCTATTGCCCCCAACAATCCTCGTTTTACTGACCTGGGAATGACGGAAGGCCGAATCAACCTTGAACTGGTCAGGATTGAACTCCAGGCTGTGGGCAGAGTTAACCTGCAATACTTCATTCTTACCACTATGTCACCATGGTTCTTTTAAAATTGTTGAAGTAGAGAAACTGGAACATTGTACTGGATATTGGGGAAACAAAAGAACCACTTCATAAACACATGGCATAACATAGGAGAACAAAACCCAACAGGGCTAGAGTCCATCTGCATTTAAAAGACAAATGCCACTCTTCTGAAGACCACAAAGTCCACAGTTTGGACACAGAGGCCTACTCTAACCACTCTGCCACCAGAGCTCAGTGGCGCAGCAATACAAATAATTATGACTGCTAATTATTCAGCAAATTTGATGTATCTACTTCACAAGCTGCATTGGTTTCCAATATGCTTCTGGATATTTAACAGATTAACAGAGTTGGAAGGAACCTTGTAGGTCATCCAGTCCAACCCCACACCCAAGCAAGAGATCCTACACTATTTCTGACAGATGGCAGTCCAGTCTCTTCTTGAAATCTTCCAGTGATGAAGCTCCTATAACTTCTGTTCCATGGGTTAATAGTTCCATGGGCTGATTGTTCTCACTGTCAGAAAATTCCTCCTTATTTCCAGGTTGAATCTCTCTTTGGTCAGTTTCCATCCATGATTCCTTGCCTGGCCTTCAGGGGCTTTGGAGAATATCTTGATCCCCTCCTCTCTGTGGCAGCCCCTCAAATATTGGAAGACTGCTATTCTGTCTCCTCTGGTCCTTATCTTCACTAGACTAGCCATGCCCATTTCTTGCAACCATCCATCATTTATAATTATAATTCAAAAGAGACTGACTAACCATCTGTCCAGAATGGAACTCCTACCATAAGCAGGGGGTTGGATTAGAAGACCTCCAAGGTCCCTCCCAAGCCAATTATTATGTGTTCTATGTTCAATATTTATTTATATTTAGCATTCTCAATCTCTCGATTGTTTTCCTTTGCATCCTCAACTGACTGTTGTAAACATATGTGTACCATATGTATTATTCTGAAAGTTAATTGTTTTCTTCCCCATATGTCAACTCAATCAAGTGTAGCTAAAATGTTTAAAATGAAAGAATCTACAGAAAATTCTCAGAAGCGTAATCCCTTCCAATGAATGCATTAAAAAAAGGAGAGAAGACATTTTTATTGTAAAAAAAGATCCTTAGTTAAGGTTTGGCAGAATCGGCATGAAATCCTCCCAGTTCAGCCCAGTTTGCCCAAACCAGAAGGGACAATTGTACTTGGTTCTGTGAACCGGTAGTAAAAAAAAAAAAAGCTTCCAAAGATTGTGCGGCTCAGCTGTGGAATGAACTGGCAGGAAAAAAATGCTTTTAAAAGCTTTTTAAAAAGCTTCTGATGATCGTTCCGCTCACAGCTGAGCCACGCGACCGTCGGGAAACTATTTTTAAAGCTTTTTAAAGCATCCCCCCCAAAAAAAATAATGCTTTAAAAAGCTAAGAAAATAGCTGAAAGTGAAAAAAAAAGTTGGCCACGACCACCCAGTCACATGACACCTCCCACAAGCCACGCCCACAGAACTGGTGTGGGGGAAATTAGACTCCACCATTGGGCAGAATATTTCAATTTTGAAACATTTGTTTATTGTTAGACACGGGGTGTGACAAACTTTCTGGAAATGTTTCAAGCTCAACTCAGAAATGGGTCTGAGATTCTTCTAGAACAGGGGTGTCCAAACTTGGGAACTTTAAGACTTGTGGACTTCAACTCCCAGAATTCCCCAGCCGGCTGGCTGGGGAATTCTGGGAGTTGAAGTCCACAAGTCTTAAAGTTCCCAAGTTTGGACACCCCTGTTCTAGACCAAGGGTATCAAACTCAAGGCTGGAGGGCCATATCCGGGCCACAGGATGCTTAGATCTGGCCTGCTGGTTTGGCCTGGAAACTCAGGGATGGGGCGTGTGCTCCATTTTTGCTGGCAGGGGTCTGCAGGAGGCCATGGCAGATGAAAATGGGGCGATGGGTGGGCTGCATGCCCCCACCTGGGCTCATTTTTCACTGGCAGAGGGCTATCGAAGCAGACTACAAACAAAACCAAAGGAGAAAATATTTCCCCTTTTGCATTTGAGCCTGCAAGAAGGGACAGGAAAGGAGAAAGGGAAAGAGGAAAGACTAAAGAAAGGGAGATGGGAAGAGAGCAAGGAAGGAAAAATAAGGAAAGAGGGAGAAGGAAGAAGAAAGGAGAATGAAGAGGAAAGGAAAAAGAAGAGGAAGGGAGGGAGGGAGGGAGGGAGGGAGGGAGGGAGGGAGGGAGGAAGGAAGGAAGGAAGGAAGGAAGGAAGGAAGGAAGGAAGGAAGGAAGGAAGGAAAGAAGGAAGGAAGGAAGGAAGGAATAATGAGTGAGGGAGGGTCTCAATGAAATCCTGCCTTGGATGAACTGGTTTCATCCAAGAAGCTTCTTAATCCAAGAAACATCTACATCCAAGGTGGTACAGTGGTTAGAGTGCAGTAGTGCAGGCTACTTCAGCTGACTGTGAGCTGCAGTTCGGCAGTTAAAATCCCATCAGGTTTAAGGTTGATTCAGCCTTCCAACTTTCTGAGGTGGGTAAAATGTGGACCCAGATTGTTGGGGGGGGGGGGGGCAAGATGCTGACTCTGTAAATCCCTTAGAGAGGGCTGTAAAAGCACTATGAAGCGGTATATAAGTCTAAGTGCTACTGCTATTGTTATTGTTCTTCCTTTCCCCCTTAATTCCTTCCTTGCCTCCCTCCCACCAACCCTCCCTCCTTCTTTCTTTCTTTCTTTCTTTCTTTCTTTCTTTCTTTCTTTCTTTCTTTCTTTCTTTCTTTCTTTCTTTCTTTCTTTCCTTACATACATACATACATACATACATACATACATACATACATACATACATGTATGCAGTTATTAGAATACACAGTGGTTAGAGTGCAGTACTGCAGGCTTCTTCTGCTGGCTGCCGGCTGCCTGCAGTTTGGCAGTTAAAATCCCACCAGGCTCAAGGTTGACTCAGCCTTCCATCCTTCCGAGGTGGGTAAAATGAGGACCCAGATGGTTGGAGGGGCAAGAGGCTGACTCTGCAAACCGCTTAGAGAGGGCTGTAAAAGCACTATGAAGCGGTATATAAGTCTAAGTGCTGTTGCTATTCACCACTATCCTGTGAGAGCTGAAGAAAAGAAGTGAAATGTCTTCAAAAGGGGAAAAAAAAACAAGAAAGTCCAGTTGCCCCTTGAAAAACCAGCTGTATTCTGATTCTAGAGCAGCGATGGCAAAGCTTTTAGGCACCTAGTGCCCAAAGTGCGTGCATGCACCCAAACTGCAAGGTGCAAATGCATGCATGGACGTCCCATGCATGCACCCTGTGTATGCACACACACCGTGCCCAAACTGCAAGGTGCAGGTGCATGCACGCATACCCCCATGAATGCATGGGCAACTTGCACATGCGTGGCAGAGACCCCCGAAAGCTAGCTTGCTGAAAGGAGGTGCATACGCATGCATGGCAGAGATCCAAAACAGGCTGTGGTGATGGCGCGCATGTCCCCAGAGAGGGCTCTGCATGCCACCAACTAAGCTCAGAGAGCACTTAGGACCTCCCTTATTGGAGGACTGCTATCATGTCACCGCAATCCTTCCCTTCATTAGTCTAGACATTATCTAGTTTCCTCAATTGTTTATTAGATGATTTAGTCTCTAGAACCTTTTATTGCTCTTCTCTGCACTCTTTCTAGATCAGTGTTTCTCAACCTTGGCGACTTTAAGTCCTGTGGACTTTAACTCCCAGCTGGCTGGGGGATTCTGTGAGTTGAAGTCCACAGGACTTAAAGTCGCCAAGGTTGAGAAACACTGTTCTAGATGTTGAGACATTGGAAAAAGTGCAAAGAAGAGCAACTAAGGCAATGAAAGGCCTGAAGGCTAAAACATATGAAGAACGGTTGCAGGATTTGGCTTTGGCTAGTCTAGAGAAAACAAGGACTAGGGGGACATGACAGCTTATATTCCAGTATTTGAGATGCTGCCACAAAGAGGAGGGTGGGGGGTCAACTAATTTTCCAAAGCACCTGAAGGCAGGAAAAAGTAACAATGGATGGAAGCTAATGAAGGAGAGAAGCAACCTGGAATTAAGGAGAAACTTCCTAACAGTGAGGACAATTAACTAGTAGGACAGCTTGCCTTCAGAAGTTGTGGGTGCTTCATCCCTAGAGGTTTTTAAAGAAAAGATGGGCAGTCACCTATCTGAAATGGTATAGGATCTCCTGGTTGAGCAGGGGGCTGGACTAGAAGACCTCCAAAGTCTCTTCCAACAAAAAGTTTGGTGGAGATTCTCAGTCACCCACATCATGGTTGTCCCAAAGCTGCTTTTTTCAGGAGGCAATTTGATTTTCTTAGGTTTTTTTTTCTTTCGAAGACATTTTGCTTTTCACTCAAGAAGCTTCTTCATCCAAGGTGGCACAATGGTTAGAGTGCAGTACTGCAGGTTACTTCAGCTGACTGCTAGCCGCAGTTCGGCAGTTCGATTCTCACCAGGCTCAAGGTTGACTCAGCCTTCCATCCTTCCGAGGTGGGTCAAATGAGGACCCAAATGGTTGGGGGCAAGAGGCTGACTTTGTAAATCGCTTAGAGAGGGCTGTAAAGCGGTATAAATGTCTCTTGCTCTTGCTGTTCCCCACTATCCTGTCAGAGCTGAAGAAGCTTCTTGGATGAGAAGCGAAATATCTTCAAAAGAGAAAAAAAAACACAAGAAAGTCCAGTTGCTTCTTGAAAAAAACCAGCTCTATTTTTATTCTAGAGTCTCAGCATTATACAACGTGGTTCGTAAATATATGTTTGCATTAGCATAGATTCAGCATGAGGTCAGATTTGTTTGGGTGCATGCCTAGGCATAAACTGCCCCCTAAATACACAGCCTTCAAAAATGCTAAGCTAATTTTTATTGCGTAGTTCCAAGAACAATTCATTCAGAAAATCAGCTCGGCAACTGGTTTTTTTTTTTTTTTTTTTAAATTAAATGCCTTCCTTTGCAATATTTATGGTGCCATTTTTAGGCTTTCGTAGGAGATACACAAACCATAAAGCTAAACTAACAATTAACTCGGAGTGTTAAATCTTTGCATTGGGTTTGTGAAAAGCGAGATTAGGAGGGAATAATCAGCAAGCGGCTGGTTGCAGAAAGACCAGAGTTTTGAAGAAGGCCCTAAATTAAATGCCGAACACAACACTAATTGGAAAATGAGATTTCAATCAAAAGTCCATTTGACATTTCGCTTCTCCGGCCCACTCAACAATAACAATAACATTTAGCGGAGAAGGGTATGGCATTAGGGGACCAAAAACATGTTGATGGGCATTCAGAAATGCTCAGCAACAGATGCCGCGTATATTTAATTTTATTTGCCAACTCGATTAAACAAGAAAAGGGGAAAAAAAACTAATGGAAATGATCTGACATCTTATTTATTGGTCCAAACATTATGTCATCATCCTAAACCTCCAAATTGGAGAAAAGCCAAAGGTCTGCATTAAATCTCTCCCCCTCCCTCCCTCCCTCCCTCCCTCCCTCTCTCTCTGTCACACACACACATACACACACACAGAGAGACACAGAGACACAGAGACACAGACACATATAGACACACATAAACACACATTCTGAATGTTATAACCCTGAATGAAGAATGTAATCATTACACTGACAATCAAAAGACTTTCTATAATGACTGAAACACATATTGACTTGGTTTGGCTTTTATGGTGATATTCACATTAGCAATGATGGCTCTTTTTTTCTTCTGCCTCTTCTTAAAAACCAACTTGAACATCAGGCATTTTCCTTTCCTTATAAATTCCTCTAAATTGCATAAGGTGATCTTCAGCATGATATTCCTGGCCTGCGAAATTAAGAATGCTGCGTGAGAGTTTGAACACTCTGTCAAATTTCCTTTTATTTTATTTCCTTTATTTTATTTAGTACTGATCTGTGGATTGTCTTCTTCCACTCTGTTGACCACCATGTCATTTTCCAGATTTTTCTGGCATGGGTTGGTTAGAAGCTTTATAGATGCTTTTTATGTTGTTTGCCCCATTGCTTCCACAAGTGTCCATGGTCTGTCTGTCTGTCTGTCTGTCTGTCTTTCTGTCTGTCTGTGTCTGTCCGTCTTTCTTTCTTTCTTTCTTTCTTTCTTTCTTTCTTTCTTTCTTTCTTTCTTTCCTTCTTTCTTTCCTTCTTTCTTTCTTTCCTTCTTTCTTTCTTTCTTTCTTTCTTTCTTTCCTTCTTTCTTTCTTTCCTTCCCTCCTTCCTTCCTTCTTTCTTTCTTTCCATCTCTCTAGGTACATCTATTTCTATCCCTCTTTTTATTTCTATCCATCCAACCCATCCATCCATCCATCCATTCATCCATCCATCCATCCATCCATCCATCCATCCATCTATCTATCTATCATTTAGCTAGTGATGATAGACAGACAGATAGTCAGACAGACAGACAGACCGCTAACCAATTTATGTAGCCATCCAACTGACACATAGATGACTTCAGCAGGCTTACAACTTATATGAATTTAAAGGATCTATCATATAATATTAGCCATCAAAAAATATCTTACCATAACCCATTTCCCCATGGCAGCAACAATGCAATCAGATTAGCAATTTGATTAGTATCATCTCCATTTGTAATCCCCAGGCCTACTGATGAAACCACATTTTTAGGGCCTTTTGGAAAAGGAGCAGGTTGGGAGACAACCATGTGTCACAGAGAAAGATGTTCCGTAAAGAAGGGGCCACCACCGAGAAGAGCCTTTTCCGTGGTCCCACCAAATGAATATCCCTAGTTGATAGGACCCATAATGTACCCTGACTTCCTGTCCTGGGGGGCTGAATGAATGTAATAGGTGGTGGTTCTTCAAATCTATCTTCATCTTCTGATACTAGAGCTTCTTGTACATAGGGACTATCTTCTGAACTATCTCAGATGTTGACGTCCTTACTGTAGAGAATGTCAAAACACTCATTCCAACTTTTTCTGATCTTCTTTGAATTGGCTGCTATATGCCTATTGGCATCTTTTACCATATTAATGGTAAAGGCCTTTGAACTATGGTGCTGGAGAAGACTCCTGCGCGTTCCTTGGACTGCAAGGCGGTCCAACCGGTCAGTCCTAGAGGGGATCAACCCTGACTGCTCTTTAGAAGGCCAGATCCTGAAGAGTAAACTCAAAGACTTTGGCCACCTAATGAGAAAGAAGGACTCCCTGGAGAAGAGCCTCATGCTGGGAAAGATGGAGGGCAAAAGAAGAAGGGGATGACAGAGAAGCATGTGGCTGGATGGAGTCACTGAAGTAGTAGGTATGAGCTTAAATGGACTCAGGAAGAAGGTAGAGGACAGGAGGGCCTGGAGGAACATTGTCTATGCGATCGTGATGGGTCGGACACGGGTTCACGACTAACAACAAAAACATATCACAACATGGGGGTACAACAACCATATTAATTTCAGGTTGGAACTTCTGAGTTCAGAGATCTGGAAGATCTTCCTTGTTTCTCAGCGTCTGCTTCTTGTTTCTTCTCACATCTCTCTCAAAGTCTTTGCTCAATTCTTTTGTGAGATCTTTGTCTTTCTAGACTTTGTCTTCTCTTTTCTTCTTGGCAACTTCCATCTGCCTCTGACCCAGTGACTTTTAAAATCTCAATTACCATTTAGCTGACCAGGGCGATGCACTCTCTTAAGCCATTGCCAAGTTTTGTTTAATAACCAGCAAGATTCGACAGGAACTCTTAAGGAACGATTTGAACTGATTAATCTTGCACCAGGATTAATAACAGCAATAACTATTAACTCTCTTGTGTGTTTATATCTACAACAGCTACATTTGTAATGGTCTTTTCACTGAAGGCTTAACGCCAATAATCTCAGGCATCCAAGTGTTTGCCTGAACACTTGAGAAAATTATCTTAGACTGGCTGAGGTCAATTTTATGTTTTAGTCCACTGTGTCTTATTTTCTCTGACCTTATATGATTTCCATGTTTTATGTTCTATAATGCCCATGAATACAGTGGCCCAAGTACTGATTGACTGGGGTTCAGTGATGGGAGCACATTGTACTGGTTGCCAAAATCTTGCCAATTTCCTATGAAATCCTCTGTGCCTTGACTTATTCATTGTTTGTTTGTATCCCACCTTTATTATTTTTACAAATAACTAAAGGTGGTTGTTGGGAAATGAGGATTTAATAGCTGCAAGCTGATGTAAGGTTGTAAGCTGTAAGACGTAAGATGATGCAATGAGAATGAGGCAGCAGGGTTACTGCCACTTTAAGAAGCTGTCTATTTAAGGGAGACCATGAGAGGGTGTGTCTCTCTTTCTCTCCTAGGGTATCTTTCTCATCGTCTATCTCATTTCTCTCCTTGTGTCCGTGGTTGAGTGGCAAGAGATTTATCTACCATATGTATGTCTGTATATATGTATATATAAACCACTATTAATTGTCTAAAGGCTTTGTGTGTTGTGTTTTGCTCCTGGGTTTATCTCATAATAATAGTCACACTGTCAAAACTCTGACAGTGGTGACTATAACTAACATACCTTCCTCCTCCTATTTTCCCCACAAGAACAACACTGTGAGGTAGGTTGGTTTGAGAGGGAAGGACTGGCTCAAAGTCACCCAACTGACTTTCATGCCTAAGGTGGGACAAGAACTCACACTCTTCTGGTAATTGGCCCAAAGTCACCCAGCTGTCAGGATTCCAAGTAATACAATACAATAGTGCTGAACAAAAGGGACTTACAACTGTCCTCACACTTATTCCACAGCACTCAAATTCCTCAAAGAATAGATTTATTGGACAGATCATATTGGCACGAGCTGGTGAAAACCGACTCTAAATGTTCCTGCAGTTTTCACCTAATTAAAAGTAACAGTTCTTTCACTTTCTCCAAAGAGTCAGTCACATGATCCAATAAGGATACAGTCCAGTTGCTAGATAACTGCAGTCCCCTCGTTCTGGACACCTGGTGGGAGCGTCCTTGGTTCTCAAGAGAAAGTATTTTATTTTGGCTACAGAACCCCAGCTATCTCTACTCCCCACCTCTTTCCCACAGCTCCAGTTGTGGCAGCACTGAAGCCCAGAAATGGCCACTGCCAAGCCAGCTTCAGAGTTGACGGCAGCCAGCTTTTATGCCCCAGGGGGGACTAATAATAATAATAATAATAATAATAATAATAATAATAATAATAATAATAATAATAATAATAAAAAAAAAATTTATTTCTTAGCCGCATCCTCTCCCGAAGGACTCGGGGCGGCGTACAATAAAAGACATAAAAAACAATATGGACAATACACACACAGAATAAACGAACACGCATACATGGAGGAGGTATGAAGATAAGAAAAGACAGTTAAAACATAGTTTAAAATCCCCTAATAAAAGTCTAAAAGTCACAAAAATTAAAAAACCCGTCAGGAGCAGTGTGAACGAACTATGGTTGAGCCAGGCCAGCTACTTGAAATAGGTGCGTCTTGAGCTTTATCCGGAAGGCGTGGAGGTCAGAGGTAGTCCTAATATCCGGGGGAAGGTCATTCCACAGGGCTGAGCCCGCAACAGAGAAGGCTCTACTCCTAGACGCCGCCCCCCGACATTGTCTGGTGGACGGCACCTGGAGGAGTCCCTCTCTGTGCGAGCGAATTGGTCGCAGGGATGTATGGGGCAGGATACGATCCTGCAAGTAGCTAGGTCCTGAGCCATGGAGCACTTTAAAGATTGTTATCAAGACCTTGAAACGCACCCAGTAGACCACAGGGAGCCAGTGCAGCTCGCGCAGGAAAGGTGTCACATGGGAGTACCTTGTACTCCCCATAATTACCCGCGCGGCCGCGTTCTGGACCAACTGTAGTCTACGAGTGCATTTCAAGGGAAGCCCCATGTAGAGAGCGTTACAGTAGTCCAGGCGAGACGTCACCAGCGCATGAGTGACTGTGCGCAAGGCATCCCGGTCCAATAGGGGGCGCAATTGGCGCACCAGGCGAACCTGGTGGAACGCCCCCCTTGCCACGGCTGTCACATGGTCATCCATGGACAGCCGAGCATCAAGGAGGACGCCCAAATTGCGTGCCCGCTCCACCGGGGCAAGTTGAACGCCCCCGATGGCCAGAGATGGAATTAACTGGTTGAACCGGGGGGCCGGAACCCACAGCCACTCCGTCTTGGAGGGGTTGAGCTTGAGTCGGTTGTCATCCATCCAGACCCGTACGGCTTCCACACACCGGGACATCATTTTGACGGCCTCATTGGGGTGGTTCGGGGTGGAAATGTACAGCTGAGTATCATCAGCGTACAGATGGTATCCCACCCCGAAACCACGGATGATCTCACCCAGCGGCTTCATATATGTGTTGAACAGGAGCGGCGAGAGGACCAACCCCTGTGGCACCCCACAGGTAAGGGGGCACAGAGTCGACCTCTGCTCCCCTGTCAACACACGTTGCGTCTGGCCGGAAAGGTAGAAGCCGAACCACCGTAAAACGGTGCCCCCGACCCCCGACCCCTCCAGTCGGCGCAACAAGATACCATGGTCGATGGTATAAAAAGCTGCCGAGAGGTCTAACAGGACCAGGATAGAGGAACAACCCCTCTTTCAAGGCGGCTGGAAGGGACCCCTCACCCAACGAAGCGTTCACTAGGCCCAGGAGCCAGTCGCGTGTAACCTCCCAGGATGCCAGTACAAGCCAGGAGGGACACGGGTCCAATAAACATGTGGTGGGTCGCAGTCGTCCACGCACTCTGTCCAAATCCTCGATGGCAACCAAGTCAAACTCCTCCCAGATAGGTCTCTCAAGACTCGCCACGGACACCTCTACAGGACCACTGGAATGGACCCAATCCTTCCGGATTTGAGCGATTTTATCCTGCAGATATTTCCCAAATTCCTCTGCTCTACCCTGTAAAGGGGCCTCCCGCGGCCTCTGAAATAAGAGGGAGCGGGACACCCGAAACAGGGCGGCAGGGCGGTTCTCTGTGGATGCAATGAGAGTGGCACAATATTGACGTTTGGCCACTCTCAATGCCACAAGGTACGTCCTTAAATGGGCTCGTACCTGTGTCCGGTCAAATTCAGAACGAGAGGATCTCCAACGACTCTCTAGGCATCTCTTGCGGCGCTTCATCACCCTTAGCTCCTCGGTAAACCAAGGGGCCAGGGTGGAGCGTTGCCGCCGGAGAGGCCGCAAAGGCGCCACCCGGTTCAAGGCCCCAGTAGTCGCATTGTTCCATGCGACCACCAGGTCCTCTACCCGAGGGCGGGTCAGGGCCGCAGAAGGTGGCCCAAGCTCCATCTGGAACCTCTCTGGTTCCATCAGGCGCCTGGGGCGGAACCATCTAGTATTTTCTGGTTCCGCCTCCCCGCAGCGGGGGGTAGCACCAGGGAAGTCAAGTCGGAGGAGTGAGTGGTCTGACCATGACAGGGGAGTGATGGTTAAGTCCCCTCCTCCCAGATCACTCAACCACTGGCCAGAGACAAAAACAAGGTCCAAGGTGTGACCTCCCTCGTGTGTCGGGCCCTGAATCAATTGAGTCAGGTCCATGGCTGTCATGGAGGCCATGAACTCCCGAACCCCCTCAGATGCTTCTCCCACCGATGGCAGGTTAAAGTCCCCCATCACTAAAAGTTTGGGGGTCTCAACCGCCACCGATGCGATCAGCTCGAGGAGTTCGGGCAGGGCTGCTGATGTATAGCGAGGAGCCAGGTATACTATCAGCAGGCCCAACTGTCTCCCAAGGCCCCATTTCACAACAAGGGATTCACATCCAGATGTCTGTGGCACAGTGGACTCCCTCGGCTCTAAGTCCTCCCGGATAATCACTGCTACCCCACCGCCCCTTCCCTGGGCCTGGGGCTGGTGAAATGCTCGATAACCTGGCGGGCACATTTCCACGAGGGGTAAACCTCCCTCGTGGCCCAACCAGGTCTCCGTTATTCCCGCGAGGTCCGGCTCCCCCTCCGAGATTAGGTCGTGAATGAGGGGGGCCTTGCTAACAACGGACCTTGCATTGCATAGCACCAGCCTCAGTCCCTGGGTCTGGAGCTCCTGACCACCTAGCATGCGGGGGTAGGTACAAGCGACCGGGTGTAACCAGCACCCACGGTCTCCCAACCGACTGCGAATTTTCAATCTGTCCTCGTATCTGCCCCTCCCTACGACCATTGGAATCAAAAAGCCCTGCACAGGGACGACATCCTCCCCCTCCTCCTCCCTGCCGCTCCCTCTGCTCGTGACCACACCTGGTGACCTGGCTCTGTCCTCGCTCCTGACCTGACCCACCCACCCCCCAACCCCGGAACCCCTATACAATTTTAAAAAACAATTAACTAAAAAACGCCTAACTCTCAGCTTCCTCCACCTCTCGAGATTAATAAATCCGTCATCAAGGTGGGCCCTCGAAAGGGTGGAGGCCACACCTGCGAGAGGGGGGGACTCCCGCAGTAGGATGAGGTCTGTTCTTGAGTACATATAATGATGCTAAAAGCGATGCAATCAGGGCCAGGGTGCCATAGATGATAAAATGAGGCAGCAGGCCAGGTTCCACATAGATGGTAAATAAAGGAATAATGAGAAGACAGCAGGAAGATGGTAAAAAAGATGGAGGCCGGGAGGCAGTCCATGATGTAAGTAGGCAGACGAATTAAATAGATGTTTGATGTTTTTTGTTTTTTTTCCCTAGTGGGTTGATGAAAAAATGGTGGGGGTAATCATGCAGGCGCACACAGTAGTTGGCTCAGAGTCAGATGTAAATAGTCACAAACAAAATGGCAAGTGGGCAGGTAGTTGTACAAAGATGTTGGTGGTTAACGAGGGGCACCTGGGCACAGTCTTAGTCTTAGTCTTAGGAGGCAGATAGCAGATGGCAGGGGTTGATGGCAGGGGTTGCTAAATCCTCTGCCTCCTAGCTCTATGTCCCTGCCACAGGTGCCACAGGTCTCCTCCCTCTGCCAAGCTCCAGGCTCTAGGCTCTAGGGTCCAAACTCTAGGCTCCAAACTCCGTAGATCTTGTTGTGGCCTGCCCACCCCCTATTTCAGCAACCTCACCCTTCCATTCGGCCCTGCTGGCATCACCGATATCGCCGTCTAGCCGCCCGGGTTGCTGGGAGCCATCGCTGCCATTCTTTTCTCTTATTTCTCTTTTCTCTTATTCATTCTGCCTCGCTCTGCCTCGCTCCTCTCCTCCTCTCCTCCAGCCGGAGATCCGATCATGGCTCCGCCTCCAACTCTCATCTCTGCTGATCTTGGCTTCAGCTGGGGCAAGGTGGAACAAACTTCTTCTCCTCCTGCCTATATGACCACCCTGGAAAGCCAAATTAGGCTGTATGGAAAGCCAGGGTGGTCACTGCTCTTAATCCTCGGCCCTCCAGGTGGAAAGAGGGCCGGGGGGGCACCCCCCCCTGCATCTGCGAGCTGCAAGCTGCAGAGCTCAGAGACCGGCAACCATTCCCCTGGAAGCTCCTCCTCCTTCTCCTCCTCCGACTAGAGCTTACAGTCTCCTGGTGATTAGCCCAAGGTCACCCAGCTGGCTTTCTTGGCAAAGGCAAAATTTGAACTCCCAGTCTCCCGTTTTCCAGCCTGGTGCCTTAATCATTAGATCAAACTGGCTGTCATTCCAAGTTAACAACACCAGCGCATTCCTTTATTGGAGTTGATCTGGTCAGTTTGGTCTAGTCAGGAGAAACTTCTAGGAATTTCTGTTTTAGGGATATGAGGGGTCTTACTGGTGCTGAAGGTGTCACCAGTTCTTTGGTGCAGCCACCCTATAGATTTCTATCCTGACCCAAACCAACTTGGATCTGATGTCTTCCAGAGGCTATTTGGGCTGTGATTAAAATTTGGTTGAGCTACCACTTATTATTTAATTTTATTCCATGTTTTTCACATGTTTGTTGACCTTTTATCTGTAGTACACATCGTGTATTTTATATTTTATCTCTATCCTCTATCAAGATCGTGTAGGAGAAGGCATGGCACTACCTGGGGGTGGAGTTAAAAGAGGGATTAGGCTAGAATCTCTAGGTAGCCATAAATGAACTGAATCTAACCTCCCTTGAATTCTATTGATCCTTGAATTCTATTGATCCTCATCTAACTCCTAGCAGATGTCCACCGTTAATTGAGAAGATTCCTGTGCATAGGCCTTTTAGCAGTGGAAGTAGTTAGGGTTAGAGCTGCAGTGGCGCAGTGGTTAGATTGCAGCGCTGCAGGCTACTTCTGCTGACTGCTGGCTGCCTGCAATTTGGCAGTTCTAATCTCACTGGCTGAAGGTTGACTCAGCCTTCTATTCTTCAGAGGCCATTAAAATGAGGATCCAACCAGAGGTGGTATTTGCTGATTCTCTGAACTACTCAACATTTCCGCTACCGGTTCGCCCAAACCAGTCCGAACCGACTGAATACTACCTCTGCAAGACACTCAAATCCTTAAAAAAAAATTAGCCCTGACAAAGGACTCAGGCAGCTTAGGTAGCCTCTAATTTCTGACAGAAGCTGAGGAAGACACTTCCTTAGCAAACCATGAAGACAGCAAAAGGGTAGCGAAGATGAATTGCCTCCTTTTGAACAGGTCTCCAAGTCTTACCTTCCATAAATCAGCCTATGTAAGCGAGTAGTTCTTCCCAATTTCCATCAATTTTTCCCCTTCTTTCATTGAAGAGCATTGACAAAGAACCTGCTGCCACTTTAAATAAAGGGCAATACATTTATTACGACAGGAGCTTTTGTGGATTAGAGTCCAGAGTCCATGAATTAGGGTGTATCAAAGGGAAGCATTATTTATTCAAGTGGGTGTATTAGAGATCTGCGATTTGGTGTTCCCCGAGTGATCTTTTTATGAAGAGGAAACGTTACCCTCCAAATAATCTAGGTGTCTGGGTTTCAAATAGCACCCAAAATTAAATCAGAGTCCAAGGCAAAGTATTGCTCAAAGTTCCAATTTATTAAGAGAGCCATGTTGGCACATCTGGGAAAACCCAAATCTGAAAGCATCCCAGTTTTCCCCACCCAATTGAGAGTTCATGATCTTGCCACACACCCACAAGTCCATCCCATGGTCCAATCTCCCACTGCCATGCTGGCAGTTCCACCCATCCAGTTCCAGTCAGGTGCAGAGGTGCAGAGACAAAGGATGACCTTGGCTTTCTAGAAAGAATGTAGTTATGGCTACCTATCATCTAATTCCGTACAATCATTTTCCCACCATAGAAAATGCACAGCAGAATAATAGAAAGTGTGGCAGGCCAAAGACCCAAAAGGAAAGATGGCTGCAGGCCTGACACTAGGATAATGTGCTTCTATCGAGGGCATTATAATGCAGGAAGATTCAAATAACTTAGATTATAAGGCCTGGAGAATATATGATATACTGCAAATGAGGAATACAGCATCACACGTTGGAAAGATATAATATGCATAATATATCATGGATAATTTTCCAATCAGCATTGGAAGCCAATCAAATAAATCAGACTGCATTCGTTTGTATATTTATTTGAAGGGCTTCTTCGCCATCAGAATAGAAGCTGAGCAACATGGGACACTCACCTCTGTAAATTAGGATTACAAAGAAAACAAAATGCACCATCCACACAAGGGCAGTCCTCGACTTTGGACCACAATCTGAGCCATACATTTCTGTTGTTAATTGAGATACTTGTTAAGTGAGTTTTGCCCCCCTTTTGTTGAGCGAATCAGTGCCATTGTTAAGTTAATCAGATGGTTTTTTAAGTGAATCTGGCTATCCTATTGACTTTGTTTGTTCAGAAGGTCTCAAAAGGTGACCTCGTGACCCTAGGACACTATGACCGTCATAAATATGAGTTAGTTGCCAACCATCTGAATTTTGATCAGGTCATGATAGGGATGCCTCAATGGTCATAAGTATGAAAAATGGTCATGTCATTTTTTTTCAGTGCCGTTTAAAGGTCACTAAATGAGCTGTTGTAAAACTACTATTCTAAGATCCCATCTTAGTACATATAAAATCCAATTCCTCAGAATTATTATTATTGTTGTTGTTGTTGTTGTTGTTGTTGTTGTTGTTTTTGTTGTTTTTGTTGTTGCTATACGATTGTATCACAACGGCCAGTTGTTTTGCCGGATTTGGCATTAATTACTAGTCGGGCCCCACCCAGGGGCCTAGGACGTCGTAACGTATTTTCATAATATACGTGCAGATCCAAGCAGTGCAGCTTTTTGCATTTGACTGATGGTGATTTTGTCAAGTTTTAACTGTTTTAAATGTAATTCCAGTGCTTTTGGAATAGCACCCAGTGTGCCGATTACCACTGGAATTACCACTGCTGATTTGTGCCATAATCGTTGGATTTCGATTTTTAAGTCCTGGTATTTCGCGATTTTTTCATATTCCTTCTCGGCAACCCTGCTATCACCTGGTATTGCGATGTCTATAATTGTAACCTTATTTTTCTCAACCAGTGTGATGTCTGGTGTGTTATGCGCCAGTATTTTCTCCGTTTGTATACGAAAATCCAACAGGATCTTGACCATCTGAATTTCGGTGACTTTTTCAGGCTTATGTTCCCACCAGTTTGTTGTTGTTTTGATATTATAATTTTTGCACAAATTCCAGTGGATCATTTGTGCTACTGAATTGTGCCGCAATTTATAATCAGTCTGCACATTTTTTTTTACAGCAGCTGAGTATGTGGTCAACAGTTTCATCAACTTCTTTATTATTATTATTATTATTATTATTATTATTATTATTATTATTATTATTATTATTATTATTATTATTATCATCATCATCATCATCATCATCATCATCATCATCATCATCATTATTAGCTACAGAGGTCAATTAGATTGATCCAATGTCTGCAGCTTGGGATGCCTTCGCAGACTTTCTTAAAACCCAAGGGAGAATAGACCTGGGACATTTGATTGCATGCTTTCTTGGCCCTTGCAGATGACAATCCTTGAATTAATGTGGGGACACAGAAAGTTCTTCCAGAATCGAATAGAATAGAATAGAGTAGAGTAGAGTAGAGTAGAGTAGAGTAGAGTAGAGTAAGTAGAATAAAACAGAACAGAATAGAATAGAAGAATAGAATAGAATAGAAATATAGAGTAGAGTAGAATAAAATAGAACAGAACAGAATAGAAGAATAGAATAGAATAGAATAGAATAGAATAGAATAGAATAGAAATATAAAGTAGAGTAGAGTAGAGTAGAGTAGAGTAGAGTAGAATAGAATAGAATAGAATAGAATAGAATAGAATAGAATAGAATAGAATAGAATAGAATAGAATAGCAAGAGTTGGAAGGGACCTTGGAGGTTGCCACAAAGAAGGCAGGGGGTGGGTGGGGTCCAATGTTCCTTCTAATTTTTTTCAGTGTGAGCAGAAAAGTATAGTGTTTGAGCGGCACATTTTTATGCCTGAGCAGCACCTGAATTTTTTTCACAGGTGTCACCTAAGACAACAACAAAATCAGTATTATTTGAAACTCAAAGTTATGTTTATTCAAGGTACCCGCTTAATTAAAAGTGTTATATAGTATCACTTAACAACGCTCCTGCTTAGCAACCAAAATGTTGGGTCAGAAACTCTGGCATTTGAAGCACGCAAGTCTTAAAGCTGTCAAGTTACAAGATCCTTGCATCCCTAACCCTTTAGGAAAAATAACCCCAAGGGGTCTTCAAACTTGACAGCTTTAAGACTTGTGGACTTCAACTCCCAGAATTCCTCCTCCAGTCATGTTGGCTCAGGAACTCTGGCATTGAAGCATGCAAGTCTTAAAGCTGTCAAGTTACAAGATCCTTGCATCCCTAACCCTTTAGAAAAAAAAACCCAAGGTCTTCAAACCTGACAGCTTGAAGACTTGTGGACTTCAACTCCCAGAATTCCTCCTCCAGTCATGTTGCGGCGACGTCATCTGCGTTGATCTGCTCCATCTTTGGCTTTTTTCACAGGGGGCAGGGCTGCTGCTGAAGATGCCGACGAGCTCCTGCCGCCACCAGAATAACAGCTGCCTCCTCTTCCTCCTCCAACAGCACCACCACATTTGGAGTGAAACCGGCAAAGCTCCCGCTGGTGCCCCCGCCTGTGGCAGCGGCGGCAGCGGCGCGTCCCCCTCCACTCGGAGCACCTGAGCTGGGCACCACGTTACCCCTGCTGCCCCCTCCTCCTCCGCCGTGCTTTTGAGAAGCCATGAGGTTTTTTTTCCCCCTGCTGCCCTCCACCGCCTTCCTACTGGCTCCCGCGGCCTCATGGCTCCTCAAAAGCACAGCAGAGGAGGAGGGGGTAGGGGTAACATGGGGCTCAGCTCAGGTGCTCCGAACAGAGGGGGAGGCGCCGCTGCCATGGGTAGGGGCACTGGCGGGAGCTTTGGCGGCTTCATTTCTCACTGTCAGGAAATCTGCCGCAGCGTCGGGCAGCAAATGTGGTGCTGTTAGAGGAGGAGGAGGCAGCAGCAGATATTCCAGTAGCGGCGGGGGCTTTGAGGGTTTATTTTAGCTGCAGCGCCGGGCACAAGCAGCTAGGATTGTCCGCCCACAAAGGACCTCCCCGGGCTTGCTTTGCTGAACTAGCGTCAGTCGCCCCGCGCTCACCAAAACAAGTCCGGGGAGGTCCTTTGCGGGCGGCCAGTTCTAGCCGTCTGCAAAGGACCTCCCGAGCCTCCGGCGCCTGTGACAGTACAAAACACTGCACGGCAGTTGGAAACTGCTGCGCGGTGTTTTGTTGCCACCTGCGCGGCCGCGCACCTGTGCACCTTAGAGGGTGGGGTCAGCTTATTTTCAAAGACCCCCGAAGGCAAAACAAGAAACATTGGATGGAGAGAAGCAACCTGGAATTAAGGAGAAACTTCTAACAGTGAGGACCATTAACCAGTGGAACATCTTGCTTCCAGAAATTGTGGACACTCCATCACTGGATGTTTTTAAAAGAGACTAGACAGCCACTTATCTGAAATGGTATAGGGTCTCCTGCTTGAGCAGGGGGTTGGACTAGAAGACCTCCAAGGTCCCTTCCAGCTTCTATTCTGTCCTGTCCTGTCCTGTCCTGTCCTGTCCTATCCTATCCTATCCTTTGATTGCTTCATCCATGCATTCCACTTCTGAATTTTCCTCTAATCACTTTCTTCAGGTGATGTTTGGAAACATCCCAGGAAAAGTCAATACTATCAAAACCCTGGAAGGAGAGTTTAAAATAACAGTCACTAAAATATGAAAACCGACCAAGATGAAAAAAGACCTTTAAAACAACAAAGAAGAGAGAGAGAGAGAGAGAGAGAGAGAGAGAGAGAGAGAGAGAGAGAGAGAGAGAGAGAGAGAGAGAGAGAGAGAGAGAGAGGAAGCAGTTATAAGAAGCAGCTGTAAGATACAGATGGGTAATAAACTTTATTGCGTGTTCGAAAATCTGCAGGAATAAAAGCTGTTATTGTCTGATGCTGAAAAGCAACAAAGTTCAAGCTAAGTTAAATGTTCCTTTCATAATTGAAGGCTACCCTGAAAAAAAACAAAAAGTCCCACTTACAAAGAGCCAGGAGCTACATCACTGATCTCTGAATAAAGCCCACTGAAGAGTATTACGGACTCCTAGAACTATAGATTTTGACAAGGGCAAATTGGTCCCAGGTTCCAATTTTGCAAAGAAAGCCAAATTCCAGCGTCGCTAACAGATGGCTCTGCAACCTCCGAATAAGCATCTCTAAGAAAGATGACTACATCTCCTTGCTCAATCATCGTTTTCACAATCAAGCTCCTTTATTAAGGGAGCTTTTTCTAGCATCCATTTGTCACTTGGAACCATTAGGCTGTGCCTTGTCTTCTGCAATGATAGAAAAAGAGTTTTGACCTTCTCTTTTCAACTTCCGATGGGGCGTTGGAAGAAGTTGACCGTGTATTATTGATCCGAAATATTTAGCTCGCCGCCCATCTTATCAACCACTCTGGGCAGCGCCCCATCAAAAATTAAAACAATATAGGTAAAGGTTCTCCTTGCACATATGTGCTAGTTGTTCCTGACTCTAGGGGACGGTGCTCATCTCCGTTTCAAAGCCGAAGAGGCAACACTGTCTGAAGGTGTCTCCATGGTCATGTGGCTGGCATGACTAAATGCCAAAGGCGCATGGAACACTGTTCCCTTCCCACCAAGATGGTCCCTATTTTTCTACTTGCATTTTTACATGCTTTCGAACTGCTAGGTTGGCAGAAGCTGGGACAAGTCACAGGAGCTCATTCAGTTACGCAGCGCTAGGGAGTCGAACCGCTGAACTGCCGACCTTTCTGATTGACAAGTTCAGCATCTTAGCCACTGAACCAACGTTCTCCTTTATATTTAAAACAATATATAAGCCTAGAAAACTACACACGTCAGAATTTTAAAAACAACAAAAACCTGGCACCAAGTCAAACTTCCAGTGTGCAGTCATCTAATTAACAGAGGGATACAATGAAGATCAAGTGAGGTACTAACGCCACTGTACAAAGGCTTAGTAAGACCACACTTAGAATCCTGCATCCAGTTTTGGTCACTGCACTATTAAAAAGATGTTGAGACTCTAGAAAGAGTGCAGAGAAGAGAAACCAGCATAATTAGGGGACTGGAGCCTAAAATATACGATGAATGGTTGCAGGAACTGGGCCTGGCTAGTATAGTGAAGAGAAGGACCAGGGGAGACATGATAGCAACCTTCCAATATTTGAGGGGCTGCCACAGAAAGGAGGGGGTCAAGTTATTTTCCAAAGCACTTGAAGGCCAGATGAGGAATAATGGATGGAAACTGATCAAGGAGAGGTTCAACCTGGAAAGAAGGAGAAATTTTCTGACAGTGTAAACAATTGATTCATGGAACAGAAGTTGCCTCCAGAAGTTGCGAGAGCTTCCACTGGAATCTTTCAGGAAGAGACTGGGCTGCCATCTGTCAAAAATGGTGTAAAGACTGCTTGGGTGGGAGGTTGGACTAGATGACCTACAAGGTCCCTTCCAACTCTGTTAATCTGTTAAAAAACCATATTTTTATTCTATTCAAGACAAGGTTAAAGTGCAAAACTCCAACCCCCCCAAAAAAAAAACCCACAGAAAAGAACCCCTACAAAACAATCAAAACATTAAAAAGTTGTGTCAAAAAACAAAAACAACACACACACAAACATAATATCCCCTCCAGTTGATTATTGATTAATTTATTACTACAGTATTAGTACAACCTGTTTCCCCTCTTGTGGAACAGGCCCTCCCAAAAATTTTAAAGTATTAAATCTATAACTATTGGAGTCTTCTTGAGCTATCCTGCAGGAATTGTGGTTGTTGTTGTTAGTAATCCACACAAACAATAGAGTGATACTTTTCAACAGAGGAGCTATTTCTTGAAACAACAGATGGAATTCATGCTGATTTATTACAAATCAGCAAGGTTTGATTTGATTAGAAATCAGAAGATCCAAGGCTGTTGTCTGTTCTTGCTTTAAGGCAGGGGTGTCCAAACTTGGGAACTTTAAGACTTGTGGACTTCAACTCCCAGAATTCCCCAGCCAGCATGGCTGGCTGGGGAATTCTAGGAGTTGAAGTCCACAAGTCTTAAAGTTCCCAAGTTTGGACACCCCTGCTTTAAGGGGAAGCCATGCTACTCCATACCAGAGAAAGATCATTTTGTGGTAAATATAGACACACAGAGATATGGTATTTCCTCTCCATTCATCGGTAGAGCTGTTCCATTTCGGTCATTCATTCTCTGCTCTCTTTTCTCCCCCAAAGATTGCTCCCATGCTATTCTGATCACAGTTTGCTCTCTCTAATGACTGCTTTGTCTGCCTCGGTGTTGTTAACAACAAATGTAGCCATTTGAACAGAAGCTCAGCTTGAAGCACAATGGCTTGGGAACTGCTTCTGGCAGCAGGAGTCCTCTTTTGTCCCTGCCTAAGGACTTTGAAGATCAAAACTGATGGGGGGGGGAAATGTTTAGGAGAGCATATTTTGGGGTGCACAGTTTCACAGAACTTTACTCCACCGACCAAGGACATACGGAAGCTTGGATACTCGCAAACGAGGAATTCCCTGGGGTTACTCACCCAGATGTTGCACTGTCAAGGAGATTTGATAGTTTTAACAGATTAACAGAGTTGGAAGGGACCTTGTAGGTCATCTAGTCCAGCCCCCTGCCCATACAGGAGACCCTACACCAGGGGTGTCCAAACCTTTTGCAAGGAGGGCCAGATTTGGTGAGGTGAAAATGTGTGGGGCCGATCATTCAGCCTGACATTCTTTGAACCTTTAACATTAAATGCGAATTAATTACCATATTTTTCAGAGTATAAGACGCACCAAGATTTTGAAGAGGCAAATTAAAAAAAAAGTTTTTGCACTCTCCCCAAAATGGCCCATTTTTCACGGAAATGGGCCTTTTTTTTTAAAGGGCATGAATAGCCTTTAAGAGGCTTCTAGAGTGCTCCTGGGGGCTAGGGGGGGCAAAGTTGAGCAAAAAATGGCCCATTTTTTGCTCATTTATGCCCTCCCCAGCCCCCAGGAGCACTCTGGAAGCCTCCTAAAGGCTATGCACAGCCATTTTGGTGAAGGGGGCAGAGTTTTGGGAGGCAAAAAATGCTGTATTCAGTGTATAAGATGCACCCAGATTTTTAGCCTCTTTTTTGAGGGGAAAAAGATGCATCTTTATACTTCGAAAAATACAGTATTTTATGAAAGACTAAACAAATAACTCCAGTGGGGAGAAGAGGCTGCGGGCCGCTTGCAATTTGAAAAAGGGCCGCATTTGGCCCCCGGGCCGCACATTGGACATGCCTGCCCTACACCATTTCTGAAATGCCAAAGGTGTTTGCACAAAATTTGGCAGGACTGCATTAAATTTGCTGGATTGAAGCTTTGTAATGCATCCTTGAACAATACTTGATTTTTGTCCCTTCTTTGTTCAATATTTGTGGCATTCAGGGTGGATATAGGACATAATGCTAGTTCAAAACAAGCTTGGAGAGAGCAAACCACTGCCAAAATCTAAAACTTGAGCTACAAATATTTTCTATTATTTCATAACGCTATTTTGTTTCCACTTGAGAAGCATTGTCGCATCTGCATGTCCAAAGGTGCTTTTTCAGGAGACAACTGGACTTTCTTGGCTTTTTCTTTGAAGACATTTCACTTCTCATTCAAGAAGCTTCCTCAGCTCTGATTTTAGAGGGTTGGGAATGGATGGATTTATATTTCTTGCGGACAGCTGGTCATTTGCATCCTTTTTGAGGGTCGTTGAGGACACTTGGAAGTTTCTCTGTGTCCTCACGGTCACCTGAGTAGTGCAAATGGTTCCTGTACTCTAATTTCTTTCCCCTGCAAATCCAATGATATTCCCACATCATTCAAAGGGTGTTTATCTCAAATTGCATAGAGAAAAGTCTCTATAAATTCTCAGTCATCCAAATCATGGTTGCCCAAAAAGGGCTTTTTCAGGAGGCAACCGGACCTCCTGGTTTTTATATTTTCTTTGAAGATGTTTTGCTTCTCATCCAAGAAGCTTCTTCAGGCCTTCTTCTTCCCATGTTCTTCAATGACCCTCAAAAAGGATGCAAATGACCAGCTTTTCTGCAAGGAATATAAATCCTTCCATTCACTCAGAGTTGAAGAAGCTTCTTGGATGAGAAGTGAAATGTCTTCAAAAGAAAAAAAAGAACGCCCAGTTGCCTCCTGAAAAAAGCACCTTTGGGACAACTGTCACCTGGATGAGTGAGAATCTATACAGACTGTCACATCTGCAGTTTCAGTCCCATTCCTGCTGCTAAGGTTGATGAAGAGTACTTCAGGTGCAGTTTGGTTCTCATGTTTATTTTGTGGGCTTAACAACTTTTGTATTTGTTCAGTAAATGTTTAGCAGGGCATCAGAAATGGTATGCTGTTCAGTATTTGCTTGTATCATTAAAACATTCCTCAATGCCACTTCCAGAGAGAGAGTGACTAGCTCAGTCACCCCTGGAACTTCTGTGGCTGAGAGCAGATTAGGACCTGGGCTTTGCTACTCCTATCTACCACCTTCATCCCTAGCCCACATTGGCTCTTGGAGTAAGAGGAAGGGACTGGCACAAAGTCAATGAAGGAGCTTCTGTGGTTGAAGAAAACTAAAACATTTGTCACCCTGCTTCTGATTCAGCATTTTCGTAGACATCCTTCAATGGAAATGTGTGTTGGATGTAAGGAGAATACAGAATAACAGATTTGGAAAGGACCTTGGATAAGTCTTATAGTCCAACCTGCTGCTCGAGCAGGAGACCCAGTGGCTGTCCAGTCAGTCTCTTCTTAAAAGCATCCAGGGATGGAGCACCCATCACTTCTAAAGGCAAGAACTTCCACTGGTTAATTGCTCTCGATGACTGGAAATTTCTTCTTCATTCTAGGTTGGATCTTTCTTTGATGTGTTCATATCTGTTACTTCTCATATGTCAGAGAAGTGTGTGTGCGTGTGTGTGTGTGAGAGTGAGTGTGTGTGCGTGCGCGCATCATCGTTCCAGCCATTGTCTATCCACTGCAGCATGAAGGCCTCTTCTACATGTTTCCAACCAAAACTCAGTCCTGAATTTTCTTTTGCCAATTGGGCCCGCCATATTTGCTGATGTCGTCAATCCATTTTGTTTTAGGTCTCTTCGGTGGATGCTTTTGATTAAGTGGGATCAATTCTATGATGGCCTTGGTCCACCTGCCCCCTCTCTCTCTCCCTCCCTCCCCCCTCCCTCCCAGTCTCCCTCTCCCTCTCCTTCTCGATAGATAGATAGATAGATAGATAGATAGATAGATAGATAGATAGATAGATAGATAATAGACAGACAGATATAGATGGATGGATAGATAGGTAGATAGATTAGATAGATAGATAGATAGATAGATAGATAGATAGATAGATAGATAGATAGATAGATAGATAGATAGATAGATAATAGACAGACAGATATAGATGGAGGGATAGATAGATAGATAGATAGATAGATAGATAGATAGATAGATAGATAGATAGATAGATAGATAGATGATAGATAGATAATAGATAGATGATAGATAGATAGATAGATAGATAGATGATAGATAGATAGATAGATAGATAGATAATAGATAGATAGATAGATAGATGATAGATAGATAGATAGATAGATAGATAGATAGATAGATAGATAGATAGACAGATAGATAGATAGATAGGTAGATAGATAGGTAGATAGATGGATGATAGATAGATGATAGATAGATAATAGATAGATAGATAGATAGATAGATAGATAGATAGATAGATAGATAGATGATAGATAGATAGAGAGATTAGAGACAAAGGTAAAGATAAAGATGGGGATAGGGATAGAGATAGATAGAGATAGAGATATCAGATATACTGTAATTCATACCATCCAAAAAGACCTGGTTTATTTTTTCTGGTGGTCTTCCATCCAGATGTTTCCTAAGGGAAATGAGGCTGAGCTTTTCGGATTGGCGGTTTGAATCCCTAGTGCCATGTAATGGAGTGAGCTCCTGTTACTTGTCCCAGCTTCTGCCAACCTAGCAGTTCGAAAGCACGTAAAAACGCAAGTAGAAAAATAGGGACCACCTTTGATGGGAAGGTAACAGCGTTCCGTGCGCCTTCGACATTTAGTCATGCCGGCCACATGACCACAGAGACATCTCCGGACAGCGCTGGCTCTTCAGCTTTGAAAAGGAGATGAGCACCGCCCCCTAGAGCCAGGAATGACTAGCACACATGTGTGAGGGGAATATTTACCTTTACCTTTGTGTCACTGTCTCTGACTCCATTTGGACAAAAAGGTTTACGGCGGAAGCCAGATTTTCTTAATGATCATATAACTCACTTAACCGGAGTGATGTGCTTAACAAACAGGGCAAAAAAGGTTGTAAAACAGGCACGTGCCACCTCCTTGCTTATCCATGGAAATTCCAACCCCAGTCTTGGTCATAAGTCAAGAACTATTTGCAGAATTGGCACACCTGGACTCTATGTTCAAATATTCGACCATTTCATCATGATCGGGGTGATTTTGTACCCAATAAATCCAAATTCCTGACCAGGGCTGCCTTAAAACTTTGATTTGTCCTTTTTCACTGCTCAGGTGGGAAGCCTGCTCTGAATATAATGTCAATTAATGGGTCCTTCTTTCCCTTCTGCTTATTCATCTCGACACAATGACCTTAGTACATTCAGTCCTTTCATTTCTGGAAATCCTGCCAGTTCTCAGGTTTGCCTTTTATCTTTGAATCTTAGAGGAAATTGCTCTCTTGGCCTCAGCTACTCCCTGGTTATTTCTTTGGCAGGATCTCTATGCCCTACCTCTATTTTTTAATCTCTATTTCTATTTCTCTATCATATCTCCCTCTCTCTCCCTCTCCCTCCCTCCATCTCTCTCTCTCCTAGAAGGTCCTTTCCATCCCTATTGTTCTATGTTTGATGTTCTATGTTCTTTACACTTCCTAAATTTCATTGCTTGGACATTTAAATGAGCAATCAAAGATGCATCTGTGCATTGTTTGGGTGATAACTTCTTCTAGAAAAGCCATTTCTTCCCCCTATAAAGCTGCAGATGGAAATAAGGGCATTTGAAATGTGATGGCAACCTAAGCAACTAAACTGGGGGGGAGAGAAAGCCCAGCTGCCCATGTCCTTGGGTGATAGATAAGGCTCTAAGTCATTCACCCAGCTGTTTATGACTTGTCTCTAAGTTCTGATGACTTCCCAGCAGCTGTGCGTCACCAAATTCCCATCAAGGGCCAACCATTGTCCTGCTAAATAATAAGAATGGCTAATGACACCAATTAAGAGCTGTAAATGCCATTTACACTTGTTTGTTATTTTTTCCCCCCAAGTCAATAAGGGTTGCGGATGGCAGAAGTGGAGAGGGAGGGGGAGATGATTTCGACAGGAGCCGTTTTGTGGGGACATTTTAATTGAAATATGACACAATATAATAAAAAAGAGATTACGAAGCAATTGCCTTGCTGATTGGGTCAGCTGGGGAGCACTCTCAGATGCACCAAGAGATAAATTGCACTTTGGAAGGGGGGGAGGGCAGGCGGACAGGCTGACATCAATTGCATGGGAATTGATGGGAGGGGACGATGGCGTAGATTGGAGATGTGATAATGTCCAGAATGCAAAATTATTTCAGCTGCTTTCTTCTAAACTTAGTCCAAACTGCAGAACTGGGGAGAGATGTTGAAACTTTAGAAAGAGTGCAGAGAAGAGCAACAAAGATGATGAGGGGACTAGAGCAGAGTCGGTTTCGCAGAAGTGTATTGAGCGTTCACCCCCGGTACACAGGCTCACTTTGTGAGTGTGTGGGCCTTCTGTGAATGTGCATAGCCTTCCACGCATGCGCTTTGCTTGTACGTGTGGCTTGCATGCATGCACAAGGCTTAGAAAATTTGGCTGCACCACCCACAGGTCACCACTACCAGTTCTCTCAAACTGGTCCGAACCGGCTGAATACCACCTCAGGACTGGAGGCCAAAACCTACAAAGAATGGTTGGAATCAGGTGTTAATATTCCGGTGTTTGTCTACTCTAGTGAAAAGAAGGACCAGGGGTGAAATCCAGCAGGTTCTGACAAGTTCTGAAGAACCAGTAGCAGAAATTTTGAGTAGTTCAGAGAACCAGCAAGTACCACCTCTGGCTGGCCCCAGAGTGGGGTGGAAATGGAGATTTTGCAGTACCCTTTCCCTAGGAGTTGGGAGGGAATGGGGATTTTGCAGTATCCTTCCCCTGCCATGCCCACCAAGCCATGCCCACCAAGTCACACCACACACAGGCTTGCTTTGTGAGTGTGCATGCTTTCTGCACACGTGTGTGGCCTTCCACGCATGTGCTTTGCTTGTGCGAGTGGCTTGCACACATGAGTGTGGCTTAGAAGGAATGGCTAACTAGGACAGCATAGAGCTGGGGTGGGTGGATGGGCTCACCTGCAGATCGCCACAACCGGTTCGCTCGAACCGGTCTGAACCGGCTGAATACTACCTCTGGACTGGAGGCCAAAACCTACAAAGAATAATTGCAGGAATCAGGTGTCAGCGTTCCAACGTTTGTGTAGTCTAGTGAAAAGAACGACCGGGGCGACATGATAGCAGTGTTTCAATATTTGAGGGGCTTCCACAAAGAAAAGGAAGTCAAGATATTCTCCAAAGCACCTGAAGGCAGAACAAGATGTGGTGGAAACTAATCAAGGAGAGAAGCAACTTAGAACTAAACTTCCTGACAGTTATAACAATTAATTAGGGGAACAACCTGCCTCCAGAAGTAATGGGTGCTCCATCACTGGAGGTTCTTAAGAAGAGATTGGACAACCATTTGTCTGAAATAGTTTTGGGTCTCCGTCTTGAGCAGTGGGTTGGACTAGAAGACCTCCAAGGTCCCTTCTAAGTCTGTTATTCTGAAATGGATTCTCCCAAAGGGTAACCAAACCCATGGGATGAAGGGAAAGGGAGAATGGATTTCCACAATGTCACCCAGTACAGAATAGCATCCTCAGCTGTTTCTCAAGGATAGGACTCACTGTCATAACATGGCAATATCTCCAGAAGGTCCATGGGAGGCAAAAAAAAATGCGCCATGCATGCCCACTTCTTTTGTGTACTCAGGCAATTCTAGTGAAGCATAGGGCATGCATAACAACTTGCTTGGTTGGATAACACCTGCTATGGATGCCACCAAGTAGTGCTGAAAATGTCTCAATGACAGTGTCCTTCAAATGTTTTGGAGGAGTCCAAGCTCTATGGCCTCCCCAAGATACACAAAGAAGGGATACCACTCAGACCCATAGTCAGCTCCATTTGTCTAAGGTGTTGGTTTCAAAATGTTCCATGTATAAGTTTGCAGTCAGACTTGCAGTCAGTAACGTCCTTTGCTCCAGCAATCCACCCAGAAGCAACTTACAGCAACAAGAAGAAAAAGCACTCTCCAACCTGAAGAAAGACAACAACATAATTATTCTCCCAGCAGACAAAGGAAATGCCACAGTGGTGATGAACACATCTGACTACCAAGCCAAACTATCCAACCTACTCCAAGACCCTGCTTACAAACCTATAAACACAGACCCCACCACCTACCTGGAAAAAACCACCAAATCCAAAATAAAAGCCTCTGCCATCAGTGAAGAGATCCAGCAAAGAATCATCCCCAGAGAGAAATCTTCCAGATGCCCCAAACTCTATGGCCTCCCCAAGATACACAAAGAAGGAACACCACTCAGACCCATAGTCAGCTCCATAGGCTCACTTCTACAGAATCTTGCCAAATTCCTTGCCAAACAACTCCAACCCTACGCAGAATCCATAACCTCACACATACAAAACTCACTCCACTTCATAGAAACAATAAAGAAACAAAACCTACAACCCAGCGACCTACTCGTGAGTTTCGATGTCATATCCCTCTTCATCCAAGTGCCTAAAAAAGAAGCCTTGACAGCCATCCAAAACAAACACAACCCCACTAAACACATCCTGGACCTGACCAACCACTGCCTAACCAACACATACTTCATCCATAATGGACAAAGATGCAAACAGATAGAAGGAGCACCCATGGGATCACCCCTCTCACCTGTCATTGCAAACTTATACATGGAGCATTTTGAAACTAATGCCCTAGATAAATTTGAACACAAACCCAAACTCTGGCTTAGATATGTTGATGACACTTTCGTGATTTGGCCACACGGGAAAGAAAAACTGGACAACTTCCTCACACATCTCAACAGCCTACACTCCAAAATACAATTCACTATGGAAATAGAAGCAAACAACCAACTTCCCTTTCTGGATGTCCTAATCTACAAAAAACCTAATGGCTCCCTAGGACACACCATCTACCAGAAAAAAAAAAAAACACCAACCGCTACTTAAATGCACAATCCCATCACCACCCTGCACAGATCAACTCTGTAGCCAAGACCCTCATCTCCAGAACCAAATGCCTAGCCGACAAAGACCACCTGAAAACTGAATTACACAAACTCACAAATGTATTAATCTCCAATGGATTCCAAAGAAAAACAATCACCAACCTAATCCAAAAGGAGACTCCCCCAAAAAACCAAGACACAGAACAGGACAATGGCATCACCCTCCTCCCTTACATCAAAGGCACCACAGATAAAATCAGCAAAATTCTCCACAAGCATAATATCAGGACAGCCTTCACCACTGACCAAAAAGTAGCCAACATCTTAAGAAACCCCAAAGACAAAATCCAGCTAGAAAACCAAGGAGTCTACAAAATACCATGCAAAATCTGCCTGGCAACATATATAGGACAAACAAACAGGAGGATAAATGCACGCATCACAGAACACAAGAAGGCAGTAAGAAAAAAAGAAAAAACTTCCTCCCTTTTCCAGTACCTTAAAGCTACAGGACATGAAATCAACTTTGAAGGAGCCAGGTTAATTTCCAAAACAGAACACCTCAACAAGAGAACAATTATGGAAGCCATCGAAATAGAGAAACACCCCCATAACATGAATAAACATGATGATACCTCCCGCCTACCAAACATCTGGAAACCAACCCTAGCCAACAAACGAACACCACCCACCACCCAGGCCGTTACAATACAAAACAACAATGCACACACAGCCAGCACCAATCAGCATCAATCTACCAATCATGATACAACCACACAACCAATCATTCCACTTACTGAAACAAAGCCAGCACCCCATCCCCTCCCACCAAGATTTACAGAAAGACGGCAGCTCCGATCGCATTTTAAGCCCAAGTCTGAAGATGGCAAGTGAGATCTTGCCGAAACATTGCCAAGACAATCTCAATCCTACACGGGAAAAGACCCGAATACAACAAAACCAGCATGTATGTATGTATGTATGTATGTATGTATGTATGTATGTATGTGTGTTACAACACCTGGTATGCCCAAATATGGGAGGGAGCTCACTACTCCCCCTTTCTGTCCTTCGGCTCACTACAGAAGACCATCCAGGCAGAAAACCATATTTTTTTTTATTTTTAATGTTGCCTTTGCTATGTTTGTGTTGTATTTGTGCTGATAAAGAAATAAAGGGAGACTAGTATAGATCTATTTCAAGCTATTTAGCTCTAATCAGTTAGCCATACCCTTACTGGGATTTGAACCTGGGCTGTATTACATATTAGGCAGATGTATTAGCCACTAAGCCACAGGATCTCCTCCTTATCAGCTGAGCCAGGGAAATAGGTATGTATTTGTGTTACAACCTCTGGTATGCCCAAATATTTATTATATGCCCTTTATTTATTTATCAGCACAAATACAGCACACACACACACAGACACACACACACTTATAATCAATGCAGAAAGTGGTATGTGAAAATTTGTCCAAAGTTCTTTTACAAAGAAAGGTGTTTCGAAAACAAAAGTTACTTTCATTCTATTGAATGAAAATGGAGAGAAGAGAAAGGTAAATAAAGAAAACAGAATTTCTGTATTACATAAAAGAGAAAAATGCCCCTCCCCCCCACCCCCCAAAATGGAGTGGAAAACAAAATTATTCTAGCTTCGAAAGGACTGTAGGACATTGATCGATAGTGAAAATATCCACTTTTCAGAGTCATAGGTTTTATGTTATTTCAGCTAGCTAATTTCCCCCTTTTTTCTCCCATCTTTTCTTCCTGTCTTTAAAACACATCTCTTGAGCTGTAAACCAGACTTCTAAACTGCGAGCAATCGTGTGTGTGTCAGCAGAGTTGAGATCTATAAATGGAATAAGTGTTAAATAAACAAACTTTGAAGCACGTTGATGGAATTCTGTATGCTTTACCCAATTCCCATCACTTCCTCCCTTCACGCTGAGGACTAAGTGACAAATTACTTTGAAAGCCAATTAATAAGCCTGTTTTTTGTCAGGCATCTTTTTGAAGGGGGTGAGTGGCAGTGGAAATGGATGGTGCAAAGACCCCCCCCCCCCCATTGGAATGGCTAAACAAAGAATGAGGGGATGAAAAAAAGAAAGAAAAGAAAGAAAAAAGATGACAGCTTCTTTAGATTCCCAGCATTGGGAAATGAATCTAGGTAACAACTTTTCAAGAAAGAGCAAAAATAAAAGTTCCTTCCTAAAATATTTCTCAAATGGTAAGGTTTGATGCGACAGAAGTGAGAAAACGTAAGGTAGATGCATATTTTTGGACTTCCAGTTTGATTTTGCTTTAAATTAAATTTTGTTTTTGTTCTGAGTCCACCTGCTTCTTTCTTCTGTCTTCACTCCTACCCTGCTTTTAAAGAAATCTCCTTAATACAGCACGGAAAGGCTAAGTAAAATACTTGTTGAGATGCAGTGCAGAATCAAAGAATCATAGGTCTAGAAAGGCCCAAATGGGTTGAACCGGTAGTAGCCGCGGTGGGAGGCTCCACCCATGTGCAGAAGCTTCTGCATACGTGCAGAAGTGTCGCATGCGCGTGGGAGCGCGCCCGAACCGGTAGTAAAAAAATTGGCAATCCACCTCTGCCTTGGAGGTCTTCTAGTCCAACACTCTGCTCAAGGCAAGAGTGTCTATATCACTGATGGCTAACCTTTTTGTCCTCACATGCCGAAATACCCACAATGCAATGCACCCCACCCCCTTGTGCATGTGTCCACAAACCCCCATGCTCTCCCCTCCCCCGTGCTCCATTTTGGGCCTAGCAGACCTCCCTGAAGCTTCCTGGGACCAAAAACAGGGCACGGGAGGCTAAAACAGTATGTACTGTGTGAGCAACAGCAAGGAGCCTGGGCGTGGCTTAGCTCAACTGTTCTGTCCTAAAGCTCCGAGTCTGTGCTGAGCTCTAAAACTAGTCTGCTGCTCTGAACTGAAACTGTTCTCTCCTCTGCCTATGTTTGCTTGTTTTTGCTGCCACGTTGAAAAACCTGTTTTGGGTATTGTATATTTACTTCATGTGTTATATATAAGTAGAAATTAATGAATCCTGCTGAATCAGTTTACCTGTGTGTGCTTCCTGGATGTGATTGCTGCTGCAAACTCTGATAAGTAATACCCATTTTCCTTAGCCATTTATCCCATGAAGGGTCCTTGGTGCTCTCTGATGTCATCCCTCGGGCTGCCATTCAGGGGGGAGCCACACCTGCCTGGTCATTCTTACACGTTGCCAATGCTGCCACTGCCACTAACGCCAATGGGGCCACTGCCGAAGCCCCTCCCCTCCTCTCGCTGATGTCGGCGGAGCCTGTAGCTTCCCTCACAACTCTGCAGGTGCACTTCCTGGACAACAGCTGCACTTCAGAGCCTACTCTGAAGTAACACTTCTACTTGGGTGCAACTGCCTACTCTGAAGTAACTCTTCTACTCAGGTGCAACTGCCTACTCTGTAGTAACACTTCTACTCAGGTGCAACTGCCTACTCTGAAGTAACTCTTCTACTCAGGTGCAACTGCCTACTCTGTAGTAACTCTTCTACTCAGATGCAACTGCCTAATATGATTGGTGCTGGTGTCATCTGGGTGGAGTTGTGGGCAGAACTGTGCGGGGTAATGGTATATATATATATATATGGGTGATGGTGTTAACTTGGTTAGAACTGACTTGGATTTGCTTACCTTTGTATCATAGTCATTTAGTGCTGGTTATCACGTAGTTTATTAGATAGAGATAAAGTTTTTCACCAAGCAAACTGACTCTTTGTTTGTTTTCAATGTGAACGCCGGAATGTGACATCTGAGCTTCGTTGTTTTCTTGCAGACGTTTCATTACCCAAACTAGGTAACATCATCAGTGCTAGTGAAGAGTGCAGTTTGCTGTCAGTTTACATTCTAGTGGCTTGTCCTGTCAGTGGGGGTGGTCTTAGTGATACTTTGGTTGGGCTGTTATCTCCATATGTCATCCTTAGCAAAGCGTGCAAAACCACATCTGCATTTCCTGTGTCAGATGAGGAAAGCACATCTTCCTCCCTCTGTCCTGGCCACTTTTTAGAGAGCCACGATTGAGAGCATTTTCACAAACTGCATCCTTGTTTGGTTTGGTGGCAGCAGTGCCTCAGATAGAGAGTCCGTACAGTATCTCACTACCCTAATCCAGCCTAGTATGGCTTGACTGATGAAATGAAATTTAAACTGAGTTCAGCGGTTCAAATCCCTAACTCCACGTAATGGAGTGAGCTCCCTTTCCTTGTCCCAGGCAACCTAGCCGTTCGAAAGCATGTAAAAAAATGCAAGTAGAAAAATAGGGACCACCTTTGGTGGGAAGGTAATAGCGTTCCATGCACCTTCGACGTTTAGCCATGCCGGCCACATGACCACGGAGATGTCTTCGGACAGCGCTGGCTCTTCGGCTTTGAAACGGAGATGAGCACCACCCCCTGGTGCTGGGAAACAACTAGCACATATATGCTATATATTAAGGGGTGGAGCTATGGATGCTCCCAAGGGGCCAAAAACAAACTCGACCAATAGAAAACAATATTTGTAGCTCAGGGTTGAACTGTGAATTCCTTGATGCTTTCTAAGCTTGGTTGTTTTCTTGCCGATATTTCATTACCCAGATAGGTAAGATCCTCAGTACTAGAAGGGATTGGGGATTGCCGATTAGAGGAGAAAGAGAGGAGGAGGAGAGTGGAATCCTCAACACTCTTTGAACTTAGTTATTTTCTTGCAGAAGTTTCATTCCCCAACTGGGTAACTCCATACTCATATTCAGGCACTGCATCCTTATTTCAAATACTACCCCTATTAGGAATTCCTGCAAGATACAACCAGTGGTGGATTTCACATTTTGTTACCACTGGTTTCCCACGCACAAGCCTGTGCACATCCTCCCCGCTTCATGGGCACATGTGTGCCTTCCATGCATGTGCCTAGCCTTGTGCATATGTGTTTGCATGTGTGCCTTCCACACATGCACCCAGCCTCAAAAATGTGCCTAAATAGGATGGCATGGAGCCAGGGTGGGTGGAGATTTCCATGCAAACCAGTCCAAACCGGCTGAATGCCACCTCTGGATGCAACTCATGAGAGAATAGCTGTCATTTTGCTCATCTTTTTTCTTATAGGAACTCTTGCCAGCTAGATGCCCACCTCACGTTTATCAATTTTCACATAAGGGAAATACATAGTCCCAAGTAAGTCTAGGAGGTTTTCTGGCTTGCTTTGATTTTGAGGAAGTTCTCAAGGACTTTTGGAAGACCCCAAAGCTTTCCTGAGCTGCTCGCCTTTCTACAGATTGTGCTGACACTCTTGAAAGATTTGCAAGAGATTGACGAGGCAAGAGTAGCTGTGCAAAAACCACGCCTTGACATTTCCATAATATATTGGGTACCATTCCTATCCAATGGAAGACAAAGGCAAATATTCCCTTGATCGGGAAAGGACTGATCAACCCCCTCATTGTTGATTTAGAGGTGCGATGATTCCACTTCTTAATTATAATTTCTCCTGAATTGCTTGTACACTAAAGATGAGCCCATTGACCTGTGGTTTCAAGGCTCACCACTTGTGGCTTTTATGAAATTGGTCTTACATTAGCTTCACTTTCAAGGCCTCTGGTGCAGAGGCTAATTTTACTGGTAGGTTACATACTGCCGTTAGTAGTTGTGTAATTTCATACTTGATTTCTTTCAGAACTCTTGAGTAAATAGACACCATCTGGCCTCTATTGCTTCCTATTGTTTCGTTTATCATGCTGTTGTGTAACCTCCCCTGTTGGTACATCCCATTTGTGAGTCTTCATTTGATTTATCCCTTGCAAAAAGGCGGTTGGGAAGAGACCGCGCGGGCAGAGAGGTGGCACAATAGAAAACATTACAAACAAACGTTTGATCCAGATTACATTGAACTGCATCCAGTTTTAGTCACCGTGATGTAAAAAAAGATGTTGAGGCTCTAGAAAGAGTGCAGAGAAAAATAACAAAGGTGATTAGGGGAGTGGAAGCTAAAACAGATAAAGAACAGTTGCAGGCTATGTCTAGTTTAATGGAAAGAAGGACTAGGGATTACATGATAGCAGACTTCCAAAATCTTAGGATAATGAAAGAAGGGTGTGTGTGTGAACCTATTCTCCAAATCACCAAAAGACAAGATAAGTAGCAACAGATGGAAACTAATCAAGAAGAGAAGATACCTAGAATGAAAGAGAAATTTCCTAATGGTGAGAACAATCAACCAGTGGAATGGGTTGTCTCCAGAAGTTGTGGGTGATCCATCGCTGGAGATTTTGAAGAGGAAACTAGACAACCAATTGTCTGGAATGGTATAGAGCTTTCTGCATGACCAGGGGGTAAGACTAGAAGACCTCTAAGGTCCCTTCCATCCCTGTTATTCTAGGAAGCACTTGGCAATTGCCACCTTAATGAGCTAGATAGTTTGGATGCTTGGAGATCTGGTGGTTATGGCAAGAATGACATGAACCCCAACACTGCACTGAAGGTAGCTCTGGCTAGTGACAAGGAGAGGAGATTGGCCAATGGTTTTCTTCATCTCCATTTCCAATTTCTCCAGGAGAAAAGCGATTGGAAAAGAGCTTTGGCTCTGAACCAGCATGACTCAGTGGGCACAAGAGTCTGGGATGGCTGTTCCATCAATAATAGTAAGACACTAAGGGAATCTCCTCTCCCTAAGGCATCAGGCAGTTCTAACAATGAGAAAGAAAGAAAGAAAGAAAATCAATAGGTTTTCTCAAGAGGACTAAAATGTACTGAACTGGGAGCTCTCTATTTCTTGTTTTGTGCCATTGATTGTGAATGGGTGTTTATTATTATTATTATCTCTTTTATTCATTAAACATGAAACACAGTCAACTGAACATTTACAAATGTATCACAAATACCATTGACTGGCAATGATGGTTGATACCAGTTGCTGACAGCGTCCATTATTATTGTTATTATTTTCCTTGCTTCTGGCAAATTTTCCTTGCCCCGAGACCTGGATCTAGAAGCTCCTTTGATACTGGCAGCTTCAGGGGATCCAAATTGTCCTGTACCTACTTAGGTCCCTGCAAAGACCATCTACTATATCCAGAAACTTCTACACAATTGGTCTGTCACTTGGCTGCTGTACATTGTCACGTGAAGAGGAGGAGGAGGAGGAAGAAAAAGAAAAAGAAGAGGAGACAGAGAAAGAGGAGGAGGAGAGTCCTGGCCCATAGAATCACCAAGAGTTGGACACAACTGAAGGGATAACTTCTTCATCAACCTCATCAAAGTGAAGAAGTTGATGATTTCCAAATATTTGGAGGCAAATAAATCTACATAGAACCCCGGTGAGACCAAACAGAGATAATATGGACTATTTTGCTTCCAGAGGATTCACAATAACTACGATGTAGCCAAAGAGTCCAACTGGTGCCTAATCCTCATCTCAAAATCTGTGGGGACACAAGGAAATTTGACTAATTATGTTTTCAGTAGAAGATGGCTAGGAAGACCTTCCATTTCTTGTTCCCACGTTGAATGCTCCAGTCCTCTGTGAACTGTAGCCTTCCTCACTGATCTGCCTTTCTTGTAGCATCTCCTTGCATTGGTGGTATAACTACACATCTGTCCTCATACTAATTGGAGCAGATAAAAGGTTATTCTCCTACTCATTTTATAAAAATTTACTCCACCCTTCTGGCATTATGACAGCTATTTAAGAACATTTGCATTACAGAAAGTGGAAAATGCCATAGCTTTGTTTGACTGTCCTTTATTTTCAGGGGATAAATGGAAATTAATATCATCTCTGCCTCCATTACAAATTCCTCTCTTTGAGTTTAATTTATAGGCTTCCTTTGAGTCGGTTCTTTGCTTAATTTGACTGATTTCTAACATTCGGACTTCTGTCACACCTGTTCCTCTTTAGTAAAGGAGAAGAAGAGATTTCAAACAATGCAAAACTAAAAATAATTTATGCCCCTGTTTTTGAAAGCTGCCAAAATCCAGGGGAATGGATGTTAGTCACTTACTTGGGTCTGTCTTGAATGCTGTGTTTAATGGGGGGGGGGGGGTGCAAGGAGAAATGAGACAAATACCATTTAGCAAAAATGTGTTCATTCACAAAAGGAACAAGCAGAGAAAATTAAAATATATGATCACTTCTTGGCTTCCTTTGTTATTTTCTTCAGAAGTAAAAATGGCTGCCAGGTTTTTTTTTCTGCTTTTGTTTTGATTTTTCTCTGGTACAGTGAATGGGGGATGATTATATTATTGAGATTTTCAGAATAATGGAGTTGGAAGGGACCTCGGAGGTCTTCTAGTCCAGCCCTCTGCTCAGACAATAAACCCTATATGGATTTTCCCCTTAATTCTAGGTTGCTTCTCTCCTTGATTGGTTTCCATCCATTGCTTCTGATCCTACCATCTGGTGCTTTGGAAAATTGGGTGATTCCCCCATCCTTGTGTTTGTTGTTGTTGTTAGTCAAGAAGTTGTGCCTGACCCATTGCAGCCCCATAGACAACATTCCTCCAGGCCTTCCTGTCTTCTACCATCCCCTGGAATCCATTTAAGCTCACGCCTTCTGCTTTGTTGACTCCATCCAGCCACTTCATTCTCTGTCATCCCCTTCTTCTTTTGCCCTCCATCTTTCCCAGCAAGAGGCTCTTCTCCAGGGAGTCCTTCCTTCTCATTAGGTGGCCAAAATATTTGAGTTTCCTCTTCATGGTCTGGTCCTCTAAAGAGCACTCAGGGTTGATCTCCTCTAGGACTGACCGGTTGGATGGCCTTGCAGTCCAAGGGACTTGCATGAGTCTTCTCCAGCACCAGAGTTCAAAGGTCTCAATTAGCCCCTCAAATATTGGAAGATTGCTATCGTGTCATCCTTAGTCGTTGCATTCATTTTCCAAACCAATCCTGAAATTAATAGAAGCCTATATCTCCTGCATTTTGCAGGGCACATCTGTAGTGGAAAAAGGATAGATAATGTGGACAAAAATGTGTATTAACTACAGATATGAAAAGAATGCAAATGATCAGTTAAAATAATGCCAATGGCCAGCTGTTTGCAAGGAATATAATTCCTTCCATTCCCCAACATCCAGTCAAAGCTGAAGAAGCTTCTTGGATGAGAAGCAAAAAGTCTTCAAAGAAAAATCAGAAAGTCCAGTTGCAATAAGCACCTTTGGGACACAGGTATGAAAAATAATGTTTTATATGGGTAATCCTTGATTTGCAATCACAACTGAACCCAAAATTTCCATTGCTAAACAAGATGATTGTTGAGTTTTGCCCCATTTTATGTCCTTTTTGGGCACAGTTGTTAAGTGAATCCCTGCAGTTGTTAAGTGAGTAACATGGTTGTTAAGTGAACCTGGCTTCCCGTTGACTTTGATTGTCAACCATTGCAAAATGGAATCATGTGGCCCCGGGACACTGCCACCGTCATAAATGTGAGTCAATTGCCAAGCATCTGAATTTTGATCATGTGGCCAGGGGAATGTTGCCATGGTCATAAGTGTGAGAAAGTCATTGTAGTATTCTTCCAATGATGTCAGGCTTACCCTGCCTGACTGCCGGCAACAGCCAAGCAGCGTCTGATTGGATAAGACGCAGCTTGACTAAACGCGGGCCTTTCCTCTCCCCTGATTGGTTGCCCTGCTTGACAGCTCCATATAAATAGCTGTCAAGCAGGGAATGATTTGGTTCTCTCCTGTACTTCTTGCTGTAAGACCTGTTGTGATGGTCAGCGTGGTGGTGTCAGCGGCTGCTAGATCCCACCTTCGTCGCCAGTGTTAAAAGGTGGGCAGAGAATAGGCTGACGCAGCTGAGGTAATTCAAACGGTTTAATCACAACAGGTCTTACAGCAAGAAGTACAGGAGAGAACCAAAGCTTTCCCTGCTTGACAGCTATTTGTATGGAGCTGTCAAGCAGGGCAACCAATCAGGGGAGAGGAAAGGCCCACGTTTAGCCAAGCCACGTCTTATCCAATCAGACGCGGCTTGGCTGTTGCCGGCAGTCAGGCAGGGTAAGCCTGACGTCATTGAAAGAATACTACAGTCATGTCACTTTTTTCAGTGATGTTGTAACCTTGATCACTAAACACATTGTCTTAAGTCAAGGAGTATCTGTATTTGACAAAACGCTTGAGAAAAAAAAATCAATTTGCAACGATGGGTGTAAAATCTTTACTGTAGGAAGAACTATCATGAAATTTAGTATGAATTTTATTATAGTGTGGTTTTTTTTAAACTACATTCTGCTGGACATTCAGCGGCTACGTGTTGTATTGTGTGTCTATGTCCCTAAAATAGAATTGATTTTAAACCTAAATTTTATGGGATGCTTAAAGATATTTCTGAAATATACGAGATAACATGGACTCAAGGATAAAAAAAAAACAGATATTAAAATAATGGGAAATTGTTTAGAATCAATCCCCTGGAGGAGTGATGAGTTCTCTTTCACTAGTTGTGTCCAAGAAGATGCTACCCAATCGTATTTTCTACTTTTTAGTTATTTATGCAATTTATACACTGTCTCCATCTCTTCAGGGAGTCTCTTAAAGCACTGATAATAACACACAGCAGATATGTTTTCATATAGACTGCCCTACTGAGTAGGAAATTGGACTCAATGGTCTGGTTGGGGAATTGTGGGAGATGAAGTCCACATATCTTAAAATTGCTGAGGTTGAGGAATGCTGGCCTTCCCTTTCTCTTCTATGTTGTAAACTTAGTGTGGGAAATGCCAGAGAAAACTAAAGCATGGAATTGAATCTGGAGTCTAAAACATACCATAAATGATTGAGGGAAGTATCTTTGTCTTGTCTAACAAAGAGAAGGACTAGAGGTGATGTGACAGTTGTCTTCCAGTCCTTGAGAGGCTGCCACAGAAGAGGTCAACCAATTCTCCAAAGGAGAAGAAGGCAGGACCAGAAGTGACGGATCTCAAACGGTTATCCAATCTCTTAAAAACTTCCAGTGTTGGAACATTTATGACTTCTGGAGGAAAGTTGCTCCACTGATTGTTCTCAATGTAAGGAAAGTTCTCCTTAGTTCCAGGTTGCATCTCTCCTTGATTAGTTTCCAAGCATTGCTTCTAGTCTGGCCTTCAGGTGCGTTGAAGAATATTCTTCTTCTTTGAGACATTCTTCTTTGTGGCAGCCCTTAAAATTTTGGAACACTGCTATCATGTTACTCCTGGTCCTTCTCTTTACTAGACTATGCAATTCCCATGACCCTTCTTCATATGTTTTAGCTTTCAGCCCCTTAATTATCTTTGTTACTCTTCTCTGCACTCTTTCTAGAGTCTCCACATCTTTTTCATATTGAGATGACCAAAAAAAGATGTAGTATTCTAAGTGTGATCTTACCAAAGTCTTATAAAGTGGTAGAAACACTACATTTTAGGTTTCCTGACAGAAGAACCATGAATCAATGACTTGTGAGTACTCCAACACTGGATTTTTTTAAAAGAAGAGATTGGGCAACCATTTGTCTGGAATGATATAAGGCAGTGATAGTGAACCTTTTTGTAAAGGTGTGCCAAAATTGTGCGTGCATGCGTATCGTGCAAGTGTGCATGCCCACAACCACAATTCAATGCACACCGTACACCCATCCATGTACATGCAACCCTGCCCCCTCGCATGTGCACATGCCCCCCCCCCCATGCAAGGGGGAGTTTTCGCCCTCCCCAGTCTGCGGAGGCTTTCCTGGAGCCTGGGGAGGATGGAAGCCTCCCCGGCACTCTGGAAGGCCAAAAATCAGCTGGCTGGCATGATGGTTTGCATGCTGGCAAATATGGCTCCATGTGCCACCTGTGGCACATATGCCATAGGTTCGCCATCACAGATATAAGGTGTCCTGGTCAAGGAGGGGGTTGAACTAGAAGACTCCAAGGTCCTTTCCAATCGTATTGTTCTATTTTCTATCTGTACTCCAGAGGTGAGTTGGTCCTGGTTCGGCCTGGATCTGGAGAACCAGTAGTAGCAGTGGCAGAAGCTTCACGGCCACCACCAAACCAGTAGTAAAAAAATTGGCAACCCACCCCTAGTGTACTTCCTTGGTGGGAAGATGACTAGCTTGCAGTGTATGACAAGCAGATAGATACCATCTCTCCTTCAGGAGTGGAGGGAGGGGGAAATCCACCTTACCATGTTTGAAACCATGTGGACTATCCAGAGCTCAACGCTTCTCTTTTGAAAGCAAAAAATGGAAGTATAAAGTTGTACAGTTTCTACAGGAGGGGTTGTTTTTTCTCTTTTGACACTGTTTCTAGAAAATCCACGGGGTCAAGTTGCATCATGCAGTTAAATAATTCTTCCTTGAAACACTTTCTGATTATTCATTTATTTATTTATTTTTATTTATTTAGATTGCCAAACATGTGTGAGATAACAGGCGTAAGTAGGAACATGGACATGGACACAGGAAATGGGTATGAATAAATGGGGATAGTAAGAAAGAGATGGTAGACATGCTGGTGCACTTATGCACGCCCCCTTACAGACCTCTTAGGAAAGGGGTGAGGTCCATGCTAGACAGTTTTAGGTTAAAGTTTTGGGGGTTTGGGGAAGTAACAACAGAGTTAGGTAGAGCATTCCAGGCATTGACCGCTCTGTTGCTGAAGTCATATTTTCTGCAATTGAGTTTGGAGCAATTTACCTTGAGTTTGCATCTATTGTTTTCCTGTGTATTATTGCAGTTGAATGTGAAGTAGTCATTGACAGGGAGAGCATTGTAGCAGACAATTTTGTGTACTACTCTTAGGTCAGACATTAGTCAGTGCAGTTCTAGGTCAGTGATGGCAAACCTTTCTCTATAATCCATAGTCTATATCTAATTGAGTATATATCTCTCTATTTATATCTATTTTCTATCTATCTACTATCTATCTCTCATCCATCCACCCATCCATTCATCCATCCATCCACATACATCATCTGCCTCTAGTATTTCTATCTTCTATCTATCATCTATCTATCTATCTATCTATCTATCTATCTATCTATCTATCTATCTATCTATCATCTATCTATCTATCTATCTATCTATCTATCATCTATCTATCTATCTATCTATCTATCTATCTATCTATCTACCGTCTCTTTCTCGCCATCCATCTATCTATATCATTCTATCTATCTATCTATCTATCTATCTATCTATCTATCTATCTATCTATCTATCTATCATCTACCGTCTCTCTTTCTCACCATCCATCCATCTATCTATCTATCTATCTATCTATCTATCTATCTATCTATCTATCTATCTATCTATCTTCTATCTACCGTCTCTCTTTCTCACCATCCATCTATATCTATCTATCTATCTATCTATCTATCTATCTATCTATCTATCTATTTATCTATCTATCGTCACTCTTTTGCGCCATCCATCTATCTATATCATATCTATCTATCTATCTATCTATCTATCTATCTATCTATCTATCTATCTATCTATCTGTCTATCTTTTTGTCACCTATATATCTGGCTAAGCTACCTATCTGCAGCAGGAGCAGCATCTCCATGCTTGTGTACAATAAATAAATGACATCACAATAAGTTCTCATCGGTTCCTACTTTTCCATTAATTCTTTCCAGCTAGAAGTGGTTGAGTGCCTAACAAAACTTTTGGCTTTCTCTCACTCTGCTTTGGTGCAAAAAGGCTTAAATCTCCAAACTAAATATTTTCCCCCTTTCCACCCGCCTCGCACCCTCTCCTTATTGTGCTATCTTTAATTAAAGTTAGAAACTTTTTAACAAAAAAATATATGTTCATGAAAGATAGATCAGAACTCCCCAGTCTGATGAAATAATCACATGCAACCAACTTGGGTTTTTTTTTTAATGTACATTATTCCAGAAAAGAATCAGCTTTAAAAATGTTCTGAATATGTTACTAACTATGACTGCAAGACATATAGAGCAATGATCTATTGCAGTGCATTAATAAATACACAATTACGTACAGCGGGCTGGCTGTGAAAAGCAATGGATCACACTGAGGCAAGTTATCGGTCGGGATGCCATTTTTGAAGGCTTATATATAAACCATAGAATTTATCGAGAAATAGCTAACGACTTGCCATTTTTCTTTTCGTTTTTTCCTTTTCTTTTTTTAAAATTCATCTTGAGTTTTTTTTCCTTAAAAGACTTTGGACATGAAGCAAATCATTATACACCACACCATCCTAGCAGAAAAATCCTAGCATATATATATATGTTGTGTTTGTGCTGATAAATAAATAACAAAGGCAACATTAAAAATATGGTTTTCTGGCTGGATGGTCTCCTGGAGTGAGCCGAAAGGACAGAAAAGGGAAGCAGAGTGTTCCCTCCCATATTTCGGCATACGAGGGGTTGTGACACAACACACACACACACACACACACACATACATACATACATATATATATATATATATATATATATATATATATATATATATATATATATATACATACATACATATACATACATATACATACATATACATACATATACATACATATACATATATATATATACATACATACATACATACATACATACATACATACATATATATATATATATATATATATATATATATATATATATGTTGTATTTGTGCTGATAAATAATAAAGGGAGACTAGTATAGATCTATTTCAAGCTAAATAGATCTATACTAGTCTCCCTTTATTTATTCATCAGCACAAATACAACACAAATATAACAAAGGCAACATTAAAAATATGGTTTTCTGCCTGGATGGTCTTCTGGAGTGAGCATATTTGGGCATACCAGGGGTTGTGACACAATACATACATACATACATACATACATACATACATACATACATACATGGATATGTGGGGTCGTTTGTGTTGTCAGGCATGCCTCATTCAAAATCCAAGAAAGAAAACCCCCAACTCCATTTAATTAGAGAATAAGGTACTTTTACTGGACAAGAAATGAAAACAGCAAAAGTGAAGCAAGATCTGAAGCAAAAAATTGTGAACATGTACATATCAAATGTATACCCAAATCCATAGGTTGACAATGAAAATAAAGGATAAAGAGGAATCGGTGTACTTCAAGACATGGGGAAGTTTTTATGATTGACTAAAGAAAGGAAAGTAGAAAAGAAAGTAGGGAGAAGATAAAGTACTCAGATGATGCACTGTTAAATGGAAAAGGGGGGGGGAGAAGGGGAAAACAGAAAAGAAAATATTAAACATATAAGTATATATTGAAGAGCGAGATATAAAGCGGGGGAAACATAACAAGGGTAGACTAGCGAAGGTAAGAGAATAAGAAATGATACTAAATTATATTTGGGTTTGCAGAAATACCATCCCAAGGAAACATAAACTTAGATCTGAAAGAGACACCTACAATAATAGAAAAAGAAAGGGAGAGAGGAGGAGAGAGTGAAAGGAAGACAGGGGAAAGAAGAAAGAGGTAAGGAGAGGAGGATGGAAGGGAGAGAAAGAGAAGGAGAGAGGGTAGAAAGGGGAAGAGGAAGAGTAGGAGTAGGAGAAAGGGAAGGGAAGAAGGAAGGGGAAGGAGAGGAGAGGAGGAAGGAAGAAAGTAGAAAGTAGAGAAGGGAGGAAAATATAAATGAAAGGGACAACAAGGTGCTGTTACAACAGGAGGAAGGGATGGTAAATAAAGCAACCCAAACTGTATATTATAACCTATTAAATGAAATAATAAATGTATAAGAATGATAAATGTAAAGAATAACCATCATGTGAATGTATACTTAAAATAGTATATAAGAGAATTTAAAAAAAAATTCTTAGAAGAAAAAAGTTTACTCAAATCCCTACCCCCGGTTGCCCCAAGCTAATGTCCAATTTCCAGCTCCCAAAGATGTCATGTGTGGTGCATCTTCAAGTGGCCTCCTTCGGTTGATGTGCAGAGACGGTTGGCTTTGACCAAACCCAAACATGAGCCATCAGCATGCGCAGAAGATGGTGAGAACAAACCTTCCTTATTGAGATATCTCCACCAGCACCTTTTCCCCTCCCAAATACCATGAGCCCACACCCTCCCCTTTACTATGGCAGCCAATAGTAAGCATGCAAAGTAGATGCTGACAGGTGCTCTCTGAAATGGGTAGTTTTCTTGCAGACTTTTCAGTACCCAGCTAGGTAACATCCTCAGTGCTAGTTGGGTAATAAAACATCTGCAGGAAAACAACCAAGCTCAGAGACGCTTAGGATTGGCAAACAGATTAATTCCAGCTGTGAAGCTAGAATTAATCTTAACCAAACTGGCTTTCATATTTGGATGATCTCACCAAACTGCTACCATAGGAGAGGCAGTTTGGTCTCGTGGCTAAAGCACAAGGTTAGACAGAGGGAGAGAGTGAACTATAGTCCTGCCTTAGACATGAAAGCTAGCTGGGTGACATTGGGCCAATCACCAGGAGACTGTGAGTTCTAATCCTACTGTAAGGAGGAAGTGAACTGGGTAACTTTGGGCCAATCATCAGGAGACAATGAGTTCTGGTCCGCCTTAGGTATGAAAGCTAGCTGGGTGACTTTGGACCAATCACCAGGAGACTGTGAGCTCTAGTCCTGCCTTAGGCATGGAAGCCTGCTGTGGGATTTTGAGCCAGGCAACCCACCTCACAGGGTTATTGTTGTGTGGAAACTAAGAGGATGAAGGAGTATTAGGAATGTTTGCTGTCTTGACATTATTATTATTGCATCAACAGAATTGTATCACAGCGGCCAGTTGTTTCGCCGGATTTGGCATTGATTACTAGTTGGGCCCCACCCAGGGGCCTAGGACGTCGTAACGTATTTTCGTAATATGTGTGCGGATCCAAGCAGTGCGGCCTTTTGCATTTGACTGATGGTGATTTTGTCAATTTTAACTGTTTTAAATGTAATTCCAGTGCTTTTGGAATAGCACCCAGTGTGCCGATTACCACTGGAATTACCACTGCTGGTTTGTGCCATAATCGTTGAATTTCAATTTTTAAGTCCTGGTATTTTGCGATTTTTTCATATTCCTTCTCGGCGACCCTGCTATCACCTGGTATTGCGATGTCTATGATTGTAACCTTATTTTTCTCAACCAGTGTGATGTCTGGTGTATTATGCGCCAGTATTTTATCCGTTTGTATGCGAAAATCCCACAAGATCTTGAACATCTGACCCTCGATAACTTTTTCAGGCTTATGTTCCCACCAGTTTGTTGCTGTTTTAATGTTATAATTTTTGCACAAATTCCAGTGGATCATTTGTGCCACTGAATTGTGCAGCATTTTATAGTCAGTCTGCGCGATTTTTTTACAGCAGCTGAGTATGTGGTCAACAGTTTCATCAGCCTCTTTGCAAAGTCTACATTTGGCATCATCAGAGGATTTTTCGATTTTGGTCTTAATGGCATTTGTTCGGATAGCTTGTTCTTGCGCAGCCAGGATTAGTGACTCTGTTTCTTTCTTTAATGTACCTGCTGTTAACCATAACCAAGTTTTTTCACTGTCCACTTTATCTTTTATTTTTTCCAGAAATTGGCCATGCAATGCTTTGTTCTGCCAACTCTCCATTCTTAATTTTATCATATCTTTTTTGTATTCTTGTTTCGTCTGTTGGGCCTTCAATAGATTTTTGTTCTTTACTTCGATTAATAGATGTTCTTGACTTTCTTTTAAATAATCAGCCAGTGCATGTTTTTCTTCTTCAACTATTTGCTTCACTTGTAATAATCCTCTGCCACCTGATTTCCGGGGTATGTATAGTCTATCAATATCACCACGTGGATGTAAACTGTAGTGCATTGTCATTAGTTTCCTGGTTTTTCGGTCTAAAATGTCCAAATCAGCTTGTGTCCAGTTAACTATACCAACTGTGTATCTTATAACTGGTATTGCCCAGGTGTTTATGGCCTTGATTGTATTTCCACCATTCAATTTAGATTTCAAAATTTTCTTAACTCTGTTGGTGTACTCTCCCCTGACAATAGTTTTTACTTCTCCATGCTTGATGTTATCCAACTGCAGAATGCCTAAGTATTTGTAGGCTTCATTTTCGTTGCATTTAATTAGTTGGCCATTGGACATTTCAATTCCCTCACACGCAGTGATTTTGCCCCTTTTTATGGATACAGTGGCACATTTTTCCATGCCAAACTTCATTGAAATATTGGTGCTGAATACTCGGACTGTGTTTGTCAATGATTGGATTTCTATTTCTGACTTTCCATAGAGTTTCAAATCATCCATATATAATAAATGCGAAATTTTTTCGGCTTCTTTGGCTGTTTGGTAGCCTAATTTCATTTTTTTTAAGATTACTGATAGTGGGATCATCGCTATGATGAAGAGAAGAGGTGAAAGTGAATCACCCTGGAAAATTCCTCACTTGATATTAACCATTCCGTAGTTCTCATTCCCTACTGCCAACTCGGTTCTCCATTGTTTCATCGCCTTTTCAGTAAAGGATGTAATATTTTTTCTAATGCCAGTTGTTTCTAAGCATTTTATGATCCAACTATGTGGCAATGAGTCAAATGCCTTTTTGTAATCAATCCAGACCATATTCAAGTTCGTTTTTCTGTTCTTACAATTTTCTAATATCATTTTATCAATTAGGAGCTGATCTTTTGTGCCCCTGCTCCTTCTTTTGTTGCCTTTCTGCTCTACTGGCAAGATGTTGTTTGTTTCCAAATAATCCATAATGTTATCTGCAATAATGCCTGTGAGTAATTTGAAGGTTGTTGGCAAGCATGTTATTGGTCTGTAGTTTTCAGGTATTGTTCCTTTAGTTGCATCTTTCTGAATCAAGTATGTTTTTCCAGTTGTCAACCATTCATCAATTTGGCCATTTTGTAAAATCTCATTCAGTTGCCAGGCCAATATTGCATGTAAACTGGTTAGATATTTGAGCCAGAAACCATGTAATTGGTCCTTTCCAGGTGATGTCCAATTCTTTACTTTTTTTACTCGATTTTTGACCATCTCAGTTGTTATTTCTAATACTTGCATTTGTTTGTTGCCAATGCTTTTCTCAAAGTCATGTATCCATTTTGCTTCCTTATTGTAGTCCTTTGCATTTTCCCACAATTCTTTCCAGAATTCAACTGTGGCCTGCTTTTCTGGTTTTTGACTTTTGGTGTCATCATTCACATTAAGACTTTGATAAAAACGCCGTTGGTCTGATCGAAATTGCTGATTTTGTTTATACTGGATGATTCGTGCCTCATATCTTTCAATTTTCCTAGCTGTTGCTGTTATCTGCTGTTTTACAATCTCTACAGCTTCAATGATGTTTCTTGTATCCAATCTATACCTTCTGATTAGCTGATCTATAATTTTGTTGTTTCTAAGTCGTTGCTCACACATGTTCTTCAAATTGCTAGCATCTGCCCTTAATTTTTTGACTTTTTGTTCCAAACGGATTTTCCACTTTGGCTTTGATGCTTTTTCTGTTGTGTAACTAGGTGCTTTGATTTTAATGCCTAGTTCATTAGTGACTATTGCGGCTGCGCTGTACATTAACTGGTTCGTTTCCAAGATGGATCCCGATTCAATTGTTGAAAGCACTGCATTAACCATTTTCATGATAGGGGCCAAAATTTTCTTAGGCACAGTTTTTAATGATGGTAAACGTTGCCGTTCCTTATTAAGCAGAAAATGCTCCATGATCTTGTCCTTCAATTCTTTTTGTTTCTGAGTTAGTTCATCAGTTGGTTCAGTGATAACTGGTTCTGGTGATAGTGTTGTTATTTCCTCCCCGACAGCTTCTTCTGGGAGTTCTACTACAATGCCTTTAGGTGTGTCTTGAGTATCAGTTATTTCTGCTTGTGATGTTGTTTTCTTAGTTTTGCAATTTGCTTGAATTTCCTCAAGTTCAACTTCACTAAACACTTTATTCCGTGTAATAAATCGCCTTTGATCTGCAAGTCGTTGTTCACTAACATTTGAATCTGGATGTTGTTGTTTCCATAATTCATACATTCGCTTTAAATAACCTCTTTTCCCAGGCTCTGAGTTGTTATAACAGGCCATTATGGCACGGTTTTCATCTGCACTATATTTTTGTCGTTTTGTTGGCTGGTCCACTTGTAGCCCACTTGTCGACGGATGTCCAGGGACCTCAACATCCGCCGCGGCCTTTGTTAACCCGCGCGACGACCGATGCAGTATAGAATTTTTATTTGTTTCTTTCACCATGTTATATGGGTTGGCGGGTTTTTTTTATGGGGCCAGGTTGCCAACCTGACCACAACCCTCCTCCTTTCTCATCCGGGCTTGGGACCGGCAATGGCGGAGTTACATTATTATTATTATTATTATTATTATTATTATTATTATTATTATTATTATTATCATTATCATTATCATTATCATTATCATTATCATTATCATTATCATTATTATCATTATTATCATTATTATCATTATTATCATTATTATCATTATTATCATTATTATCATTATTATCATTATTATCATTATTATCATTATTATCATTATTATCATTATTATCATTATTATCATTATTATCATTATACGATTGTATCACAGCGGCCAGTTGATTCGCCGGGTTTGGTATTGATTACTAGTCAGGCCCCACCCAGGGGCCTAGGACGTCGTAACGTATTTTCGTAAGGAAGGAAGCTTGGTGGGGTCATGTGACTGGGTGGGCGTGGCTATATAGTCATGTAACTGGGGGATGAAAAGACAGAAACTCACAATGTCCTGCTGGAGCAGGGTTGGACTAGATGACCTCCATGTCCCTCCCAGCCCTGGATTATCCTCTGAAGTTGCGTCTAGTGCCATTTTGTAGTCCTTCCTTCCTCTCCTTTTCCCCTCCCTCCTTTCTTCTCTTTCTTTCTTTCTTTCTTTCTTTCTTTCTTTCTTTCTTTCTGATTCCTTCCTTCCTCTTTCCTTCCTTCCTTCCTTCCTTCCTTCCTTCCTTCCTTCCTTCCTTCCTTCTTTCTTTCTTTCCTTCTTTCTTTCTTTCTTTCTTTCTTTCTTTCTTTCTTTCTCAGCAACCCCAGGTTGCTAGGATTTTAGTCTAGCAGGCTGGTGGGAGCAAAATCAGACCTCCTCAACCCAGCATTTCTGGAGAACCTGTAGTAAAAAATAAGTTTTTAAAAAGGTTCTGGAGAACAACTGTGTGACGTGCAATCATTGGAACAATTTTTTTTTTAAAAAAACTTTTTTTAAAGTATTTTTTTACTACCGGTTCTGCAAACCAGTAGCATTTTTTACTACCAGTTTGGGTGAACCAGCCCGAAGGAGTAGCATTTCACCCTGTGTGTGATGGATATGTTCTCCACCTTAAATTATTTGTAACAATAATAAAGGCGGGAAATGAGCAAATAAATAAAGAATAGGCATGTCACCTCCCAAAATTTTTATGTTGTAAAAATAGAAACCCAGCGACTTCTGAGTTACACCGTTATCATCATCTACTTCTGCTCCCCAAATACTTACCGTCACCTCTGTTACTGTTGATTTTTTTTTTCCTGTGGTGCATTTCTAAACAAAAACTCCTCCACAAATCATTTTGTTTACCTCCACGAACAATTTTATTTTCTGAGTGTAAAGATGAACCTTGAGGTGGATTCGTTGCTTTCCTTTTTCTTTTCTTTTTTTAAATGAAAAGGTTAAAAATAATTCCAGTGCCTCGGGAATGGACAATTTCCTTGTTATCCATACATGCCTCCCCAGAACAAACAAAAGAGAGAAAAAAATAAGCACAAATACCAAGAGGTTTGTACTACATAGATGAAATAGGAGATGAATGGACTCTAACCCTACAGTCCCTCCCTTTCTCCCTCTTTCTTTCTTTCTTTCTTTCTTTCTTTCTTTCTTTCTTTCTTTCTTTCTTTCTTTCTTTCTTCCCTTCCCTTCCCTTCCCTTCCTTCCTTTTCCTTCCTTCCTTCCTTTCTTTCTCTCTTTCGCTTATTTTCTTCTTTCCTTCCTTTCTTTTCCTTCCTTCCTTTCTTCTTTCTTTCTTTCTTTCTTTTTCTTTTTCTCTTTCCCTACATTTCTTCCCTCTCTCTTTTCTTCCTTTCTTTCTCTCTCTCTTTCTCTTCTTTTCTTCCTTCCTTTTTCTTTCTTTCTTTCTTTCTTTCTTTCTTTCTTTCTTTCTTTCTTTTTCCTTCTTTATTTCTCTCTCCCTCTTTCTTCTTCTTTTCCCTTCCTTCCCTCCTTCCCTTCCATTCCCTTCTCTTCCCTTCACTTCCTTTCCTTTCCCTTCTCTTCCCTTCCTTTTATTCCATTCCATACCATTCCACATTCCCTTCCCTTCATCTTTGCTTCCTTCCCTTCCTTCCTTCCATTTCATTTCATTTCCTCTCCTCTCACTTCACTCCTTTCCTTTCCTTCCCTTTTCCTTTTGCACATTTAGCCAATTTTTTTTTAAAAAAGAATCCTTCAACCAAAATAAAATTAGTGATGAAAAAAACATCAATAAAAGTTAGGAGAAATGTCTTTACCAGCATAACACTATTCTTATGTTGGAATTGTCATGTTTTCTGTAAGCAATGTAAATTATTCAGAGGATATTTATTTTTACAAGGAAGGCAGTACATGGAGGCCTGTTTAGCACTATACAAAATGTTCATTTTTTTAAAAAGTGTGATTTTGCTTCAGATGAAAGCATACATGAGAATTAGAGTTAAGGCAAAATATTTCCTGCAGTTTTGAAAGGGTGTTCAGTTTTAAATAAATGATATATTCTAGTTACCATACATTCCTATCAAAATATATATATTAATATTATTTAGATGTATTATAGCTGCCTAATTCAAAAGACTCCAGAATTATACAAGCAGGAAATGATGATAGATTATTCTGTATAAGAATCAAAAATCACAAGGGAGCTTTGTTTTAATTAACATATTATTGGTTATTGATTAAGATGCAAAAAAAGCCCCAAAACCTTGCAACCAGGGGAAAAAAACTTGGTGTAGAAAATCGTTCAAACATCATTGATCTAAATTGGGTTGAAATATTTTAATGTAATAAGGAATTGCAACACTGAGAAAATATGATGCACTCACAATGCACTAATGTACTAATTCTGCCCACTGCCAGAACTTCGATCATGTCTGTCTGTCTGTCTGTCTGTCTGTCTGTCTGTCTGTCTGTCTGTCCTATCATCTATCTATCTACAGTATCTATCTATCTATCTATCTATCTATCTATCTATCTATCTATCTATCTATCTATCTATCTATCCATCCATCCATCCATCTATCCATCCACCTATCCACCCACCCACCCATCCATCCACCCACCCACCCATCATCTATCATCTATCTACCTACCTACCTACCTATCATGGGGGCAAAGAATGCAGGATTGCAAAGTGACTCTGCCCAAAGCTGGGAGCTCGATATGGCTCAAGGTTGACTCAGCCTTCCATCCTTCTGAGGTGGATAAAATGAGGACCCAGATTGTTGAGGACAATATGCTGACTCTGTAAGCCGCTTAGAGAGGGCTGTGAAGCATTGTGAAGTGGTATATAAGTCTAAGTGCTAGTGCTATTACTATTGCTAGAGATAAAATGAAAAGTTTTATCGGTCAGCCAGCCTATGCTGTTGCAAGAAAGGCAGGACATAAATCCAACAAAATATAAAGAAACGAAAAGCATGAATTTAAAAAAATGGTTGGAAATGCAATACAGATGGAATTGAATTTCTGTTATCTTTCTTGATTCATCATTTTTGTTTAAATAGATGGATCTAAAAGGATCTCAATCTACTTCCTACTTATATGTCAAGTCGCCCTCAACTTACAGTCATTCCTTTAGCAACTATTCAAAGTTGTAATGGGGGGGGGGGAGAAAGGTGACTTACAACTGATCTTTGCACTTACAATCATCAACTTACTCCCTTTTGCATGCTTTCCAATGCATTTCCATTTTATCTACTCGCTTTGCACGCTAGGTGGGCAGGAGCTGGGGCAAACAATGGGAGCTCAGTCATATGGCACCTGGGACTTGAACCCAGGTCACTGGCTTTCCAGCTGACAAGCCCAGTGTCATGCCCCCATCGGAGTCTGAATCTGTGGTGGAAGATGAGCTGGCACAAGAATTGACAGCGACTGAGAGGGCAGATCCATTGCCGTTTGAGGAAACTGGGGAAGGGCAGAGTCAGACCAGGCAAGGCTGTTTGGAATTAGTAAGACCAGAGGCAGGATGAGCAGGAGAGACGGAGCTCAGACGAGGAGCAAGAACCCCCTGCTCCTTATCCAAGGGCTTGGAGAGTGCAGAGAAAGTGTGATCAGTGCAGACGGAGCAAGCTACTCAAGAGGAGAGTGCCCTGCCCATCTTCACTAGGCACACCTGGAGAATGAGATTTAAGGAGACGTTGTGGGGAGGGGCATTTGTCAGGAGCAAACCTTGAGTTCCTGAGGTGTTGTGTGCCGACATTTGAACTTGCCAAGAGTCCTTGCATTCCTTTTAGATTTCTGGACTAATTACCTGGATCTTTTGCTCCCTGAACTCCTTGGTTGGCTCTTGTTTTGCCAAATACATTTGGGATTTATTACCGTGCAGCCTTGGTGCAGACAGCGCTGGGCTGGGCTCATTGCAGCCAAAGGCTGCTTGAGGTTTGTGGGGTGGGGTGGGGGGTTTGTTATCACTCTGCTCTGCCAGAAACATGGCAGCGTTTGGGGAAATGTGGAGCAATAAAAGGGTGGGTATGAACTGCCAGCTGCTTGTGTTATCTCTGTGCCCTGCCCCGGATCATCAAACTCAGCGTCTTTAACCAATAGGCAAATCCAGAACCTGGAGAAAGATTTACCTGTGCAGCATTTGATGCAATCTCCTACTGCACAACCTCCCTCCAGCCCAGGGGTGAAAGGTTCTAACAGGTTCCGGAGAACCGGTAGCAGATATTTTGAGTAGTTTGGAGAACTGGCAAATGCTACCTCTGGTTGGTTCTGCCCCCATCTATTCTCTGTTTCCCGCGTTCCAGCTGATCGGGAGGAAATGGAGATTTTGCAGCATCCTTCCCCTGCCACGCCCACCAAGCCACACCGCATCCACCAAACTGCGCCCACAGAACTGGTAGTAAAAAGAAATGAATTTCACCAGTGCTCCAGCCCCCAATGAAGTTTTCCACTCATAAGCAAATACATGGCTTGCATGTACCATTTGGAGGACATAAAAAGGGGATGAAACTAAGCAAACAAAATAATAATAATAATTGAATATAAGGCAGAGCACAAACCTGTTTGCAAGTTCAAACTGAAGCCCAAAGCAATCAAGAACCTCGGTCTGATAGCCGGTACTCAGTTGTGACTTAATAATTGTAGCACAGTCAGGAGTTACTCTTCCCTATTCTAATTTTACGAGCGATTACTTTTGCAATCCTTTAGCTCTCCCTCCCCAGCCCAAATTATTCCTGGCTGTAAACTTTCCTTCCTTCAATAATGCCGATATGCTTTTGTTCCTTTTCACTCTGTTCTGTCTTTAATAACCGGGACAGTTCCCTACTTAGATAATCTCTTTCTACTCCTGGTGTAGAAAGCCCCTGCTGTAAATGGGGGAGGCGAGCTGTCCGTACAGTTTGCTTCGGCTAATGGCAACTTTATTAGACATCGACAGTGTGGCGGAGGGTCCACGCGGGGATATTAACACCTGGATTTACACTCCAGAAGACGGAGCGCGGCGAAGCTGTTCATGACATGGAATTACTCAATAATAGCCTTTGGAAACATAAATAATCAAGGGGCATCATTTGGGAAGATAAAAGCCGGAGAACAACTCTAGCTAATTGACCGTGATGGAGTTGTAAGAGTGAAATATGGTCCAATCTCTGGGCAGAATCCTTTGTAGGGCTCTCTATAGACAAAACATGGGGTGTTTCCCCAACCTGGGGAAGTTTTATAGCTCAAGAGGGAATCTTTTGAGAGAACATAAGTGTTAATACCAGCCAGCTTAGATTTCACATCAGCCAGAACGGGCCAGCGGTGGTGTTAACAGCATCTAAGTAACTTTGACAATGATCTAAAGTCCAACAGGTAGAAACAGGGAAGAGAAGAGAAGAGAAGAGAAGAGAAGAGAAGAGAAGAGAAGAGAAGAGAAGAGAAAAGAGAGGTGATGGGAAGAGAAGAGAAAATATGGAATGGAATGGAATGGAATGGAATGGAAGAGAAGAGAAGAGAAGAGAAGAGAAGAGAAGAGAAAAGAGAGATGATGGGAAGAGAAGAGAAAATATGGAATGGAATGGAATGGAATGGAAGAGAAGAGAAGAGAAGAGAAGAGACTGGAAACCCCGCAACACATTCTGTCTTGATATGAGTGAGGAAAAGCAAAACCACAGGGCTATTTTGCCCCTGAAGGCAATTCCGTCTATCTTGTTATAAGGCAAAAAAAAAAAAAAAAAGTAAGATTGCTTTAAGGGAGGAGGTGGGAAATCCCAGGGAAACAGTTTGCCATTTCTTCCTTCTGATGTGTTTTCTCAAAGATGCTTTTTCAAAAGGCAACTGGACTGTTTTTTTTTCCTTGAGGAATAAGACATTTCACTTCTCATCCAAGAAGCTTCCTGCCAGAACTGATAAGGTTTCTTGAATATGAAGAAAAACCACCTCCTCCTCCTCCTCCTCCTCCTCCTCCTCCTCCTCCTCCTCCTCCTCCTCCTCCTCCTCCTCCTCCTCTTCCTCTTCCTCCTCCTCCTCCTCCTGGTGCTTTTCCAAGAAGCTTCTTCAGCTCTGACAGGGAGCCCACTTGTCAGAGCTGAAGCAGCTTCTTGGATGAGAAGGGAAACATCTTCAAAAGAAAAAACAAGAAAGTTCAGTTGCATACTGAAAAAGCAACAACCAGGATCATATTCTTCTTCTTCTTCTTCTTCTTCTTCTTCTTCTTCTTCTTCTTCTTCTTCTTCTTCTTCTTCTTCTTCTTCTTCTTCTTCTTCTTCTTCTCCTTCTCCTTCTCCTTCTCCTTCTCCTCCTCCTCCTCTTTCTTCTTTCTTCTTCTTCTTCTTCTTCTTCTTCTTCTTCTTCTTCTTCTTCTTCTTCTTCTTCTTCTTCTCCTCCTCCTCCTCCTCCTCCTCCTCCTCCTCCTCCTCCTCCTCCTCTCCCTCCTCCCTCCTTTTTCCTCCTCCCTTCTAGCATCTAGTGATGATCTTAACCAGTCCGTTCATTAAACAACTGCAAGAAAACATCCAAACTCACCCAAACGTAGAAATATGGAGAAATTTCCTGACAGTGAGAACAATTAACCAATGGAATGGGTTGCTTCCACAAATTGTTGGTGCTCCATCACTGGAGGTTTTTATGAAGAGACTGGACAACCAGTTGTCCAACAGGGTATAGGATCTTCTCCTTGAGCAGGCGATTATACTACTCAAAGATCTTCAAAGTCCAACTCCATTATTCTGTTATTCTGTACTTCCTCCTCAAGTTTTCCTTCCTTGAAATTGTTTTGGAGATCACGGCTCATCTTCTGTTTTCCTCACACAGCTTCTCACTCAGGGTGTGGCAAATTGTCAAAGGGCTTCATTCTGGATGAATGAAGAAAAAAGATGTGGAGACGCTAGAAAGAGTGCAGAGAAGAGCAACCAGGATGATGAGGGGTCTGGAGACTAAAACATATGAACAACGGTTGCAGGTGTGGACATGGCTAGTCTAGTGAAGAGAAGGACCAGGGGAGATAGGATAGCAGTCATCCAATATTTGAGGGACTGCCACAGAGAGGAGAGGGGGTCAACCCCTTTTCCAAAGCCCCTGAAGGCCAGACAAGGAATAATGGATGGAAACTGACCAAGGAGATATTCAACCTAGAAATAATGAGGAACTTTCTGACAGTGAGAACAATCAATCCATGGAACAGAAGTTGCCTTCAGAAGTTGTGGGAGCTTCATCACTTGAGACTTTCAAGTAGAGATTGACCTGCAACTTGTCAGAAATGGTGTAGGGTCGCTTGCTTGGGCAGGGGGTTGGACTAGATGGCCTATAAGGTCCCTTCCAACTCTGTTAATCTGTTATGTTCTCCTCCCTTTCGGAGGAAGTCTCATTTACTTCTTTGTGAAGAACAGAGACGACTTGAGTTTTGATGCTGTGAAACTTTTCTATGCCAAGTTCATCCAATGATACCTCTTGCTCAACAAATCCCCACTGGACTTAACTGACATACGAGCTGAAGGCATAATGGTTCTATTTACCGTCCTTTGTGTCTGGGCCTTGGAGAATTGGAGAATTGTTATTCGCCTGAGCTTTTCATTCTGCCTAGTTATTCATCTCTTTTTATTAAATCCGTTTGGGCTAATTGCTTCAACTGCAACCCTTTGGGAGTGTCTTATTACTGATATTAATACTGATATTAATTACTTGAATGGGGGGGGGGATAAGGAATAATTTTTGGTGGGGTGGGGGAAAATTCACCTCCCTTCATCCAGTCTGTCTGGTTTTGCATAGAGAATGAAAAGATCCATTTGCATTTCATTTGAACCTCTGGCAATACTTTCGTTTCCTTTCTTACTATTTCGTTTCCTCCTTCTTTTTTAAAGGTCTCCTTTTCTTAAAATCCCTTGTGGTCAGGCACTCTCTTAGGCAGATTCAAAGTTACTTGATTATCGTCTGTGATCAGTTTTCTTTGATGCTAAAGGATAGGTCTCCGTCAGTTAGGACTTAGACAGTGACGAGTTTGCTTTCAAATGAGGTTGGAAAACAGGCCTGTCGGTCCATTTTTAAGAACCCAGAGGTCTCCAAGGAACAACCTCAATTACAGGTAGATCAGTAATATTTGATGGACTTTCTTTAATAACCTGCCTTGAAGGTAGGAAAGCTATTTAGGGATGTAGAAATATTCTGAGCCTGTACTAAGTTGAGCTCAATGTGCCAGCAACCACGTGTTTCAACCCCGAGAACTAGTGGTGGGTTCTGACCGGTACGGCCTGCTATCGGTAGTAGTCAGTAGCAGCGGCCACCGTACCGGTACGGTGGCTCATTTGGCCCACCCACGTTCCATACCTGTTTTTAAAGGCCAATTGTGCATGCGCACACATCGTGTGGTGCCTGCGTGATCTCCGATGAGCAGCTGGGTGTCACAGGAGTGGTAGAGTGTGCATGCATGTGCAGCGCACATCGGGCCCGTGCACAGCGCACATCTGGTGCATGCATGAACAGACCGCGAGTAGCGTACTGGTAGCGATGGTAAGGGCAACCCACCACTGCCGAGAACTAAAGAGGGGCATGTCACAAAACAAAATTAGAACCTAGAATGATGATGTTGCAAGGGACCTTAACAGAACATAATAATGGAATACTAGAGTTGGATGGTACCTGGGAGGTCTTCTAGTCCAACCCCCTGATCAAGCAGGAGACCCAATACGAACTTATGACACGCGTGAGCGAAGTGGCACATGGAGCCATGTCACCTGGCACACATGGCATTGCCTGTTCCTGTCCCGGGTTTCTGGCACACATGCATATGCCACGATAAGCTGGCCTTCGTGCATGCGGCAGTGCCGGAAACTGGAAGAGCTGATCTTTCATTTTCCGGCATGAGCATGCATGTTGGTAGGCTGTATTTGCGCCAGTAACCGGAAGAGTAGCTGGCCGGTGTGCATCTGCGTGCCAGGAAATGGAAGTTCATTTTCCAAAGTGTGCATGCCCCCTGAGCAGCTCCTCTTCCAGGTTGTGACCCTGACAAGTGTGGGTGCATACATGTGCATGGGCATACACACTGACTTTTCGGCACTCAGTGCAGAATGGTGTAGGGCAGTGACGTGCAGTCAGGTGGGGCAAGTGAGGCACAGCCTAACCTCTCATCATCAGGGCAGCGAGTCATTTGATGGGAAACTTGCCTTTTGGGAGGAATGACGCAGCTTGGCTCCCGCTTTCGATCTGCCGCCCAACGACCGAACGGAGAAGCGAAGAGGCAGGAGAGACAAAGCAGGAGCCAAGCCGAGTCATTCCTTCCAAGAGGCAAGTTTCCTATCGAATGACTCGCTGCCCTAGACTCGAGGCTCCAGTCCAGCCTGCTGTGCTTGCAGCCCCCGCCATCTTCTTCAGGGACTCCCAAGCTCGGCACCAGAGAGCTGCCGCGAGAGAGGCCGGCCAGGTTACCCGGGCGGCGGCAGAGGTTCCCTTTGTTCTTTCGGGTGCGGGAAGCGGGGGGGGAAGAGGCTTCCTCCGCTCCGTCCGCTCCCCATCTGCGCTGCCCTTGCCCGACAAGCGCATCCCGGATTCCGCGCAGCTCTGGAAGGCGGTGCCATGGCCGAATCCCAGGGCGGAGGGCTGCAGGTCGCACCTGAGCATGCCTGACTGTGGAATTCTGGGAGTTGAAGTCCACAAGTCTAAAAAAATTGCTGCCTCACCAGCTATAAACCTCACTGCACATCACTGGCGTAGGGTCTCCTGCTTGGGCAGGGGGCTGGGCTCGATGACCGACAAGGCCTCTTCCAACTCTGTTTAAATCTGATTTTTGCTGGCCTCCTATGGCAATTTATGTCACCAGGCTGAAAAACAACCCCATAATCTTTCTAAGGTAATTAAAAAAAAAAGTTTTAGATTAAAATAAGTAACTTTCATAAACAGTTTTCTTGAAAGTGGGGTGGTAGGTAGCACTTCACCTGCACTGCTATTTCATCTACGTATATTTGGCCCTAGAGTGAGAAATCAGAGAGGAACTTACTTCAGGCTCCCAATATTCCTTCTGATAGAACGCCTCAAACATCTTCAAAGTGTTGTTGTGTTGTTTTCTGCTTCAGTCACTGAAACGAATTGAAACTTTCTTCCATCCAAATACAATAAGCTCTCAATATTTTTTGAGCAAAAAGATACAAAGGCTGTTTTGTCCAGACAGGAAATGAAAAGTCTCTTATGTTTCTGTTTTGTACACACTTCTAAAATTGTTGGATTTTTGATGCAAGAATGGGAGAAAATAGAAGATTCACACATGAGTGGTACCATATTGAATGAACTTGTTATTGGATATGCAAATGAGAGTGTTCTAAGAAGCATCTTCGGAATTGGCATTCTTTTATATAATTGTTATAAAATGATAAAAGTTTTGTAAGTAGTTGGCATACTGCACATATACTGCACATATCAATTCCTCCATGAGACTTCTCAAAGCAGATTACAATGTCATCATATTTCCCCCAACAATATGAGTCCATCCTTCCATCCATCCTTGGCTGTTTCTGGTGGCTCATTTTGGATACTATGTGTGAGAGAAAGAGGATGAAAATGGCTTTTACCTAATACTTCTCATAGCATATTCTTGCTGTAGCTAGTAGGGTACTTAACTCTGTCAAGATTCTGTCTATAGGTGTGGAACAACAAAGAAATCTGTTTAGAAGAATCAACCTGTGTCTTTCTTCATTTGGGGAAGGGGTGCTCTTAAAGATCCTCACAAAACTGATCTCTAAAGTTTTTCAAAATAGCTTGCAAACAGACCAACTTTTATATCAACCTATTCAAAACATATGAATTTTCCAGAACAGATGAAAACAATATGACACTCTCTCTTATTTTATTATGCTGTTTCATTAGTGGGGAATTGGGAGTTGGGTATAGTAAGGAGTAGAATGTTGTCAAAATAAAACATTCCTTTCTAGAAGCCCAAGGTCATTCTTTCTCTCTGCATCTCTGCACCTGACCAGAAGTGGATGGGTGGAATTGCCAGCGTGGCAGTGGAAGATTGGATCATGTGATGGACTTGTGGGTGTGGGGGGTAAGATCCCGAACTTTCAACTGGGTGGGAAACCCCGGAAGCTTTCAGATTCGGGTTTCCACAGATGTGCCAACATGTCTCTCTTAATAAATTGGAAGTTTGAGGAAAGTTCTGCCTTGGACTCTGATTTAATTTTGGATGATATTTGGAATGCTGACATGCTGTTTCTATAGCGGGGAAATGGGAGGGTGGATAGTATGGAGTAGAATGTTATGTAGCCAAAATAAAATTCCTTTCTAGAAAGCCAAGGTCATCCTTTGTCTTTGCACCTCTGCACCTGACCGGAACTGGATGGGTGGAACTGCCAGCATGGCAGTGGAAGATTGGACCATGTGATGGCCTTGTGGGTATCGGGGCAAGATCATAAACTTTAATTTGGGGGGGGGGGAAACAAAAGAAGCTTCAGATTCGGGTTTTCCCCCAGATGTGCCAACATGGCTCTATTAATAAATTGGAACTTTGAAACAGCAAGTTGCCTTGGACTCTAATTTTGGATGATATCTGGAACACTGACACCCAGCCAATCACACTGAATTGTTATTGTGAAGAAAAATAGGAAGGGAGGGAGGGAGGGAGGAAAGAAGGGAGGGTGGAAATGATATAAAGCAAATATATATTTGCTTTATATCTATTTGTAGAGAGAATATTTGTAGATCAAGTTTGAATTGGGAGGTCCTTGGTACTTTCTGAGCTTGGTGGTTTGCTTGCAGATATTTCGATACCCAACTAGGTAATGACATCAGTGCTAGAAGAGAGTGGGGTTTGCTCTCTGAAAAATACACGTGGCTTGCTCTGTCAGGGTTAACGTTGATGAGACTATTCTTAGTGACTCCTCAATTAGGCTGTTATTTACAGTATGATTGTTTGCCTGACTTGTTAGTTCCTTGATTGGGACATTGTTATCCCAATATACTGTACCCCAATACACCCTTTACCCTACACATTATATTTAACAAATAAAATAAACAATGTCTCCCAATCCCATTGACATCTGCTAAAACCTAAATGGTTAGCTGATTGATACAGAGATTAGATGAGTGGATTTACATGAAATATGGGCTACATGAGAAAGAAAAAATGATTAGTAAATATTTCGATGGTTATTTAATTGATATCGTAATGGAAGATAGTATACTTTTTAAATAACAGTTGATATTATCGCATATATGTTTGCATGTAGATGACTATAACGATTATAATGATGTTTATATTTTAAAACTTTGGACATATTCAGTGTAGAAATGGATGGTTATTTAATTGATATCACAATGGAAGGTAGCATACTTTTCAATAATGATTGATATTATTGCATTTTGAGAAGGAATGGAACCAGTAGTGGGATTCAAATAATTTAACAACCAGTTCTCTGCCCTAATGACCAGCTGGGTAGGCATGGCTCAGTGGTCATGTGACTGGGTGGGTGTGGACAACTCAATGTCACTCATGTTGATGGGCGCTTCGCCTTAGCTGTGACAGTGTAATAAGGGTTAACCCGGAGAGGCAGTTTCTGTAAGCAGGGCAATGAAGATTTGGCTAGAAACAACACCAGAATCTTTCCTTCCTGCCTTCCTTACAGGATTAGCCCTGTAAAGTGGAAAAAAAAAACAAAAGGAGATTTGTTCCAACAACCGGTTCTTCGAACTGCTTTGAAAGTTAACAACCGAATAGGTGTGAACCAGCTGAATCCCACCACTGGATGGAACTGATTTCTTTTGAAAAAATTCTCTCCCATGGAATGACATCAGGAATCAGCTATTTGCCTTTGAGGTTGCACTGAAGATCAAGATGATTTGAAACTCCATGAAATGGTAGACTAGAGAATCATCTCTAGCTTTTTTTCCCCCCAGAACACATTTTTTTTTAAATCTTTTGCTCTCCTTTTTCTAACTGCCTGCCTTTCTATTAGGAGTCTCTCTCCCTCTCTTTCCCTGCCCACCTTCTAAAAAAGGCATTATGACCTCTCCAATCTTTTATATATATAATTCTTAATTATATAATATATAATAATTCCAGCATAATTCTGGAACACCTTGAGCAATTTCAACCAAACTTGGTACACAAGTGACTTACTCTCTGGAAACAAATATAAGACACCCCTAATACCCCATGGGGTGTTCTGTTAAGATACAGCCTGTTGTGCCTTAAAATGGCTTTTATTGTACTGCCGTAAAATGGCTTCTACTGTACTGCACAGTGGAGTTGCCATGGTAACGGCTTCACAGTACTCCACAAGGAGGCTCCCTCCAGTAAGGGGGGAAATCCAACATTAGAAATTACACTTGGTCCAGACATTCCCCCCCTACAAATAAATACCCGGGCAATGCCCAGTTATCAACTATAATACAATAATACAATAATACAATAGTAGAGTTGGAAGGGACCTTGGAGGTCTTCTAGTCCAACCCCCTGCCTAGGCAGGAAACCCTATACCGTTTCAGACAAATAGCTATCCAACATCTTCTTAAAGACTTCCAGTGTTGGGGCATTCACAACTTCTGGAGGCAAGCTGTTCCACTGATTAATTGTTCTCACTGTCAGGAAATTTCTCCTCAGTTCTAAGTTGCTTCTCTCCTTGATTAGTTTCCACCCATTGCTTCTTGTTCTACCCTCAGGTGCTTTGGAGAATAGTTTGACTCCCTCTTCTTTGTGGCAACCTCTGAGATATTGGAATAATGCTATCATGTCTCCCCTAGTCCTTCTTTCTCTTAAGCTAAACATACCCAGTTCCTGCAACCGTTCTTCATATGTTTTAGTCTCCAGTCCCCTAATCATCTTTGTTGCTCTTCTCTGCACTCTTTCTAGAGTCTCCACATCTTTTTTACATCGTGGCGACCAGAACTGAATGCAGTATTCCAAGTGTGGCCTTACCAAGGCATTATAAAGTGGTATTAACACTTCACGTGATCTTGATTCTATCCCTCTGTTGATGCAGCCTAGAACTGTGTTGGCTTTTTTGGCAGCTGCTGCACACTGCTGGCTCATATTTAAATGGTTGTCCACTAGGACTCCAAGATCCCTTTCACAGTTACTACTACTGAGTAAGGTATCACCTATACTGTACCTGTGCATTCCGTTTTTGTTGCCTAAATGTAGAACCTTACTCTTTTCACCATTGAATTTCATTTTATTAGATAGTGCCCAATGTTCACGTTTGTCAAGATCCTTCTGTATCTTAAGCCTATCTTCTGGAGTGTTGGCTATTCCTGCCAGCTTGGTGTCATCTGCAAATTTGATGAGTTCCCCATTTATTCCCTCATCCAAATCATTGATGAAGATGTTGAAGAGTACTAGGCCTAAACTAGTAAGATATAAAACCTAACTGCTGAAGTATCAAAATCAGAGAGTTTTTCCATGAGGGAAGAGAAGATGGTGAGGAGCATCTGCTTATGGGCAGTGAAATATCTTATGGGCAGTGAAATAGCAGTGTTCCAATATCTCAGGGGTTTCCACAAAGAAGAGGGAGTCAAGCTATTCTCCAAGGCACCTGAGGACAGAACAAGAAGCAATGGGTGGAAACTAATCAAGGAGAGAAGCAACTTAGAAGTGAGGAGAAACTTCCTGACAGTTAGAACAATGAATCAGTGGAACAGAAGTTGCCTCCAGAAGTTGTGAATGCCCCAACATTGGAAGTCTTTAAGAAGATGTTGGATAGCTATTTGTCTGAAACGGTATAGGGTTTCCTGCCTAGGCAGGGGGTTGGACTAGAAGACCTCCAAGGTCCCTTCCAATTCTACTATTGTATTGTATTGTATTGTAAATAACTCAGCCCGAGAATAGCAACCAAGCCCCAATCTTATTTTTAACTCGCCTTACTCGTTCGTCCAATAAAAAGAGCTGAATCTTCCAGATTTTGTCCTGCAGAAAGTGGGCGAACAGCTCTGATAAACCCCAGGTGATTGGGCCTGCTGGGTTGAAAGGACACAAGCCAGGTTGGCTGCATCCCCCTCCCCATTGCCCATCCCATGGAGAAAACTGTCTTGTTTATCGCCCCACTGAAGAAGTGATGTGCTCCTAACCGCTGCAGCATTCCCTGTAATCATTTGTGTTATTATTTATAACGAATTATGTGTCAAGGACACAATGGCACAGTGGTTCATCCCATTAATTTTTGTACGCAGGTCGGAAGGAATAAAATGCTATGAGCTGTTACTAAGCACACATACTGACAATTTATTTCACCTGTGAACGGCAAAGTCCTTTTTGTAGTTCAGTTTTTATGAGGGACACACAGTCAGAAGGTATGACGTGGCAGGAGGGGAATCTGATAAGCATTTCCCCTTCCTCTCCATCCCCCAGTCCCCCCCCCAAAAAAGTCTTAGATTTGGGAAACAAACTTTTGCAACATATTCTTCATTGAATAGGTAGGATTCAAACCCACAGGTATAAGCTCAGGATGCAGATAGGGAAGTGTTGTGGCCCAGCAGGAGCCATTGGAGCTGCCACCAGACTCCGACAGTGTGGGTCCCTATGAGTTGGCCCTGGAGGATGTGGAGGACCCTGGGCAGGGTTCTGAGTCTGAGCAGGGATCGGAGAGTCTGGTTGGCCACCAGGAGGCGCCTGAGGCATGGAGCAGCGGTGAGAGCCAAAGGAGGGAGGCTCCTGATGCCATGCCTTGGAGCAGTGGGGAGGAGTCATGGGACAGTGAATCAGACATCAGCAGGGAGTTATTAGATGCTCGTTACCGCCGCGCCCACAGGCGCAAGGAGCAAGTGTGCAGTTACCTGCGGTAAGGGCTCTCAGCTGCTGATAAGTAGACTCCTCTCCAGTCTATAAAAGGACTGATTATGCATACGCCCTTTGCAGAAGTCAACACAGGAACTATTGGGAAAGTTCCGTCTTGTGAGCTTGGCATGTTGGATAGCTGCTATCGTGTCTCTGTTCCGGAGGGTTCTGAGAGTCTTGTCATGGTGGATTGCTGCCAAGGATCTGTCTGTCTGTCTGTGCAATATATCCTGTTGAAGTAGTTTTGGTCCAGAGTGTGTTCTGTGTTGGCAAGGGAAGAAGCGGGGTCAGAACAGGGAAGAATATAATAATAGAGTGGAAAATAACATTGGAGAAGAGAAGAATAGTGGATGGTCAGATATGGAAAGGTAGGAGAGGAAATAGAAGAAAGGAGAGGGAAGGGAGAAGGGAAGGGATAGGAAAGGAAAGGAGGAAGGGAACGATAAAGAAAGAAAATGGAGGATGAAAAGGGGAAGGGAATAAATGGATGAAGAAGGAAAGAGGAGGAGGATGGAGGGGATGGAGGAGGAGAGAAGACCCAGTAAATGGATGAAGAAGAGAAGGGAAGAGATTGAGCAAGAAAAGGGAGAATAGAGTAGAACAGGAAAAGGTGTGAGAACAGATAAAGATACAGTAGGGTAATAGAATAGAGTAGGAAAGGAAAAGGGAAAGGGAAAGAAAAGAAAAGGAAATTATCTGGTATTGTCTTTATTGCTCCACACCTACAGACAGAACCTTGACAAAGTGAAGTACCCTACTAGCTACATCAACAATCTGCTCTGAGAACTATCAGAGAGGGTCTTGTCTTCGCCCTCTTTGTTTCACACATAGTATCCAAACTGAGCCACCTTAAACAGGAAATCCAGCTGGGTGACTTTGAGCCAATCACCAGGAGTCAGTGAGTTCTAGTTCTGCATTGGGCGTGAAAAGCAGACCACCAGGAGATGGTGAATTCTAGTATTGCCTTAGGCAGGAAGGCTGGGTGGGTGATTTTGTGCCAGTCACTCTCTTTCAGGTTGTTGCTGTGAGAATAAAGAGATAAGAGGGAGGAAAATTATGTTTGCCACGTTGAGTTACTTATAAAATAATAGAGGCAGGATGAAACTCAATCAATCAATCAATTAATATCAATCAAATCCGTGGTGGGTTGCCAATTTTTTTACTACTGATTCAGGTGCTCTTGTGGCGCAAGCACAGAAGCATCTGGGAGGGTGGGCGGAGCCATCCCCTAGGGAGATACACCTGGTGGGATCCAGAAGGAGGGCCTTCTCCATGGAGGCTATCTCTTTCTGGAACATCATCCTCCCACAGATTAGAATGTCCCCCACTCTAATTCTCTTCCTGAAGGCACTGAAGACCTGCTTTTCAGGTGCAGAGAAGAGCAACAAAGAGGATTAGGGGACTGGAGACTAAAACATATGATGAACGGTTGCAGGAACTGGGTATGTCTAGCTTAAGAGAAAGAAGGACTAGGGGAGACATGATAGCAGTGTTCCAATATATCAGGGGCTGCCACAAAGAAGAAGGAGTCAAGCTATTCTCCAAGGCACCTGAAGACAGGACATGAAACAATGGGTGGAAACTTTCAAGGAGAGAAGCAACTTAGAACTGAGGAGAAACTTCCTGACAGTTAGAACAATTAATCAGTGGAACAGAAATTGCCTCCAGAAGCTGTGAATGCCCCAACGCTGGAAGTCTTTAAGAAGATGTTGGATAGCCATTTGTCTGAAACGGTATAGGGTTTTCTGCCTAGGAAGGGGGTTGGACTAGAAGACCTCCAAAGTCCCTTCCAACTCTGCTATTGTAGTGTATTGTATCGGTTCTGCCAGTGGGTCTGGGGAAAACAAGACCCTGTCTTATATTTTTTGTGCCACCAAAAAAGGCACCAGGTCTTATATCTGGGGCGATGTCATCCACTGACGCACCTCACTTGCCCATGTCTCCCCCAGCCTCCTTTTCACTGTCAGAGACCTTAAAGAACTTATTTGGATGGCAAAGTAACCAGGCCTTCAGAAAATCTTTGCCGGATTTGCCGGCAGCAGAAGAAATGGGCCGGCAAAACAGGTATTGGGGTGTGTGAGAATTGGCTGCAGCTTTCTGAAGGTGAGTAGTAGGGCAACTCCACCCTCCCTCCATCCCCACCCTTGCTTAAATTTTACCCGTGCACCCTGTAGTGGGCAGGTTCTTAATTAGGGTTTTTTTTGGGGGGGCGTAGGGCTTATATTGGACATGCATGTAACAATCAAGCTAGGGCTTACTTTCTGAGTAGATCATATTTCCGGGGAAGTGTTAGAAGAAACGTCCTTCTGGGTTCAGTTCCAAGTGGGGAGAAAAACACTGGAAACATGGAGGCTGCTTGGAAAGATGATTTAATGGTGGGCAGGACCACATGGCTTGAGCTCCTGAGGAGAAAAAAGCCAAGATGCTGAGAGTGCCGTGGGTTTTATGCCCTTTCTGGGCTTTGAACTTCCTGGTGCACAGGAAGAGTATCCCGATTGGTTGCTTTCAGAGGCCATAGCTAGCTTTGTAGGTTGCCTCTGTGTTAAGTTGGGTTGAAACTTGGTGGCAATGAAATGGGTCTGCCTGAAGGGGATAGATTTTCGTTATGTAGAATAGACTGGCTCAGGCCTTAATGGCCCATTGACAAAGGTGGGGGCAGCTGTGTTTCTGCCTCTCTGACTTTCTATTTCTACTTCTCTTTTTAGGCGAAATATTCTGCCTGTTTAATATTTCCTAAAATATTTCATTTTCTAGGAGAGGGGTGGGTTTTAACTTCCAACAGAATCATGGTGTGTGTGTGTGTATGTGTGTGTGTATGTGTGTGTGTGTGTGTCACCCTTTTTGACAATAAGCATTCCAACAAAGCGGACTGCGCAATCTTGCTCTTTCCGAAAAAAAGAGTGAACTTTTGAAAATTCAAAGTGTGTTGCATCACACATTGCCCCCGTTAAGAGGTGCAGGGACTTTGAATGTTGAAAAGGATGACAGATCTTCAAAGCTTTAGAAATAGGTGAGGGGAGTGGGGGGAGGAGGGAAAAAAAAACAGACGGAAGGGAAAAAGAGCAGGAATGAATAATGAAAAAGCTTTGATCTGGGTGGGGTAGATGAAAAGGAGAGAAAGGAAGCTAGGAGAGTTTTTCCTTGTTTTTTAAGGTGGGAGATTTCAAGTGGGGTATTTTCAACAGATTGTGGAGTAGTGGAGGGGCCTCCCCATCTGTCCCGAATGACAGTTATACCAGCGGTGGGTTGCTGTCGGTTTTACTACCGGTTTGCAACCCACGTGCAACTTGCTCGGACATGCGCTGTTCAGTGTAAATTGTTTTCCTTGCATGTGCAGAATAATTTACAGTGAACTTCACACACACACACAGTCACTAAAAACCAAAATGGCGGTGGCCCAGTGATGGCAAGGGAACCAGTTTGGGGGTGTGGCAGGCCTGAGTCACTGCTGGTTCTGCGACCCAGGCCTGAATTCCACTACCAGTTCGGCCAAACTGGGCTGAACTGGGAGCAACCTACTTCTGAGTTATACCCAATGAATCCCCAGGCGGCTTAGAGGATGGGGAGAAATGTTTGCCAGCTACAGATTTTGTGGTGTTGAACAGATATTGCATGTGGGGTTGTGTTTGGGATGATCATTGAGAAAAGGAAGAATGTGTGTTTGTGATTGAGTAAAAGAAATCTGTATTTCACTCTCTCTATCTGTATTTAGATGTGGATCTAAGATATTGTGTGTCGGTGTATGTTTGTGAGTGTGACAGAAAAAGAGAAATATGTGTTTGTGAGTGTGTATGTTTGTTTTTGTGTTTGTGATTGACCAAAATAAATATCTCTCTCTGTCTCTCTCTCTGTATGTGTTTGTGTGTAAGATGTGTGTCGGTTTGTGATTGTCATCAAGAAAAAGAATATGTCTTTATGAATGGGTAGGTGTGTCTTTTTGTGTTTTTGGTTGATTGAGTAAATGGCTCTATTTCTCTGTGTGGATGTGCCTGTGGATGTGTGTAAGATATTGTATGTTGGTATGTGTTTGTCATTGTGACTGAGAAAAAGTAGAATATGTGTTTGTGAGTATGTATGTATCGAACTTCCCTGAGGCTGGTGATTTGAGCAGTTTTCTACAAGGGGGGAGTCAGAGAGACAAAGGTCGTGGCCCTTTAACTCCATTTCATTTGAACTTTCCTGTGGCTGGTGATTGGAGCTGCTGGCTGGAAGGGGGGAAGCAGAGAGACAAAGAGGAGTAGGTAGTGGCCCTTTAACTCCATTTCATTTGAACTTTCCTGTGGCTGGTGATTGGATCTGCTGGCTACAAAGGGGAGTCAGAGAGACAAAGAGGACTAGGTAGTAGCCCGGGGGCCTAACAGTGTGCAAATCATATATCCATAAACCAAAATAGTAATAATACATTCTGGATTAGTGTGCTTGGGATTGCGATTTTATTTTATTTCAAAACGATCAGTTTAGTTCAATGTAATATCTGTCTTGTACCTGTCTTTCGCATTACTCTTTTCAAATTTGGATACTGTCCC